>NC_079194.1:300228773-300553773 GCF_029499605.1 Hyla sarda | reverse complement strand
AGCAGAACACACTCACCTCTGCCACATTAACATAGCAGAACACACTCACCTCTGTTACATTAGCATAGCAGAACACACTCACCTCTGCCACATTAACATAGCAGAACACACTCACCTCCGCTACATTAACATAGCAGAACACACTCACCTCTGCCACATTAACATAGCAGAACACACTCACCTCTGTTACATTAACATAGCAGAACACACTCACCTCTGCTACATTAACATAGCAGAACACACTCACCTCTGTTACATTAACATAGCAGAACACACTCACCTCTGTTACATTAACATAGCAGAACACACTCACCTCTGATACATTAACATAGCAGAACACACTCACCTCTGCTACATTAACGTAGCAGAACACACTCACCTCTGCTACATTAACATAGCAGAACACACTCACCTCTGCTACTTTAACATAGCAGAACACACTCACCTCCGCTACATTAACATAGCAGAACACAATCACCTCTGTTACATTAACGTAGCAGAACACACTCACCTCTGCTACATTAACATAGCAGAACACACTCACCTCTGTTACATTAACATAGCAGAACACACTCACCTCTACTACATTGACATAGCAGAACACACTCACCTCTGCTACATTGACATAGCAGAACACACTCACCTCTGCCACATTAACATAGCAGAACACACTCACCTCTGCTACATTAACATAGCAGAACACACTCACCTCTGCTACATTGACATAGCAGAACACACTCACCTCTGCTACATTAACATAGCAGAACACACTCACCTCTGTTACATTAACATAGCAGAACACACTCACCTCTGCTACTTTAACATAGCAGAACACACTCACCTCCGCTACATTAACATAGCAGAACACAATCACCTCTGTTACATTAACGTAGCAGAACACACTCACCTCTGCTACATTAACATAGCAGAACACACTCACCTCTGTTACATTAACATAGCAGAACACACTCACCTCTACTACATTGACATAGCAGAACACACTCACCTCTGCTACATTGACATAGCAGAACACACTCAAATCTGCTACATTGACATAGCAGAACACACTCACCTCTGCTACATTGACATAGCAGAACACACTCAAATCTGCTACATTGACATAGCAGAACACACTCACCTCTGCTACATTGACATAGCAGAACACACTCACCTCCGCTACATTAACATAGCAGAACATAACATAGTGAGGGGGTTGTGTGCCACCCAGCCAATCAGGTAGTGAGGGTTGTGTGCCACCCAGCCAATCAGGTAATGGGGGTTGTGTGCCGCCCAGCCAATCAGGTAGTGAGGGTTGTGTGCCACCCAGCCAATCAGGTAATGGGGGTTGCGTGCCGCCCAGCCAATCAGGTAGTGGGGGTTGCGTGCCGCCCAGCCAATCAGGTAGTGGGGGTTGTGTGCCACCCAGCCAATCAGGTAGTGGGGGGAGTGGCTGTGCTGAATGTAAAGAAACTGCGTGAAACCCTAGTGTGAATGAGCCCTGATCTGGAATCATCCTTAGCTTTCTGGTTTATGTTGAAGTAGTTATCCAGTGTCTGTTTCTTCCAAAAACAGCGCCACTCTGGTCCTTAGTTTGTATGCGGTATTGCAGCTCGGTTCCATTAAAGTTACTGGAGCTGAGTTGTAATACCACACACAACCTGAGGACAGGGGTGGCGCTGTTTCTAGAGGAAATTCATATATAATAGACCCTTTAAATCCCAAACGGCTGGACATTTGTGAGGTTCATCCTGCCCATTGTTCCTGTTCCGTTGTCACCTGTTAAAAAAGTGTTTCCCAACCAGGGTGCCTCCAGCTGTTGCAAAGCTACAACTCCCAGCATGCCCGGACAGCCGAAGGCTGTCCGGGCATGCTGGGAGTTGTAGTTTTGCCACAGCTGGAGGTACCCTGGATGGGAAACACTGATATGCAGTATTGGCTGCTATTTCGGGTAAACGATAACATCGTCCCTAATGAGATCGCTCGCTCGGTGCGCACATCCAGGCTGCAGTCATGTTCGTGTGTTGTGCCTGGTTTTCTAATGAGCGGCCGCTTGCATCACTGTTTCCATGGCGACACATCTTTGATGTTTTTTTTTTTCCCCTTTCCTCAAGCGAGCAATCCGTTTTTCATTTCCTGCGCAATGCATGTTCCTTTGGAAATCGATGTATCATCCGCCTCATCCCGTGAACGTAAAGGAGATGGGTCACCAGAAAGTGACCTATTGTTCCCATCTAGTTTTTACGCAAAAAAACATATTTTGAAAGAACGCAATTGCGGATCCGCAACTTCTCATACGGTTTCACCACCTTTTAGGTTTATCTTTCTTTAATCTATGTTGTAAAGTTCATTTAAAGGGGCACTCCGCCCCTAGACATCGTTCCCAGTGGCAACCCCTCCCCCGTGCGCGATCAGACGTCTTATCCCCATACAATGTCTAGGGGCGGAGTACCCCTAAATTTAATTGATGTAGTGTTGGTAAGTGACCTCCGTCTGTCCTCTCAGCCGAACGGGCGCGGTGGTCCCAAATGGCCCCGTGAGCTAACCGGCATTCATTTTTGCCACATTTAGATGCCGCGATCAACATTGATCGCGGCATCTAAAGGTTCAATGCCGGACATCGGGCCGATCGGCCGATGTAGGTCAGGGGTCAAGTCCTGGGAAAAAAAATCTTTGGGAACTCAAGGGCTGGTCCTGCTAATAAGAACGATGGGGGGGGGGGGGGGGGGGGGGAGATTTATCAAAACCTGTGCAGAGAAAAAGGCCGTCCGGTTGCCCGTAGCAACCAATCAGATCGCTTCTTTTATTTTTAACCAGACCTCTGCAAAATGAAAGAAGCCATCTGATTGGTTGCTATGGGCAACTGGGCAAATTTTCCTCTGCACAAGTTTTGATAAATCTTCCCCCCGATGTTCCTGCTATGGAAAAAGTGCAGGAACCCAGTTCCTATGCGCTCCTGCAGGACTTGAGCCCTGCTGTAGGTCCTGGCTTCAGATAGCGAGCTTCATACAGCCGGTACCTTTTTTTAAGGGGTTAAAGTGAGGTGAAGATCCTGATGGCCGCACACACATACCCTGGACCTTCAGGAGGGACATCCTAAAAGGGCACTACGGGCGCTCAATACCTGGTAGCAAAGTGCATGATGGGAAGTCCCAGGACTATAACTGACCATGGATCTTCTAGTCATAGGATTAACCCTTTAATTTCTTAGACTCCATGTATATCCCTACATTCAGTGAAGGACTGAACTCAGCCATCTTCACCATAGATCAGTGTTTCCCAACCAGGGTGCCTCCAGCTGTTTAAAGGGGTACTCCCATGGAAAAGTTTTTTTGTTTTTTTTTAAATCAACTGGTGCCAGAAAGTTAAACAGATTTGTAAATCACTTCTATTAAAAAATCTTAATCCTTCCAGTACTTTTTAGGGGCTGTATACTAAAGAGAAATCCAAAAAAGAAATGCATTTCCTCTGATGTCATGACCACAGTGCTCTCTGCTGACCTCTGCTGTCCATTTTAGGAACTGTCCAGAGCAGCATATGTTTGCTATGGGGATTTTCTCCTACTCTGGACAGTTCTTAAAATGGACAGCAGAGGTCAGCAGAGAGCACTGTGGTCATGACATCAGAGGAAATGCATTTCTTTTTTGGATTTCTCTTTAGTATACAGCCCCTAAAAAGTACTGGAAGGATTAAGTTTTTTTTTTTTATAGAAGTGATTTACAAATCTGTTTAACTTTCTGGCATCAGTTTATAAAAAAAAAAAAAAAAAGTTTTCCACGGGAGTACCCCTTTAAGAACTACAACTCCCAGCATGCCCGGACAGCCTCCGGCTGTCCGGGCATGCTGGGAGTTGTAGTTTTCCAACGTCTGAAGGCACCCTGGTTGGGAAACACTGCCATAGATTGTCATTAAACCCCTTTACCATACAACACAGGGACACAGTAGTTTCACGTGTTTATTGTTGACCATGCAGAAGTTCTTCACAATGACACACAAGGAGAGAAAAACGAAACAGATAAGACATAACCCACATGCACGCGTCTCCGCTCCTCCTTACCTCCCCTCTTATGGCTTTACATTCCGGAGAACCATAAAGACAAAAATCCCAACACGACATCAACGTTTTTCTTTAGTTTAATGTCCATATTGAAGTGCTGTAAAGTGTGATTTACTGTAAAAAAAAAATTGACCACTCACAAAGCTTAAAGGGGTACTCCACTGGATAACTTATTTCTTGTTTTTTTTATTTATTTTTTATAAATCAACTGGTGCCAGAAAGTTAAACAGATTTGTAAATGACTTCTATTAAAAAATCTTAATCATTCCATTACTTATCAGCTGCTATATGTTCCACAGGAAGTTGTTTCCTTTTTGAATTTCCTTTCTGTCTGCCCACAGTGCTCTCTGCTGACACCTCTGTCCATGTCAGGAACTGTCCAGAGTAGGAGCAAATCCCCATAGAAAACCTATCCTGCTCGGGACAGTTCCTGACATGGACAGAGGTGTCAGCAGAGAGCACTGTGGTAAGACAGAAAGGAAATTCAAAAAGAAAAGAACTTCCTGTGGAGCATACAGCAGCTGTTAAGTACTGGAAGGATTAAGATTTTTAAATAGAAGTAATTTACAAATCGTTTTAACTTTCTGGCATCAGTTGAAAGTTAAAAATAAATAAATAAATAAAGTTATCCAGTGGAGTACCACTTTAAAGGGCATCTCCGCCTTTTGGAACCCTGATTTCTCTAAGAGCCAACTTTATGGGCCGAGCAATATTCCTATGTATCTTTAAAGTGGCTGGAGTTAAAGGGGTTATCCAGGGACAAACTTTTTTTTTATATATAAACTGGCTCCAGAAAGTTAAACAGATTTGTAAATTACTTCTATTAAAAAATCTTAATCCTTTCAGTACTTATGAGCTGCTGAAGTTGAGTTATTCTTTTCTGTCTAAGTGCTCTCTGATGACACGTGTCTCGGGAACCGCCCAGTTTAGAAGCAAATCCCCATAGCAAACCTCTTCTACTCTGTGCAGTTCGCGAGACAAGCAGAGGTGTCAGCAGAGAGCACTGTTGCCAGACAGAAAAGAACAACTCAACTTCAGCAGCTGATAATCATTGAAAGGATTAAGATTTTTTAATAGAAGTCATTTACAAATCTGTTTAACTTTCTGGAGCCAGTTGATATTACAAAAAAAAGTTTTTTCCTGGAACAACCCTTTAAATTTTCCTGTTACAGAGCTCCGAGTCCTCTGCATTAATATTTATGAAATTATTAATGACTTCAGCCACCACTAGGTGGAGCTTACTGTATGCTCAGTTATTATGTACGCGTTAGGGGCCTAAGCTCTGCCAAGATGATAGGAAGTGATTACATGCTAGATGACACCTCCTACAATGGCGAGGATCAGAAATAACTTAGATCCTAGCCATTTGACCTATTAGATGCCACAGTCAATAGTGATAAGCTATAAGACAGAAGGGTTTACTGAGTTACATTACAACTGGAGCCTACTGGAGACCTGTCTGGAGGCTCTTATTGCACTCTATCAGAGAGGTAAAAAAAAAAGTGTGGAAAAGTGCAAAAAGTGCAAATTATTAAAATTTTACATTAAAAAAATAATAATAATTTTATATACACTGCTCAAAAAAATATGGGAACACTAAGATAACACATCCTTGATCTGAATGAATGAACTAATCGTATGAAATACTTTCGTCTTTACATAGTTGAATGCGCTGACAACAAAATCCCACAAAAATTATCAAATGTATCAACCCATGGAGGTCGGGATATGGAGTCACACTCAAAATCAAAGTGGAAAACCCCACTACAGGCTGATCCAACTTTATGTAATGTCCTTAATACAAGTCACAATGAGGCTCAGTAGTGTATGTGGCCTCCACGTGCCCGTATGACCTCCCTACAACGCCTGGGCATGCTCCTGATGAGGTGGAGGATGGTCTCCTGAGGGATGTCCTCCCAGACCTGGACTAAAGCATCCGCCAACTCCTGGACAGTCTGTGTTGGATGGAGCGAGATGTCCCAGATGTGCTCAATCGGTTTCAGGTCTGGGGAACGGGCGGTCAGTCCATAGCCTTCCTTCCTCTTGCAGGAACTGCTGACACACTCCAGCCAAATGAGGTCTAGCATTGTCTTGCATTAGTAACCCAGGGCCAACCGCACCAGCATATGGTCTCACAAGGGGTCTGAGGATCTCATCTCGGTACCTAATGGTAACCATTACTGACCCAAACCGGTCATGCTGGAGGATGTTG
Source organism: Hyla sarda (assembly GCF_029499605.1). Classification (NCBI taxonomy): domain Eukaryota; kingdom Metazoa; phylum Chordata; class Amphibia; order Anura; family Hylidae; genus Hyla; species Hyla sarda. Next base: position 300,547,507 of record NC_079194.1, on the reverse strand, counting down.
CAGGCAGCAGATCGTTCTCCACGGCGTCTCCAGACTCAGTCACGTCTGTCACATGTGCTCAGTGTGTTTTTTGATTTTCCATTCTATTCTCCTTAAAATGTTTCTAAAATTTTTCAGTACATTACATAATAGGACAATGAGACATACAATTTGTCCTGCAAAAAAAGCCTGCATCTAGCTATGTCGATGAAAAAAAAAAAAAAGGATTAAAAGCATATAAGCTTCCCACCCCCCAAAAAAGGCAGTCAGAAATTGCTAAATTTTTTAAGAGAAGTGTCTTCAAAATGCAGTTAGTGTAGGTAGAATAGGAGGTGAAAAATGCCCATTGTGCAGAATGCAAGACAAGTTGGGGGGTGGATTTGTAGGTTAGACAAGTTGGGGGGGGGGGGGTGGAATTGTAGGTTAGACAAGTTGGGGGGTGGAGTTGTAGGTTAGACAAGTTGGGGGGTGGAGTTGTAGGTTAGACAAGTTGGGGGGTGGAGTTGTAGGTTAGACAAGTTGGGGGTGGAGTTGTAGGTTAGACAAGTTGGGGGGGAGTTGTAGGTTAGACAAGTTGGGGGGTGGAGTTGTAGGTTAGACAAGTTATGGGGTAGAGTTGTAGGTTAGACAAGTTGGGGGGTGGAGTTTTAGGTTAGACAAGTTGGGGGGTGGAGTTGTAGGTTAGACAAGTTGGGGGTGGAGTTGTAGGTTAGACAAGTTGGGGGTGGAGTTGTAGGTTAGACAAGTTATGGGGTGTAGTTGTAGATTAGACAAGTTATGGGGTGTAGTTGTAGATTAGACAAGTTATGGGGTGTAGTTGTAGGTTAGACAAGTTATGGGGTGGAGTTGGGAGGGTGGAGTTTTAGGTTAGACAAGTTGGGGGTGGAGTTGTAGGTTAGACAAGTTTGGGGTGGAGCTGTAGGTTAGACAAGTTGGGGGGTGGAGCTGTAAACTGCTAGGTGAGTTTATGGATTATTGTCCTGTCAGTCATCAGCTCTCTTCTAATCAAATCGCTGGTAGAACTGCTCAGCAATCCTGATTGAGGAAAAGTTGCTGATTCAGTTCAGAAGCCCCTCCCATGAGGAGCCTGCCTTTCTGCTCTGCAAAGGTTGGACTACTTTAGGTATCTTATTGAAGCCCAAATGCTACTGTATCATGACTGAGGTGTGTTCCAGTATTTTCGATCAGATGAATGGACATTTTGGGAAAAAAATTTGTTTGACTGTATTTAACAATATTTTGTTGGTTTTTGACTTTCGACCCCATGTCTGAAGGAAAGTGGAGACTATGGTGCTGGTGGAACAAGATTGTGCTCAACGTCTCAGCTTATAATAACTGTAACATATTCTGCATCTCATTCTTAGGTTTAAAGTCGTCTTTTATGCAACAACTCATGGGGCAAAAATATAAACTCTTATTTTATTTTTATACCTAATTTCTTCAATTGACCATTTGGTGAAAAAATAAAGTCTTCTTGAATTTACATGCAATTTTGTCAACATAATAATAATTTAAAAAAAATTAAAAATCTAAACATTTTAAAATAATCTCTTGAAGTTCAGGGATAACATTTTGTGATTTGTTTTTGTTTATTTATTTACGTATTTTAAGATGATGTTGATACAATTTTTAAATATTGGAAATGTATCCAAATGTAAATGGTTCTGGTTGGAGGATATAAATTCAGAACCCCCATCATGTATTCACCTGGTATAGAGAGTGCCCACAATAAGACCAAGAATAGACCTGTAATGTAATCCTATGGCTCCTCCCACAAGGAGCAGTTATAATGTTTAGCTATGGGGTCAGCATAAAAATTAGGACTAGTGTCCGCACTCATTAGGCATAATAAACATGCTCTACCCTTGTTAAAGGGGTATTCCAGGAAAAAAACTTTTTTTTTCTTTATATCAACTGGCTCCAGAAAGTTAAACAGATTTGTAAATTACTTCTATTAAAAAATCTTAATCCTTTCAATAATTATCAGCTGCTGAAGTTGAGTTGTTGTTTTCTGTCTGGCAACAGTGCTCTCTGCTGACATCTCTGCTTGTCTCGGGAACTGCACAGAGTAGAAGAGGTTTGCTATGGGGATTTGCTTCTAAACTGGGCGTTTCCCGAGACTGGTGTCATCAGAGAGCACTTAGACAGAAAAGAACAACTCAACTTCAGCAGCTCATAAGTACTGAAAGGATTAAGATTTTTTAATAGAAGTAATTTACAAATCTGTTTAACTTTCTGGAGCCAGTTGATATATATAAAAAAAGTTTTCCCCTGGATAACCCCTTTAAGTCACAACAGGAGGCTTACTATGGGTCTGTTGCCCACTGACCTTAGGCAGGGCCGGCGCTTCCATAAGGCAGCTTAAGCAGCTGCTTTAGGGCGCCAAGCTGGTAGGGGGTGGAAAAATCAGAATTCTCAACCACTCACTGGTAGGAGAATTGGACACTTTACTTTGGACGGGCATTGGGACTCTATTGCCGTCGTGCTTAGGGGAGAGGCAAGTGATTGTGGTGGGGTCTGTTGGGGGCACCGAATTGCTTCTTTGCCTGTGTAGTCAATATTCCTTTCACCAACCCTGACCTCAGGAGCCGAGGCTGCTAAAAATGATACATTATTATATTTTAAACAACAGAAACCGCTCTGATGACTCTGTTCTTCGCTTTTGGCATCATATACTACAAGTCCATGAATTTCTCCATATACATAAACAGTGATGGGACTTAAAGGGGTACTCCCCTGGAAAGCTTTTTTTATTTATTTATTTTTTTTTTTTTTAAATCAACTGGTGCCAGAATGTTAAACAGATTTGTAAATTACTTCTAATAAAAAATCTTAATCCTTCTAGTACTTATCAGCTTCTATTTGCTCCACAGGAAGTTATTTATTTTTTTTTTTGAATTTCCTTTTCTGTCTGACCACAGGGCTCTCTGCTGACACCTCTGTCCATTTTAGGAACTGTCTGGAGACAGGAGAAGTTTGCTATGGGGATTTGCTCCTACTCTGGACAGTTCCTAAAATGAACAGAAATGTAGGCAGAGAGCGCTGTGGTCAGACAGAAAGGAAATTGAAAAGGAAAAGAACTTCCTGTGGATCATACAGCTGCTGATTAGTACTGGAAGGATTAAGATTTTTAAATAGAAGTAATTTACAAATCTGTTTAACTCTCTGGCACCAGTTGATTGAATTTTTTTTTTTTTTCCAGGGGAGTACTCCTTTAAAGGGGTAATCCGGCACAAAGACATCTTATCCCCTATCCAAAGGATAGGGGATAAGATGCCTGATTGCGGGGGTCTCGCCGCTGGAGACCCCCGTGATCTTCCACGCTGCACCCCATTAGAATCAGCCCCCGGAGCGTGCTCGCTCCGGGTCCGATTACTGGCGATCACGGGGACGGAGCATTGTGACGTCACGGCTCCGCCCCCGCAATGCAAGCCTATGGGAGGGGGGCGTGATTCTAATGGGGTGCGGCGTGGAAGATAACGGGGGTCCCCAGCGGCGGGACCCCCACGATCAGGCATCTTATCCCCTATCCTTTGGATAGGGGATAAGATGTCTTAGCGCCGGAGTACCCCTTTAAAGGGGTACTGCACTGCCCCAGTGTTCGGAACATTTCGTGGGTGGTCTTGACATAATGGCCCTGCCACACCCCCTCAATGCAAGTCTATGTGAGGGGGCGTGACGTCAGTCACGCCCCCTCCCATAGGCTTGCGTTGAGGGGGTGCGACATGACATCACAAGGGGCATGGCCGTGACTTGACGACCCCTGCAGCCTGCACTCAGAGTTCGGAACTAAGGGGAGTACCCCTTTAAGAAAGTGCTTTGAGGGTCCAGGAATGACCAGATGAGATGACACCATGACAGGACCTGGTCCACTTATGATCTGGTGTTGGTTGAGGATGGTTCTCACGGGAGCAAACGGTGCCACATTGCTATTTGTCTCCTGGGATTACTTATCATTTCTTGCCAGTGATTCTTTCCTGCGCCAGTCCGATCTGACCCCAGATAACAGGAGCCCAGGGTACCACTAGGTCCTCCGGAAGGTTCTTGACTGAGCATCTCCATCTCTACTCTGACCTCTCCCAGGATTTCGGGAGGAACCTCAAACATGATCATCTCATTCCAGACAGGGTTGATTTTGTGTTTCGCCCTTTTGCTTTGCTTCCTCTTGAGCTTCTGCATCTGGTGCAGCAGAGTGACCTTCACGTACAGATCTAACAAAGAGACACAGGTAAGTATGGGGACTTAAAGGGGTTATCCAGGAAAAAAAATGTTTTTATATATATCAACTGGCTCCAGAAAGTGAAACCGATTTGTAAATTACTTCTATTAAAAAATCTTAATCCTTTCAGTACTTATCAGCTGCTGAAGTTGAGTTGTTCTCTGTCTAAGTGCTCTCTGATGACACCTGTCTCGGGAACCGCCCAGTTTAGAAGCAAATGCCCAATAGCAAACCTCTTCTACTCTGTGCAGTTCCCGAGACAGACAGAGGTGTCAGCAGAGAGCACTGTTGCCAGACAGAAAAGATCAACTCAACTTCAGCAGCTGATAATTATTGAAAGGATTAAGATTTTTTAATAGAAGTAATTGTGTAGTTCTTTCCAGTCTGACCACAGTGCTCTCTGCTGACACTTCCGTCGATGTCAGGAATAGTGATGAGCGGCAGGGGCCATATTTTTTTTTTTTTATTTTTGCGATATTTGAAATATTTGCGATATTTCGTGAATATATTGACGATTCTTCGTCCCATGTTCGCGAAATTCGCATATTTGCTATGTTCGTTCACTTTTTTTTTTTGCATAAAATTACCATTAAAATTTGCATGTGAAAAAAACACAAAAAAACTAATATTCGTCATTACGGATATATAGCACTATATTCTAAATATTCGCGAAATTGCGTATAAAATAAAAATTCGCATTATGAATATTCGTGCTCAAAACTGGTCAGGAACTGTCCAGAGCAGGAGAGCTTGGCTATGGGAATTTGATCCTGCTCTGGACAGTTCCTGACACAGACAGAGGTGTCAGCAGAGAGCACTGTGGTCAGGCTGGAAAGAACTACACAATTTACTCTGGAGTATACAGCAGCTGATAAGTACTGGAAGGATTAAGATTTTTCAATAGAAGTAATTTACAAATCTGTTTAACTTTCTGGAGCCAGTTGGTATGAAAACATTTTTTTCCACTGGGGTACCCCTTTGAAGGGGTACTCTGGAGAAAAAGAAACAATTTTTCGAATCAATTGGTCACAGAAAGTTATACAGATTTGTCAATTAAAAAATGTTAATCCTTCCAGTACTTATCACCTGCTGTACACTACAGAGGAAGTCATGTAGTCTTTTCAGTCAGACACAATGAACTCTGCTGCCACCTCTGTCCATGTCAGGAAATGTCCAGAGCAGGAGAAAATCCCCATAGCCAAGCTCTCCTGCTCTGGACAGTTCCTAAGACGGACAGAGGTGGCAGCAGAGAGCACTGTGTCTGACTGAAAAGACTACATGACTTCCTCTAAGGCATACAGCAGCTGATAAGTATTGGAAGGATGGCACCAGTTGATTTGAAATGTTTTCCCCCTCTGGAGTAACCCTTTAATATCCCATATGTATAACATTATCTGCAAAGTCCCTGAATCTATTTGTCCTTATATCTGGAGACTACTTTTACAGATGTGCCCCAAAAGCTTAGCTCTATCTATGCAGCCTTCACCTGAGCTCCCACAATGCACTGCACCAAAATACAGTGTATTCAAAGCTGGGAATTGATGAGCTAGGGTAGTGTTTCCCAAGCACGGTGCCTCCAGCTGTTACAAAACTACAACTCCCAGCATGCCCGGACAGCCAAAGGCTGTCCGGGCATGCTGGGAGTTGTGGTTTTGCAACAGCTGGAGGCACCTTGGTCGGGAAACACTGATTTAAGGTATGTCCAGGCATACTGTGTATTTTATGCCATGTTCAGCTTGCACTATATTAACTTCGATAGCAGAAAATCTGCAGCATGTAGAGTAGGTGTGAACATACCCTTATAAGTAGGAACCCCTGTTATTGACTCCAATACTACACTAAAAACTCTATTACTAACACTGGCACTTATTTGGCACTGCTATATGCTTGCAGTAGAATTTGGGTATATTTAGCTCCACCTAGTGGTGACTGCATGCAGCAAGAATTATATATATATGTTTTTTTTTTTCAATTATTAAAGGGGTTGTCCAGTGAAAAATATCTTATCCCCTCTCTAAAGGATAACTGATCGCAGGGGGGGGGGGGGGGGGGGGGGGGGTGTAGTTTGTCCTACCACTTGGACCCCTATGATCTCCAGAAGGGGGCCCCGGCTCTCGGAGAGAGCGCATGCTGTATGGGAGCGCCGAAGACACTTGAGCGCTGTAGTCAGGTAGCTTCAGCACTCCCATAGAAGTAAATGGAACACAGCACGTACTATCTCTGAGTGATGGGGTCCCAATTTAGAGATCCTAGGGGGGGGGGGGGGGGGGGAGGGTTCGGGTCCCAGACACCCCCCTCCCCAGACACTTATCCCTTATCTTGTGGTAAGACCATGAATTTTCTATTTACGCTGGACAACCCCTTTACGTAGAACAGGACCTATTTTTTTTTTTTGGGGTGAAACAGCGCCACTGTTGTTCACAGGCTTTGTCTGGTATTGCAGCCACTTCCTAAACATAGTTCCCCCCCCCCCCCCCTTTTGAACATCCCCAACTTAAAAGTATCATAGTATGGCCCGATATTGTGTACAGCTCACATACCTTTGCCCATGAGGTCGTTGTTTGGATCCGAATGTATATTTCGGGCTTTTATCAGCACCACAATGAGGCGATTGGCAGCCGGGAGATAACTCATAGACAGGAGGACTTCACCGTACGAGTCTGCATCCTGAGGACGACAACATACGCTATAACCACTTTACTGTATTGATGACATAGCTACAAATATTCTAAATAAATAAATAAATAAAATAATAAATAAATAAAATAATAATAAATAATAATAATAAAAAATAAATAAAATAATAATAATAAAAACAATAATAATTATTATTAATAATAATAATAAAAACAATAATAATTATTATTATTAATAATAATAAATAAATAAATAAATAAAATTATAATAATAATAAAAAATATATATAATAATAATAAAATAATAATAATTATAATAATAAATAAAATAATAATAATAATTAATAATAATAATAATAAATAAATAAAATAATAATAATAAAAATAATAATAATTAATAATAATAATAATAATTAAATAAATAAATAAATAAAATCTGTCCCTCACATCTAGGTCTGCATTCGAAATTCGGCCATAAAAAGCTGATAAAACGCATAGAAAGGTTAGGGGTCAAAAATGACGCCATCTCTACTCTATATCTTAGGCCCCTTTCCCACTACATAATTACTCCGTTTTCGAAGTTCCGTCAGAAAATCGGCAGTAAAACGGCAGTTACAAAATCCTATACGGCCGTTAGAAAATCCCATTATAGTCTATGGGATTTTTCTAATAACCGGTTTAACCCATTATAGCCCATTATTAATAACGGCCGTTATTTCGTGAGGGAAGATAGTAACGGGAGAAATGGTTCATGAACTATACAGGATTTTGTAGCTGCCATTTTACTGCCGATTTTCTGAAGGAACTTCGAAAACGGAGTAATTGTGTAGTGTGAAAGGGGCCTTATGTACCAAGGTGCGCCTCCAGCTGTTGCAAAACTACAACTCCCAGCATGCCGGGACAGCCGTTGGCTGTCCCGGCATGCTGGGAGTTGTAGTTTTGCAACAGCTGAAGGCACCCTGGTTGGGAAACACTGGTATATAGCAGTGAACTCGCAATTTTCTACATGTCCTACTGAAGAGGGCGCTATAGAACCATATGACCCCAAATATGACTCCAAAACTCCAATAAACTGTATAAAGGCTCTATATGGATTGTATTATTTGTATAATGCTTGGTTGCCTTACTTGGGCACTATATGATTGTATTATATTGGCTCTGTATGATTGTATTATTGGTACACTGGATGGCGGCATTATTTGAGTACTGTGTGACTGCATTTTTTTTTTTTTTTTTAGCACTATAAGACTAAATTGGCAGTGTATGGTTGTATTATTATGGCAGGGTATAGTTGTATTATCTTGCCACTGCTTGAATTGTTTGTACACTGTATGACGGTACTATATTTGTATTATTTATTTACTGTAATTGTTTTTTTTAGCAATATATGATTGTATTATTTATTTACAATATATGATTGTATTATTTATTTACTGTAATTGTTATTTTAGCAATATATGATTGTATTATTTATTTACAATATATGATTGTATGACTGTATTATTTATTTACAATATATGATTGTATTATTTATTTGCAATATATGATTGTATTATTTATTTACAATATATGATTGTACTATTTATTTGCAATATATGATTGTATTATTTATTTGCAATATATGATTGTATTATTTATTTACAATATATGATTGTATTATTTATTTACAATATATGATTTTATTATTTATTTGCAATATATGATTGTATTATTTATTTACAATATATGATTGTACTATTTATTTGCAATATATGATTGTATTATTTATTTGCAATATATGATTATATTATTTATTTAAAATATATGATTGTATTATTTATTTGCAATATATGATTGTATTATTTATTTACAATATATGATTGAACTATTTATTTGCAATATATGATTGTATTATTTATTTGCAATATATGATTGTATTATTTATTTACAACATATGATTGTATTATTTATTTACAATATATGATTGTATTATTTATTAAATATATAACTGTTAAGTGAGCATTGTATGGTTGTATTATTTGGGCACTGTATGTTGGCATTATCTTAGTTCTTCATGCTTGTATTATTTATACACTTTGTGGCTCTGTTGTTTAAAGGGGTACTCCGATGAAAAACTTTTTTTTTTTTTTTAATCAACTGGTGCCAGAACGTTAAACAGATTTGTAAATTACTTCTATTAAAAAAAATCTTAATACTTCCAGTGCTTATTAGCTGCTGAATACTACAGAGGAAATGGTTTTCTTTTTGGAACACAGTGCTCTCTGCTGACACCTCTATCCATTTTAGGAACTGTCCAGAGCAGCATATGTTTGCTATCGGGATTTTCTTCTACTCTGGACAGTTCTTAAAATGGACAGAGGTGTCAGCAGAGAGCTCTGTGTTCCAAAAAGAAAACAATTTCTTCTGTAGTATTCAGCAGCTAATAAGCACTGGAAGGATTACGATTTTTTAATAGAAGTAATTTACAAATCTGTTTAACTTTCTGGCACCAGTTGATTTAAAAAAAAAGTTTTCCACGGGAGTACCCCTTTAAATGAACTGGTGCCAGAAAGTTAAACAGATTTGTAAATGACTTCCAAAAAAAAAAAAAAATCTCTATCCTTCCAGTACTTATTAGCAGCTGTATGCTACAGAGGAAATTCTTTGCTTTTTTAATTTCTTTTTTGTCTTGTGCACAGTGCTCTCTGCTGACACCTCGTGTCAGGAACTGTCCAGAGCAGCGTAGGTTTTTTTTTATGAGGATTTTCTCCTGCTCTGGACAGTTCCGGATACGGGCATCAGGTGTCAGCAGAGAGCACTGTGGACAAGACAAAAAAGAAATTTGAAAAGCAAATATTTTCCTCTGTAACATACAGCTGCTAAAAAGTGCTGGAAGGATAAAGATTTTTAAATAGAAGTCATATACATATCTGTTTAACTTTCTGGCACCAGTTGATTAAAAAAAAAATAATGTTTTCCACCGGAGTACCCCTTTAAGCACTGTGTGATTGTATTATTTGGATATTTATGATTGCATTATCTTGGCAAAGCATGTTGGTATTATTTGGGCACCACATGATTGCATTATTTGGACACTATACAATCGTGTTATCTTGGCACTGTTTCTTTGTATTATTTGGACATTGCACTTCACCACCGTATGACTGTATTATTTGGGCACTATATGGTTGCATTGTTTGGGCACTGTTTGATTGTATTATTTACTCACTGTATGATTTGGACCCTGTATGGTATTATTACCTGAGCACTGTTTGATTGTATTATTTATTTACTGTATAATCGTATTGTTTGGGCACTGTTTGATTGTATTATTTATTCACCGTATGACAATTACTACTATTTGAGCACTGTATGATTACATTATTTGGACATTGTAATACTTGGGCACTGTACATTGTATTATCTTGGCACTGTATAATTGTATTATTTAGGCACTGTATGGTTGTATTATGGGTCCTGTTTCATTGTAATATTTGGCATTGTATGACTGTTATTTGGACACGGTACAATCGCGTTATCTTGACCTATTTGATAATATTATTTGGACATTGCATGACTATATTATTTCGCCACTGTATGAACATTTTATTTTGGCACTGCATTGTTGAGTTATGGGCACTGTATGACCGTATTATTTAGGCATTGCATGGTTGAGTTATGGGCACTGTATGACCGTATTATTTGTGCACTGTCTGGTTCAGTTATGGGCAGTGTATGACCGTATTATTTGCGCACTATATGGTTGTGCTATGGGCTCTGTATGACCATATTATTTGGGCACTGTATGACCATATTATTTGGGCACTGTACTGTTCAGTTATGGGCACTGTATGAACATATTATTTAGGCACTGTATGGTTGAGTTATGGGCACTGTATGACCATATTATTTGGGCACTGTATGACCGTATTATTTGTGCACTGTATGGTTCAGTTATGGGCACTGTATGACCATATTATTTGGGCACTATACGGTTCAGTTATGGGCACTGTATGAACATATTATTTTGGCACTGTATGGTTGAGTTATGGGCACTTTATGACCATATTATTTGGGCACTGTATGGTTGTGCTATGGGCACTGTATGACCGTATTATTTGTACACTGTATGGTTCAGTTATGGGCAATGTATAAACATATTATTTGGGCACTGTATGGTTATGCTATGGGCATTGTATGACTGTATTATTTGGGCACTGTATGACTGTATTATTTGTACACTGTATGGTTCAGTTATGGGCACTGTATAAACATATTATTTGGGCACTGTATGGTTATACTATGGGCACTGTATGACTATTATTTGGGCACTGTATGGTTGTGCTATGGGCACTGTATGACTGTATTATTTGGGCACTGTATGACCGTATTATTTGTACACTGTATGGTTCAGTTATGGGCACTGTATAAACATATTATTTGGGCACTGTATGGTTGTGCAATGGGCACTGTATGACCGTATTATTTGTGCACTGTATGGTTATACTATTTATTCACTGTATGGTTTTAGCAGTGTATGGTAGTATTACCTGGGCACTGTTAGATTGCATTATTTATTCACTTATTTGACATTGTACGACTGTTATTTGAGCACTGTATGACTGTATTATATGTGCACTGTATGGTTATACTATTTATTCACTGTATGGTTTTAGCAGTGTATGGTAGTATTACCTGGGCACTGTTAGATTGCATTATTTATTCACTTATTTGACATTGTACGACTGTTATTTGAGCACTGTATGACTGTATTATATGTGCACTGTATGATTAAATTATGTGGACATTGTTATATTTGGGCACTGTACGTTTTTATTATCTTGGCATTGTATAATTGTATTTCCGTATTTGGGCAGTGTTTGACTATATCATTTATTCACTGTATAACTGTATTATTCGGGCACCGTATGGTTGTATTATGGGCACAATCATAATGACTATAATTTGGGCGCTGTATAACTATCAATTGAACACTGTAGGACTATTATTTGGGCACTGTATGACTATTGTTTATACACTGTGGGGGAGATTTATGAAAACCCGTCCAGAGGAAAAGTTGCTGAGTTGCCCATAGCGACCAATCAGATCACTTCTTTCATTTTTCACAGGCCTAAAGTTGCCCATAGCAACCAATCAGATCGATTCTTTCATTTTTCAGAGGCCTAAAGGCCTCTGAAAAATGAAAGAAGCGATCTGATTGGTTGCTATGGGCAACTCAGCAACTTTTCCTCTGGACAGGTTTCGATAAATCTCCCCCTGTATGACTATTATATATACTGTACATTGTATAACTATTGTTTGTACATTGTATGACTATTATTTGTATGCTATATCATATGACTATTATTTTGGCACCGTGGGGGAGATGTATCAAAACCTGTCAAGAGGAAAAGTTGCCCAGTTGCTGAGTTGCCCATAGCAACCAATCAGATTGCTTCTTTCATTTTTAACAAGGCCTCTGCAAAATGAAAGTAGCGATCTGATTGGTTGCTATGGGCAAATGGGCAACTTTTCCTTTGCACAGGTTTTCATAAATCTCCCCCATATGACTATAATTTTTACCCTATACCCTATGGGGGGAGATTTATCAAAACCCGTCCAGAGAAAAAGTTGCTGAGTTGCCCATAGCAACCAATCAGACAGCTACTTTCATTTTGCAGAGGCCTTTTGAAAACTGAAAGAAGCGATCTGATTGGTTGCTATGGGCAACTCGGCAACTTTTCCTCTGGACGGGTTTTGATAAGGGTATGTTCACACTACGGAGTGTGAAGGGAATCTCCGCTCGCAGAATTCAGCGAGCGGAGATTCAGCCTGGCAGCCGGCGGCGGTGGTAGGACCGCGCGGCACTACGCCGTCACCATTAACGGACTTCCGCGCCACGAATGAACATGTTCTTTCTTTGCGCGAAACAATTTCAGCAGTGTGAACGGGTCTCGCGGAAGACCCATTCACAGAGATGCTACCGTTCACTGTGCGGACTTTTACTCGCGGGATTCCGCGGGGATTCCGCAGTGTGAACATACCCTAAATCTCCCCCTCGTATGACTATTATATGGGCACTCTATGATTGTATTGTATTATTTTACGGACTGCATCAATCCATATTGCAAACAACCCGACACAACCTAAGGCTGACCTTGAGTGTCCTCTAGTAAAAATCAAAAATTAGGAACTCAATTATTTTAACGTAAGTATCACTACAACCCCTCCCCCCCAAAAAAAAGACCCCCAAAATGTCCATATAGATGGAAATAAGCGTATATAAGTATCTCCTCTCATCTCGGTGCACAAAACCCATCTGGAAATTTCTCTCCAGTCTCGGTGAATTCCCTGACACCAGGAGGATATTAAGGTGGTGGGGAACATATGAGCAATGCTAAATATAGAAAGTCTTCATCCCCCCTCCTCCCTGCACTAGTGATTCAGTAATGATCTGCGCTGAAGGACTTCTCCAGGAGATCTCACGTGACGCCGGCGGCTGTAAACTAGGACATGCACTCAGGAGCCGCCGCAGATCGCATGCAGGATGATGTGACTCATAATTTGCTTATTATTTATTTTTAAAGGGGTATTCCAGAAACGAAAAAACTTTATATATATATATATATATATATATATATATATATATATATATATATATATCTCAACTGGCTCCAGAATGTTAAACAGATTTGTAAATTACTTCTATAAAAAAAAAAAAATAATCTTAATCCTTTCAGTACTTATCAGCTGCAGAAGTTGAGTTGTTCTTTTCTGTCTACGTGCTCTCTGATGACACCTGCCTCGGGAGCTGTCCAGAGTAGGAAGTCAATCCCCATAGCACACCTCTTCTATTCTGTGCAGTTCCCGAGACAAGCAGAGGTGTCAGCAGAGAGCACTGTTGGCAGACAGAAAAGAACAACTCAACTTCAGCAGCTGATAACTATTGGAAGGATTAAGATATTTTTTTTAATAGAAGTAATTTACAAATTTGTATAACTTTCCGGAGCCAGTTGATCTTAAAAATAAATAGTTTTTTTTCTTGAAATACCCCCTTTTTTTTTAATGTCTTTTATTTCGTTTTTTCGCTTTATTGCCTGGGAGATGATCTGTTGGAGTCATGCAAACTATTTTTCTGATATGTGTTATTGTTATTATTAATTATCATTAGTATTATTGTTGTTATTAATTTTAATATACACAGATGTAGCAGAGCTGGGTTTTGCGATCTGGCAGATCTCGTAGCTAGGAGGACAGATTTCCAGAATAAAACACTGCTATGAGGCTATAATGCAGCGTATCCCAACCAGTGTACCTCCAGCTGTTGCAAAACTACAACTCCCAGCATGCCGAAGGCTGTCCGGGCATGCTGGGAGTTGTAGTTTTGCAACAGCTGGAGGCACCCTGGTTAGTAAACGCTGCTATAGTGGGCCAGTTTAGTGGAACTTTCCATCCTATCTTTACAGCAGTACATTACAGTCAAGTCAATCGAATTTGATGGTAAAAGCGAACAGTGATGTTGTCATTATCCCTCCAGCCCACGCTATGACATCACCATACAGGACCTCCTCAAATAACCCCAGTACTCCTCAGGTAAACTCAACCTTAATTCTGTCACATGACCAGTCTTTTATCAGATAACCATGGCCTCCCTCTGTGACATCATACTTAGATAGCCCCACCCTCTCATTTGGTGACCTCAACAGTCCCACTCTGTGACATCACTAGTCCTTAGGTAAACCAAGTCCTGAGATCACCAGCCTTTCTTAAATATTTTTTTACCCATCATTCTGACATTACCTCTCCTGCTAAGATAAACCTCCCCTAACTCTAAAATCCCACCCCTTATTCTATGACATAACACACCTTTCTCAGATAACCACGCCCTCACTGTGACATCACTAGCCCCCCTTACTCTGTGGGGTCACCAGTCCTCAGATAACCCCACCCCTCATTTTATGACATAATAAGTCTTTATCAGATAACCACGCCCTCACTGTGACATCACCAGCCCCCCTTACTCTGTTGTGTCACCAGTCCTCAGATAACCCCACCCCTCATTTTATGACATAACAAGTCTTTATCAGATAACCACGCCGTCACTGTGACATCACCAGCCCCCCTTACTCTGTGGGGTCACCAGTCCTCAGATAACCCCACCCCTCATTTTATGACATAACAAGTCTTTATCAGATAACCACGCCCTCACTGTGACATCACCATCACAAGTCTTTCTCAGATAACCACGCCCTCACTGTGACATCACCAGTCCTTCTTAGATAACATCACCCTCACACTTTGTGGTATTACCAGTTCCACGTATGTAGTGTCACCAGTCCGCAGATAATCCCACCCCTCATTTTATGACATAACAAGTCTTTATGAGATAACCCCGCCCTTACTGTGACATCATCAGTCCTCCTTACTTTGTGGTATCACCAGTCCTCAGATAACCCCACCCTCATTCTATGACATAACAAGTCTTTATCAGATAACCACGCCCTCATTGTGACATCACTAGTCCTCCTTATACATCCCCCTCTCTCTGTCACATCAGTAGTCATCCTTAGATAACCCAACCTTCTGTGACATCACTAGTCCTCCTTATATAACCTCCTCTCTCTGTGACATCACTAGTCCTCCTTATATAACCTCCTCTCTCTGTCACATCACTAGTCCTCCTTATATAACCCAACCTTCTGTGACATAACTAGTCCTCCTTATATAACCCAACCTTCTGTGACATCACTAGTCCTCCTCATATAACCTCCTCTCCCTGTGACATCACTAGTCCTTCTCATATAACCTCCTCTCCCTGTGACATCACTAGTCCTCCTTATATAACCTTCTCTCTCTGTGACCTCACTAGTCCTCCTTATATAACCTTCTCTCTCTGTGACATCACTAGTCCTCCTTATATAACCTCCTCTCTCTGTGACATCACTAGTTCTCCTTATATAACCCCCCTCTCTGTGACATCACTAGTCCTCCTTAGATAACCCAACCTTCTGTGACATCACTAGTCCTCCTTATATAACCTCCTCTCTCTGTGACATCACTAGTCCTCCTTATATAACCTCCTCTCTCTGTGACATCACTAGTCCTCCTTATCTAACCTTCTCTCTCTGTGACATCACTAGTTCTCCTTATATAACCTCCTCTCCCTGTGACATCACTAGTTCTCCTTATATAACCTCCTCTCTCTGTGACATCACTAGTTCTCCTTATATAAACTCCTCTCTCTGTGACATCACTAGTCCTCCTTATATAACCTCCTCTCCCTGTGACATCACTAGTCCTCCTTATATAACCTCCTCTCTCTGTGACATCACTAGTTCTCCTTATATAACCCCCTCTCTGTGACATCACTAGTCCTCCTTAGATAACCCAACCTTCTGTGACATCACTAGTCCTCCTTATATAACCTCCTCTCTCTGTGACATCACTAGTCCTCCTTATATAACCTCCTCTCTCTGTGACATCACTAGTCCTCCTTATCTAACCTTCTCTCTCTGTGACATCACTAGTTCTCCTTATATAACCTCCTCTCCCTGTGACATCACTAGTTCTCCTTATATAACCTCCTCTCTCTGTGACATCACTAGTTCTCCTTATATAAACTCCTCTCTCTGTGACATCACTAGTCCTCCTTATATAACCTCCTCTCTCTGTGACATCACTAGTTCTCCTCATAAAACCTCCTCTCTCTGTGACATCACTAGTTCTCCTTATCTAACCTCCTCTCTCTGTGACATCACTAGTTCTCCTTGTATAACCTCCTCTCTCTGTGACATCACTAGTTCTCCTTATATAACCCAACCTTCTGTGACATCACTAGTCCTCCTTATATAACCTCCTCTTTCTGTGACATCACTAGTCCTTCTTATATAACCTCCTCTCTCTGTGACATCACTAGTTCTCCTTATATAACCTCCTCTCTCTGTGACATCACTAGTTCTCCTTATATAACCCTCTCTCCCTGTGACATCACTAGTTCTCCTTATATAACCTCCTCTTTCTCTGTGACATCACTGGTCCTCCTTATATAACCTCCTCTCTCTGTGACATCACTAGTTCTCCTTCTATAACTTCCTCTCTCTGTGACATCACTAGTTCTCCTTATGTAACCTCCTCTCTCTGTGACATCACTAGTTCTCCTTATATAACCGCCTCTCTCTGTGACATCACTAGTTCTCCTTATATAACCTCCTCTCTCTGTGACATCACTAGTTCTCCTTATATAACCTTCTCTCTCTGTGACATCACTAGTTCTCCTTATATAACCTCCTCTCTCTGTGACATCACTAGTTCTCCTTATGTAACCTCCTCTTTCTGTGACATCACTAGTTCTCCTTATCTAACCTCCTCTCTGTGACATCACTAGTTCTCCTTATTTAACCCCTTCTCTCTCTGTGACATCACTAGTCTTCCTTATATAACCTCCTCTCTCTGTGACATCACTAGTCCTCCTTATATAACCTCCTCTCTCTATGTCATCACTAGTCCTCCTTATATAACCCCCTCTCTGTGACATCACTAGTCCTCCTTATATAAACTCCTCTCCCTGTGACATCACTAATTCTCCTTATATAACCTCCTCTCTCTGTGACATCACTAGTTCTCCTTATATAACCTCCTCTCTCTGTGACATCACTAGTTCCACTTATATAACCTCCTCTCTCTGTGACATCACTAGTCCTCCTTATATAACCTCCTCTCTCTGTGACATCACTAGTTCTCCTTATATAAACTCCTCTCCCTGTGACATCACTAGTTCTTCTTATATAACCTCCTCTCTCTGTGACATCACTAGTTCTCCTTATATAACCTCCTCTCTCTGTGACATCACTAGTCCTCCTTATATAACCTCCTCTCTCTGTGACATCACTTTTTCTCCTTATATAACCTCCTCTATCTGTGACATCACTAGTTCTCCTTATATAACATCCTCTCTCTGTGACATCACTAGTTCTCCTTATATAACCTCCTCTCTCTGTGACATCACTAGTTCTCCTTATATAACCTTCTCTCTCTGTGACATCACTAGTTCTCCTTATATAACCTCCTCTCTCTGTGACATCACTAGTCCTCCTTATATAACCCCCTCTCTCTGTGACATCACTAGTCCTCCTTATATAACCTCCTCTCTCTGTGACATCACTAGTTCTCCTTTTATAACCTCTTCTCTCTATGACATCACTAGTTCTCCTTATATAACCTCCTCTCTCTGTGACATCACTAGTTCTCCTTATATAACCTCCTCTCTCTGTGACATCACTAGTTCTCCTTATATAACCCCCTCTCTCTGTGACATCACTAGTTCTCCTTATATAACCTCCTCTCTGTGACATCACTAGTTCTCCTTATATAATCTCTTATATAGTCCTCCTTATATAACCTCCTCTCTCTGTGACATCACTAGTTCTCCTTATATAACCTTCTCTCTCTGTGACATCACTAGTTCTCCTTATATAACCTCCTCTCTCTGTGACATCTCTAGTCCTCCTTATATAACCTCCTCTCTCTGTGACATCACTAGTTCTCCTTATATAACCTCCTCTCTCTGTGACATCACTAGTTCTCCTTATATAACCTCCTCTCTCTGTGACATCACTAGTTCTCCTTATATAACCTCCTCTCTCTCTGTGACATCACTAGTCCTCCTTATATAACCTCCTCTCTCTGTGACATCACTAGTTCTCCTTATATAACCTTCTCTCTCTGTGACATCACTTGTTCTCCTTATATATCCCAACCTTCTGTGACATCACTAGTTCTCCTTATATAACCTCCTCTCTCTCTGTGACATCACTAGTCCTCCTTATATAACCCCCTCTCTGTGACATCACTAGTCCTCCTTATATAACCTCTTCTCTGTGACATCACTAGTTCTCCTTATATAACCTCTTCTCTCTGTGACATCACTAGTCCTACTTATATAACCCCCTCTCTCTGTGACATCACTAGTTCTCCTTATATAACCTCCTCTCTCTGTGACATCACTAGTTCTCCTTATATAACCTCCTCTCTCTGTGACATCACTAGTTCTCCTTATATAACCCCTTCTCTCTGTGACATCACTAGTTCTCCTTATATAACCCCTTCTCTCTGTGATATCACTAGTCCTCCTTATTTAACCCCTTCTCTCTGTGACATCACTAGTTCTCCTTATATTAGCCTCTCTCTCTGTGACATCACTAGTCCTCCTTATATAACCTCCTCTCTCTGTGACATCACTAGTCCTCCTTATATAACCCCCTCTCTCTGTGACATAACTAGTCCTCCTTATATAACCTCCTCTCTCTGTGACATCACTAGTCCTCCTTATATAACCTCCTCTCTCTGTGACATCACTAGTCCTCCTTATATAACCTCCTCTCTCTGTGACATCACTAGTCCTCCTTATATAACCCAACCTTCTGTGACATCACTAGTTCTCCTTATATTAGCCTCTCTCTCTGTGACATCACTAGTCCTCCTTATATAACCTCCTCTCTCTGTGACATCACTAGTTCTCCTTATATAACCTCCTCTCTCTGTGACATCACTAGTTCTCCTTATATAACCTCCTCTCTCTGTGACATCACTAGTTCTCCTTATATAACCCAACCTTCTGTGACATCACTAGTTCTCCTTATATAACCTCCTCTCTCTGTGACATCACTAGTTCTCCTTAAATAACCCCCTCTCTCTGTGACATCACTAGTTCTCCTTATATAACCTCCTCTCTCTGTGACATCACTAGTTCTCCTTATATAACCTCCTCTCTCTGTGACATCACTAGTTCTCCTTATATAACCTCCTCTCTCTGTGACATCACTAGTTCTCCTTATGTAACCTCCTCTCTCTGTGACATCACTAGTTCTCCTTATATAACCTCCTCTTCCTGTGACATCACTAGTTCTCCTTATATAACCTCCTCTCTCTATGACATCACTAGTTCTCCTTATATAACCTCCTCTCCCTGTGACATCACTAGTTCTCCTTATATAACCTCCTCTCCCTGTGACATCACTAGTTCTCCTTATATAACCTCCTCTCCCTGTGACATCACTAGTTCTCCTTATATAACCTCCTCTCCCTGTGACATCACTAGTTCTCCTTATATAACCCCCTCTCTCTGTGACATCACTAGTTCTCCTTATATAACCTCCTCTCCCTGTGACATCACTAGTTCTCCTTATATAACCTCCTCTCCCTGTGACATCACTAGTTCTCCTTATATAACCTCCTCTCCCTGTGACATCACTAGTTCTCCTTATATAACCTCCTCTCCCTGTGATATCACTAGTTCTCCTTATATAACCTCCTCTCCCTGTGACATCACTAGTTCTTCTTATATAACCTCCTCTCCCTGTGACATCACTAGTTCTCCTTATATAACCTCCTCTCCCTGTGACATCACTAGTTCTCCTTATATAACCTCCTCTCCCTGTGATATCACTAGTTCTCCTTATATAACCTCCTCTCCCTGTGACATCACTAGTTCTCCTTATATAACCTCCTCTCCCTGTGACATCACTAGTTCTCCTTATATAACCTCCTCTCTCTGTGACATCACTAGTTCTCCTTATATAACCTCCTCTCTCTGTGACATCACTAGTTCTCCTTATATAACCTCCTCTCTCTGTGACATCACTAGTTCTCCTTATATAACCCAACCTTCTGTGACATCACTATTGTCAGCCATCGTGATTATCGCGATATTTCACAGAAACAAACATCTGAAGCTTTCTCCACCTTTTCGGGGGCCCTGAGGTCCACCCATCGTGCTGTGCCAAATGGAATGCCAATGTTAGCCAGGCTCAGGGTGATTTCTCCAGCCAATAGATGGCGCGAGAAGCGATCGCAGTTTCTCAGGGTGAGTGTGAGTGTGGCCTCGGCTCTGTCCTCCTCCTTCAAAGGAAACAGTAAGGCCTCTTCCCACACCGTGTGAGCTTTTCTTTTCACCAGTGCTGTCTGCGCCTCCGTCTGGCCATGATGAGTATTTAGAGAACCCAGGACATAGCAGTGACTTCCGCCATCCTCCTCTCCTGACACGCCCACAGCTACAATATATATATATAAGAAAATGTTACAATATTAAAAAAAAAAAAATGTAAAGTAAGGAAGTGATCAGCAAAACATTTGATATGATTGGCTTGTGAGTGTGAGAAGCTTCTGGTGATTGGCTTGTGAGTATGAGTAGTGTCTGGTGATTGGCTCGTGAGTATGAGTAGTGTCTGGTGATTGGCTTATGAGTATGAGTAGTGTCTGGTGATTGGCTTATGAGTGTGAGAAGCTTCTGGTGATTGGCTTGTGAGTGTGAGTAGTGTCTTTTGATTGGCTTGTGAGTGTGAGTAGTGTCTTTTGATTGGCTTGTGAGTATGAGTAGTGTCTGGTGATTGGCTTGTGAGTATGAGTAGTGTCTGGTGATTGGCTTGTGAGTATGAGTAGTGTCTGGTGATTGGCTTGTGAGTGTGAGTAGTGTCTCGTGATTGGCTTGTGAGTATGAGTAGTGTCTGGTGAATGACTTATGAGTGTGAGAAGCTTCTGGTGATTGGCTTGTGAGTATGAGTAGTGTCTGGTGATTGGCTTGTGAGTGTGAGTAGTGTCTGGTGATTGGCTTGTGAGTATGAGTAGTGTCTGGTGATTGGCTTATGAGTGTGAGAAGCTTCTGGTGATTGGCTTGTGAGTATGAGTAGTGTCTGGTGATTGGCTTGTGAGTATGAGTAGTGTCTGGTGATTGGCTTGTGAGTGTGAGTAGTGTCTTTTGATTGGCTTGTGAGTGTGAGTAGTGTCTTTTGATTGGCTTGTGAGTGTGAGTAGTGTCTTTTGATTGGCTTGTGAGTGTGAGTAGTGTCTTTTGATTGGCTTGTGAGTATGAGTAGTGTCTGGTGATTGGCTTGTGAGTATGAGTAGTGTCTGGTGATTGGCTTGTGAGTATGAGTAGTGTCTGGTGATTGGCTTGTGAGTGTGAGTAGTGTCTTTTGATTGGCTTGTGAGTGTGAGTAGTGTCTGGTGATTGGCTCGTGAGTGTGAGTAGTGTCTGGTGATTGGCTTGTGAGTGTGAGTAGTGTCTGGTGATTGGCTTGTGAGTGTGAGTAGTGTCTGGTGATTGGCTCGTGAGTGTGAGTAGTGTCTGGTGATTGGTTTGTGAATATGAGTAGTGTCTGGTGATTGGCTCGTGATTGTAAGATGTTTCTTGTGATTGGCTTGTGAGTGTGAGTAGTGTCTGGTGATTGGCTTGTGAGTGTGAGTAGTGTCTGGTGATTGGCTTGTGAGTATGAGTAGTGTCTGGTGATTGGCTTATGAGTGTGAGAAGCTTCTGGTGATTGGCTTGTGAGTATGAGTAGTGTCTGGTGATTGGCTTGTGAGTGTGAGTAGCGTCTGGTGATTGGCTTGTGAGTATGAGTAGTGTCTGGTGATTGGCTTATGAGTGTGAGAAGCTTCTGGTGATTGGCTTGTGAGTATGAGTAGTGTCTGGTGATTGGCTTGTGAGTATGAGTAGTGTCTGGTGATTGGCTTGTGAGTGTGAGTAGTGTCTTTTGATTGGCTTGTGAGTGTGAGTAGTGTCTGGTGATTGGCTCGTGAGTGTGAGTAGTGTCTGGTGATTGGCTTGTGAGTGTGAGTAGTGTCTGGTGATTGGCTTGTGAGTGTGAGTAGTGTCTGGTGATTGGCTCGTGAGTGTGAGTAGTGTCTGGTGATTGGTTTGTGAATATGAGTAGTGTCTGTTGATTGGCTCGTGATTGTGAGATGTTTCTTGTGATTGGCTTGTGAGTGTGAGTAGTGTCTGCTGATTGGCTTGTGAGTATGAGTAGTGTCTGGTGATTGGCTTGTGAGTGTGAGTAGTGTCTGGTAATTGGCTTATGAGTGTGAGAAGCTTCTGGTGATTGGCTTGTGAGTATGAGTAGTGTCTGGTGATGGGCTTGTGAGTGTGAGTAGTGTCTGGTGATTGGCTTGTGAGTATGAGTAGTGTCTGGTGATTGGCTTATGAGTGTGAGAAGCTTCTGGTGATTGACTTGTGAGTATGAGTAGTGTCTGGTGATTGGCTTGTGAGTATGAGTAGTGTCTGGTGATTGGCTTGTGAGTGTGAGTAGTGTCTTTTGATTGGCTTGTGAGTGGGAGTAGTGTCTGGTGATTGGCTCGTGAGTGTGAGTAGTGTCTGGTGATTGGCTTGTGAGTATGAGTAGTGTCTGGTGATTGGCTTGTGAGTGGGAGTAGTGTCTGGTGATTGGCTTGTGAGTGTGAGTAGTGTCTGGTGATTGGCTCGTGAGTGTGAGTAGTGTCTGGTGATTGGCTCGTGAGTGTGAGTAGTGTCTGGTGATTGGCTCGTGAGTGTGAGTAGTGTCTGGTGATTGGCTTGTGAGTATGAGTAGTGTCTGGTGATTGGCTTGTGAGTGGGAGTAGTGTCTGGTGATTGGCTTGTGAGTGTGAGTAGTGTCTGGTGATTGGCTCGTGAGTGTGAGTAGTGTCTGGTGATTGGTTTGTGAATATGAGTAGTGTCTGGTGATTGGCTCGTGATTGTGAGATGTCTCTTGTGATTGGCTTGTGAGTGTGAGTAGTGTCTGGTGATTGGCTTGTGAGTATGAGTAGTGTCTGGTGATTGGCTTGTGAGTTTGAGTAGTGTCTTGTGATTGGCTTGTGAGTGTGAGACGCCTCTTGTGATTGGCTCGTGAGTATGAGTAGTGTCTGGTGATTGGCTTGTGAGTGTGAGTAGTGTCTGGTGATTGGCTTGTGAGTGTGAGACGCCTCTTGTGATTGGCTTGTGAGTTTGAGTAGTGTCTGGTGATTGGCTTGTGAGTTTGAGTAGTGTCTGGTGATTGGCTTGTGAGTGTGAATAGTGTCTGGTGATTGGCTCGTGAGTGTGAGTAGTGTCTGGTGATTGGCTCGTGAGTGTGAGACGCCTCTTGTGATTGGCTTGTGAGTGTGAGTAGTGTCTGGTGATTGGCTTGTGAGTGTGAGTAGTGTCTGGTGATTGGCTTGTGAGTGTGAGTAGTGTCTGGTCATTGGCTCGTGAGTGTGAGTAGTGTCTGGTGATTGGCTTGTGAGTATGAGTAGTGTCTGGTGATTGGCTTGTGAGTGTGAGTAGTGTCTGGTGATTGGCTTGTGAGTGTGAGTAGTGTCTGGTGATTGGCTCGTGAGTGTGAAACGCCTCTTGTGATTGGCTCGTGAGTGTGAGACGCCTCTTGTGATTGGCTTGTGAGTGTGAGTAGTGTCTGGTGATTGGCTTGTGAGTATGAGTAGTGTCTGGTGATTGGCTCGTGAGTGTGAGAAGCTTCTGGTGATTGGCTTGTGAGTATGAGTAGTGTCTGGTGATTAGCTTGTGAGTGTGAGTAGTGTCTGGTGATTGGCTTGTGAGTGTGAGTAGTGTCTGGTGATTGGCTTGTGAGTGTGAGTAGTGTCTGGTGATTGGCTTGTGAGTGTGAGACGCCTCTTGTGATTGGCTTGTGAGTGTGAGACGCCTCTTGTGATTGGCTTGTGAGTGTGAGACGCCTCTTGTGATTGGCTTGTGAGTGTGAGACGCCTCTTGTGATTGGCTTGTGAGTGTGAGACGCCTCTTGTGATTGGCTTGTGAGTGTGAGACACCTCTTGTGATTGGCTTGTGAGTGTGAGACGCCTCTTGTGATTGGCTTGTGAGTGTGAGACGCCTCTTGTGATTGGCTTGTGAGTGTGAGACGCCTCTTGTGATTGGCTTGTGAGTGTGCGACGCCTCTTGTGATTGGCTTGTGAGTGTGAGACGCCTCTTGTGATTGGCTTGTGAGTGTGAGATGCCTCTTGTGAGTGTGAGTAGTGTCTTTTGATTGGCTTGTGAGTATGAGTAGTGTCTGGTGATTGGCTTGTGAGTATGAGTAGTGTCTGGTGATTGGCTTGTGAGTATGAGTAGTGTCTGGTGATTGGCTTGTGAGTGTGAGTAGTGTCTCGTGATTGGCTTGTGAGTATGAGTAGTGTCTGGTGATTGGCTTATGAGTGTGAGAAGCTTCTGGTGATTGGCTTGTGAGTATGAGTAGTGTCTGGTGATTGGCTTGTGAGTGTGAGTAGTGTCTGGTGATTGGCTTGTGAGTATGAGTAGTGTCTGGTGATTGGCTTATAAGTGTGAGTAGTGTCTGGTGATTGGCTTGTGAGTGTGAGTAGTGTCTGGTGATTGGCTCGTGAGTGTGAGACGCCTCTTGTGATTGGCTCGTGAGTGTGAGACGCCTCTTGTGATTGGCTTGTGAGTGTGAGTAGTGTCTGGTGATTGGCTTGTGAGTATGAGTAGTGTCTGGTGATTGGCTCGTGAGTGTGAGAAGCTTCTGGTGATTGGCTTGTGAGTATGAGTAGTGTCTGGTGATTGGCGTGTGAGTAGTGTCTGGTGATTGGCTTGTGAGTGTGAGTAGTGTCTGGTGATTGGCTTGTGAGTGTGAGTAGTGTCTGGTGATTGGCTTGTGAGTGTGAGTAGTGTCTGGTGATTGGCTTGTGAGTGTGAGACGCCTCTTGTGATTGGCTTGTGAGTGTGAGACGCCTCTTGTGATTGGCTTGTGAGTGTGAGACGCCTCTTGTGATTGGCTTGTGAGTGTGAGACGCCTCTTGTGATTGGCTTGTGAGTGTGAGACACCTCTTGTGATTGGCTTGTGAGTGTGAGACACCTCTTGTGATTGGCTTGTGAGTGTGAGACGCCTCTTGTGATTGGCTTGTGAGTGTGAGACGCCTCTTGTGATTGGCTTGTGAGTGTGAGACGCCTCTTGTGATTGGCTTGTGAGTGTGCGACGCCTCTTGTGATTGGCTTGTGAGTGTGAGACGCCTCTTGTGATTGGCTTGTGAGTGTGAGATGCCTCTTGTGATTGGCTTGTGAGTGTGAGACGCCTCTTGTGATTGGCTTGTGAGTGTGAGTAGTGTCTGGTGATTGGCTTGTGAGTGTGAGACGCCTCTTGTGATTGGCTTGTGAGTGTGAGACGCCTCTTGTGATTGGCTTGTGAGTGTGAGACGCCTCTTGTGATTGGCTTGTGAGTGTGAGACGCCTCTTGTGATTGGCTTGTGAGTGTGAGACGCCTCTTGTGATTGGCTTGTGAGTGTGAGACGCCTCTTGTGATTGGCTTGTGAGTGTGAGACGCCTCTTGTGATTGGCTTGAGAGTGTGAGACGCCTCTTGTGATTGGCTTGAGAGTGTGAGACGCCTCTTGTGATTGGCTTGAGAGTGTGAGATGCCTCTTGTGATTGGCTGGCAGTTTTGTTGATGTGAGAATCAGTCTAACATGAAATAATCTAGGTGATGGACAGGATGTAAAAAAACTAAAAACTAAAAACAAGACATATTTTTCTAATCCTTTACAAACCTTTAAACCCCCTGTTTGTGCCACATCTGCTGTAAACCTGCAGCTCCCTGTATTATAGACGCATCTCTGTATATACCGCATATCTGTATATACCACATTTCTGTATATACCTCATCTCTGTATATACCACATCTCTGTATATACCACATCTCTGTATATACCGCATCTCTGTATATACCTCATCTCTGTATATACCGCATTTCTGTATATACCTCATCTCTGTATATACCACATCTCTGTATATACCGCATCTCTGTATATACCGCATCTCTGTATATACCTCATCTCTGTATATACCGCATCTCTGTATATACTGTACCACATCTCTGTATATACCGCATATCTGTATATACCTCATCTCTGTATATACCGCATCTCTGTATATACCGCATCTCTGTATATACCGCATTTCTGTATATACCTCATCTCTGTATATACCACATCTCTGTATATACCGCATCTCTGTATATACCGCATCTCTGTATATACCGCATTTCTGTATATACCTCATCTCTGTATATACCGCATCTCTGTATATACTGTACCACATCTCTGTATATACCGCATATCTGTATATACCTCATCTCTGTATATACCGCATCTCTGTATATACCACATCTCTGTATATACCTCATCTCTGTATATACCGCATATCTGTATATACCTCATATCAGTATATACACCACATCTCTGTATCTCTGTATATACCGAATCTCTGTATATACCTCATCTCTGTATATACCTCATCTCTGTATACACCACATCTCTGTATCTCTGTATATACTGCATATATGCATATACCTTATCTCAGTATATACACCACATCTCTATATCTCTGTATATACCTCATCTCTGTATATACCTCATCTCTGTATATACCTCATCTCTGTATATACCACATCTCTGTATATACCTCATCTCAGTATATACACCACATCTCTGTATCTCTGTATATACCGTATCTCTGTATATACCTCATCTCTGTATATACCTCATCTCTGTATCTCTGTATATACCTCATCTCTGTATATACCTCATCTCTGCATATACCGCATCTCTGTATATACCTCATCTCTGTATATACCTCATCTCTGTATCTCTGTATATACCTCATCTCTGTATATACCTCATCTCTGTATCTCTGTATATACCATATCTCTGTATAAACCTCATCTCTGTATAAACCTCATCTCTGTATATACCACATCTCTGTATATACCTCATCTCTGTATCTCTGTATATACCTCATCTCTGTATATACCTCATCTCTGTATAAACCTCATCTCTGTATATACCTCATCTCTGTATATACCTCATCTCTGTATCTCTGTATATACCTCATCTCTGTATATACCTCATCTCTGTATATACCTCATCTCTGTATAAACCTCATCTCTGTATATACCTCATCTCTGTATAAACCTCATCTCTGTATATACCTCATCTCTGTATATACCTCATCTCTGTATCTCTGTATATACCTCATCTCTGTATATACCTCATCTCTGTATAAACCTCATCTCTGTATATACCTCATCTCTGTATAAACCTCATCTCTGTATATACCTCATCTCTGTATATACCTCATCTCTGTATAAACCTCATCTCTGTATATACCTCATCTCTGTATAAACCTCATCTCTGTATATACCTCATCTCTGTATATACCTCATCTCTGTATCTCTGTATATACCTCATCTCTGTATATACCTCATCTCTGTATAAACCTCATCTCTGTATATACCTCATCTCTGTATAAACCTCATCTCTGTATATACCTCATCTCTGTATATACCTCATCTCTGTATCTCTGTATATACCTCATCTCTGTATAAACCTCATCTCTGTATATACCTCATCTCTGTATATACCTCATCTCTGTATATACCTCATCTCTGTATATACCTCATCTCTGTATCTCTGTATATACCTCATCTCTGTATATACCTCATCTCTGTATATACCTCATCTCTGTATAAACCTCATCTCTGTATATACCTCATCTCTGTATAAACCTCATCTCTGTATATACCTCATCTCTGTATATACCTCATCTCTGTATCTCTGTATATACTGCTGTGAAGATAAATAACTACTAGACCTGTATTGATTATGTGACGTCTGCTCTTTATGTCAGGTATCCTCATGTACATATCACCAATAACCATATAGCTAGAATTTATCATAAACCATGAATAGAAATATTTACCCTCCAGAAAAGACACACACAACTCTGATGTCTGGCGGTCGTACCCCAGAGAATAGCGCAGTTTTGGCGTATGATGTACGGGGCTCAGCTTCTCAACACCCTCCTGATCCGGAGACGTATTAGGAATCTGGTCTGGGGAAAAAAGGTATATAAGTGTAAAGAATAGATATAAGATAGATAGATAGATATGAGATAGATAGATATGAGATAGATATGAGATAGATAGATAAGAGATAGATAGATAGAGAGATAGATATGAGATAGATAGATATGAGATAGATAGATAGATAGATAGATAGATATGAGATAGATAGATAGATATGAGATAGATAGATATGAGATAGATAGATAGATATGAGATAGATAGATAGATAGATATGAGATAGACAGATAGATAGAGAGAGAGAGATAGATATGAGATAGATGGATATGAGATAGATAGATAGATATGAGATAGATAGATATGAGATAGATATGAGATAGATAGATATGAGATAGATAGAGAGATAGAGAGATAGATAGATAGATAGATAGATAGATATGAAATAGATAGATATGAGATAGATAGATATGAGATAGATAGATAAGAGATAGATAGATAGATATGAGATAGATAGATGGATATGAGATAGATGGATATGAGATAGATGGATATGAGATAGATAGATAGATATGAGATAGATAGATAGATATGAGATAGATAGATAGATATGAGATAGATAGATAGATAGATAGATAGATAGATAGATAGATATTAGATAGATAGATATGAGATAGATAGATAGATAGATAGATATGAGATAGATAGATATGAGATAGATAGATATTAGATAGATAGATATGAGATAGATAGATATTAGATAGATAGATAGATATGAGATAGATATGAGATAGATAGAGAGATAGATAGATAGATAGATATGAGATAGATAGATAGATAGATATGAGATAGATAGATATTAGATAGATAGATATGAGATAGATAGATAGATATGAGATATATAGATAGATAGATATTAGATAGATAGATATTAGATAGATAGATAGATAGATATGAGATAGATAGATAGATAGATATGAGATAGATAGATAGATATGAGATAGATAGATAGATAGATAGATATTAGATAGATAGATATGAGATAGATAGATAGATATGAGATAGATAGATATGAGATAGATAGATATTAGATAGATAGATATGAGATAGATAGATAGATATTAGATAGATAGATAGATATGAGATAGATATGAGATAGATATGAGAGATAGATATTAGATAGATAGATAGATATGAGATAGATAGATAGATATGAGATAGATAGATATTAGATAGATAGATGTGAGATAGATAGATAGATATGAGATAAATAGATAGATAGATATTAGATAGATAGATATGAGATAGATAGATAGATATGAGATAGATAGATAGATAGATATGAGATAGATAGAGAGATAGATATGAGATAGATAGATAGATAGATATGAGATAGATATTAGAGAGATATGAGAGAGATATGAGATATGAGATAGATAGATAGATAGATAGATATGAGATAGATATGAGATAGATAGATAGATGGATGGATAGATAGATATGAGATAGATAAATGGATAGATAGATATGAGATAGATAGATAGATGGATAGATATGAGATGCTGGGAGTTGTAGTTTTGCAATATCTAGAGGAATCCTGTTAGGAAAATATAATTCTAGATATAATGTCTTCCTTCCTTCCTTTTCTCTATGCTCTGGCTCCATATCTCGGTTGTGATGAGATCTCGCCATGATTTGCATACAGATAACCTCTGTTCTCCACAGAGCCACTTGTCATCCTGTATTAGGTGAGAGCGCCCCCTCTGTCTCACACGTCACATTGTATATAGGATGAGTCACTAATGCTCAGGAGGCCACAACACTCGGATCCACGGTCTTCACATTACCCCAACCTAATAAGACAAGATACTCCCCGGGAATATCCATCATAGAGACCTGACAGACAGCGGGGACAAGACATGGCCGCCGAGTGAGGAGAAGAATAACAGAGAATGAAGAAACCTCTAGAAGAAGAGATAAATCTATGTGTGGACAGGAAATCCCATTTTACATAGGAGCCGGTCTGATCACTAGTCCACAACTCTAGGTCAGTAGATGCCTTCTCATGAACTCGAAGCCTCCTCCAACACCAACCTTCTAAAGCCAGAATAGGGACATATAAGCTCCACCCCTGAGGAACTCAGGAGTGCCCAAAATGCCCACTTTGAGCAGGGTTTCGCCCCTTTCCTTGCCCAGTTGGCGTGATTGTCCCAACAAACTCTCAACTTTTGACACTCATAATCCAACCAAACACCAGGTGGTCCTTGGGGGTCTTCTGCATTTTGCTCCACTCTAACTTTTGGCACAGAGATCACCATGAGGCACCTCCATGGGGACAAAATTATCAGCAGCACTTGGGCCTTTGGACTTGGAGGCCCCTCTATAACATAATGAACACCAGTACTATAACCAGCACGTGGATGGTTGGTGGCCCTTTTACAGGTCTCTCATTGGGGGCCAGAAGCTTCATGTTACGTCAAGTCCCATTTAACTCCATAGTTTTCTCTTCAACGTTACTTCAGATATCTCAATATCCAGATAGGAAAAGTAAGAGGCTTCTGTTCCCCAATGCACCCCCTTTTCCTGGCCCTGTTGATGGTCCTACCTCATGGACCCTCAAAATTTATATCTATGGTACATCAGGTCACTCCAATGCTAAACCCAGAGGTGGACTCACACAGCTGTCTTAAAGGGGTACTCTGCTGGAAACATTTTTTTTTTTTATCATCTGGTGCCAGAAAGTTAAACAGATTTGTAAATGACTTCTATTTACAAATCTTAATCCTTCCAGTACATATCAGCTGCTGTATGCTCCATAGGAAGTTCTTTTCTTTTTGAATTTCCTTTCTGCCTGACCACAGTGCTCTCTGCTGACACCTCTGTCCATTTTAGGAACTGTCCAGAGTAAGAAAAAAATCTCCATAGCAAACCTATCCTGCTCGGACAGTTCCTAAAATGGACAGAGGTGTCAGCAGAGAGCACTGTGGTCAGACAGAAAGGAAATTCAAAAAAGAAAACAACTTCCTGTGGAGCATACAGCAGCTGATAAGTACTGGAAGGATTAAGATTTTTAAATAGAAGTAATTTACGAATCTGCTTAACTTTCCGGTACCAGGTGATTTAAAAAAAATAAAAAAATTATAATATTGTTTTCCAGGGGAGTACCCCTTTAATATAGAGATTGTAATATAGGAAAACATAGAGGCTTCTGTTTACCAATGCACCCCCATTTCCTGGCCCTGATGGCACCCCGAAATTTTTTATCTATGGTTCATCAGGTCACACCAATGGTAGACTCACACAGCTGTCTTAATAAAGACATTGTAATCGCTCTCTGTCCGAAAAATGTTATCCCTTTTCTTGGTACATTAAATGGCCCACGCACGATTTCCCTAGAAAAGCCCCTATTTGCATAAGCCCCACCCCTGAGGTTCATTGTGCAGGACAATTTGAGCTATGAGCTCAGTGCTGCCCTCTGCTTTCTCAGTAAGACATATCAGAGTTTTCGGTGGGGTCCATGAGCCTCAACTAATTACCCCCCCCCCCTTTTTTTTTATTTTTTATTATTAATCCCTCTTTTTTTTTTTTTTTTGTACTTTTCCAATTTTCGGAGATCCCTTTTTATTAGACAGTTTATACAATCAAGTGGAGTTGCCCTTTAAGGACGTGCTATTGTAATAGAGAGGCTCTGAAACAGTCTTTCCCAACCAGGGTGCATCCAGCTGTTGCAAAACTACAACTCCCAGCATGCCCGGACAGCCAAAGGCTGTCCAGGCATGTTGGGAGTTGTAGTTCTGCAACAGCTAAAGACCTCCTGGTTGGGAAACCGTGCTCTGGAAGCTAAATTATCACCACTTACATAGTAGCAACAAGGGCTATTGATCTCATGAGGGCTCTAGAGTTCAAGCGCGCAACAATACTGTCATATAGACTCACGTGAAAACCATATATATGCCCCACAAGCCGGCACGTAGAACATATCCTTTGGCGCTTGACTGGAATCCGGAATATCTAACTCCAGGTTTTGCCTTTTTCCACCCAACACCCTCTATGGGCAGTATTTTTGTTTTGGCTGATTTTGCACTTTTTAGAAAGAAAGAAAAACACATATAGTGTTGCCCGGTCTTCCTACCTAAACCTTGTTTCAGAGTAAACAATGACCCTTTTGTTCTTATACCCCGTCCTCATATTCCGTGTGATATCTTGTTCTCATATCCCGACCTCATATATGACCTTAAATCCCCGCCACATATCCTGTCCTTATATCCCGACCTCATATATGACCTTAAATCCCCGCCACATATCCTGTCCTTATATCCCGACCTCATATCTTATCCTCATATCCTGACCTCATATCCCATCCTCATATCCCGTCCTCATATCCTATCCTCATATCCCGTCCTTATATCCTGACCTCATATCCCATCCTCATATCCCGTCCTCATATCCCATTCTCATATCATGACCTCATATCCCATCCACATATCATGACCTCATATCCCATCCTCATATCCCGTCCTCATATCCCGACCTCATATCATGACCTCATATCATGACCTCATATCCCGTCCTCATATCCCAACCTCATATCATGACCTCATATCCCATCCTCATATCCCGTCCTCATATCCCGACCTCATATCATGACCTCATATCCCGTTCTCATATCAGAACCTCATATCCCGACCTCATATCATGACCTCATATCCCGTCCTCATATCCCAACCTCATATCATGACCTCATATCCCATCCTCATATCCCGTCCTCATATCCCGACCTCATATCATGACCTCATATCCCGTCCTCATATCAGAACCTCATATCCCATCCTCATATCCCGTCCTCATATCCCGACCTCATATCCCAAACTCATATCCCAAACTCATATCATGACCTCATATCCCATCCTCATATCCCGTCCTTATATCCCGACCTCACATCCCATCCTCATATCGCATCCTCATATCCTGTCCTCATATCCTGTCCTTATATACCGACCTCATATCCCGACCTCATATCCCGACCTCACATCCCATCCTCATATCCCATCCTCATATCCCGTCCTCATATCCCGACCTCATATCCCAAACTCATATCATGACCTCATATCCCATCCTCATATCCCGTCATCATAACCCGACCTTATATCCCATCCTCATATCATGATATCATATCCCATCCTCATATCACATCCTCATATCCCGACCTCATATCCTGTCCTCATATCCTGTCCTCATATCCTGTCCTTATATCCCTACCTCATATCCCGACCTTATATCCCATCCCAAAATATAAGACCTACGGTTTAGCTCCTTCCTGACATTTGCTGTGTGTACATTAAACCATTGGACAGTGAGTATAAGTCTGTATTACGGCTGACCCCCATCCGCAATGGTTGGGTTTGGAGATCCTCCTAGATGCCACGGGCAATAGCATCTATAGTATCTAGATGGTTAGACCAGGATGCACTGGGGGAGCTGTCACAGAAGTATTACAGTGTAAAAATGTAAGCAATTGCTTCTTCCAATCCCCTAGGGTGTACAAAAAAACATGAAAAACAAAAGGGGCTGTATGTGCATGAAAATTACATAACTTGTTTTACAACAGATTTTCCCCAGCACAGAACGTGTTAATCCTGTTCTGTTTCATCGGGAATATGTTTTTACAGTTTATTCTGAAGACGTCTCACATCTCCTAGGGGCACAGTCTGGTGACAAGTCTCAATATTTGGAATAGGTGACACAATGATATTTATCTTACTGATGTGACTGCTACTTTCTAGGGTCT
This sequence comes from Hyla sarda, assembly GCF_029499605.1. NCBI lineage: Eukaryota > Metazoa > Chordata > Amphibia > Anura > Hylidae > Hyla > Hyla sarda. The sequence goes on along the minus strand of NC_079194.1, from coordinate 300,513,306 downwards.
CGGGTGCTGCTGTTACCTTCCTGGGGTCTCGGGTGTGACTGCTGCCTTCCTGGGGTCTCGGGTGTGACTGCTCCCTTCCTGGGGTCTCAGGTGTGACTGCTGCCTTCCTGGGGTCTCGGGTGCTGCTGTTCCCTTCCTGGGGTCTCGGGTGTGACTGCTGCCTTCCTGGGGTCTCGGGTGTGACTGCTGCCTTCCTGGGGTCTCGGGTGTGACTGCTCCTTTCCTGGGGTCTCGGGTGTGACTGCTCCCTTCCTGGGGTCTCGGGTGTGACTGCTCCCTTCTTGGGGTCTCGGGTGTGACTGCTCCCTTCCTGGGGTCTTGGGTGTGACTGCTCCCTTCCTGGGGTCTCAGGTGTGATTGCTGCCTTCCCTGGGTCTTGGATGTGACTGCTCCCTTCCCGGGGTCTCAGGTGTGACTGCTCCCTTCCTGGGGTCTCGGGTGTGACTGCTCCCTTCCCGGGGTCTCAGGTGTGACTGCTGCCTTTCTGGGGTCTCGGATGTGACTGTTCCCTTCCTGGGGTCTCAGGTGTGACTGCTCCTTTCCTGGGGTCTCGGATGTGACTGTTCCCTTCTTGGGGTCTCGGATGTGACTGCTCCCTTCCTTGGGTCTAAGGTGTGACTGCTCCTTTCCTGGGGTCTCGGATGTGGCTGCTCCCTTCCCGGGGTCTCAGGTGTGACTGTTCCTTCCTGGGGTCTCGGATGTGACTGCTGCCTTCCTGGGGTCTCGGGTGTGACTGCTCCCTTCCTGGGGTCTCGGGTGTGACTTCTCCCTTCCTGGGGTCTCAGGTGTGACTGCTCCCTTCCCAGGGTCTCAGGTGTGACTGCTCCTTTCCTGGGGTCTCGGGTGTGACTGCTCCTTTCCTGGGGTCTCGGATATGAATGCTCCCTTCCCGGGGTCTCAGGTGTGACTGCTGCATTCCTGGGGTCTCAGGTGTGACTGCTGCCTTCCTGGGGTCTCGGGTGTGACTTCTCCCTTCCCGGGGTCTCAGGTGTGACTGCTGCATTCCTGGGGTCTCAGGTGTGACTGCTGCCTTCCTGGGGTCTCAGGTGTGACTGCTGCATTCCTGGGGTCTCAGGTGTGACTGCTGCATTCCTGGGGTCTCAGGTGTGACTGCTGCCTTCCTGGGGTCTCAGGTGTGACTGCTGCATTCTTGGGGTCTCAGGTGTGACTGCTGCCTTCCTGGGGTCTCAGGTGGGACTGCTGCCTTCCTGGGGTCTCAGGTGTGACTGCTGCATTCCTGGGGTCTCAGGTGTGACTGCTGCCTTCCTGGGGTCTCAGGTGTGACTGCTGCATTCCTGGGGTCTCAGGTGTGACTGCTGCCTTCCTGGGGTCTCAGGTGTGACTGCTGCATTCCTGGGGTCTCAGGTGTGACTGCTGCATTCCTGGGGTCTCAGGTGTGACTGCTCCCTTCCTGGGGTCTCAGGTGTGACTGCTCCTTTCCTAGGGTCTCGGGTGTGACTGCTCCCTTCCTGGGGTCTCGGGTGCTGCTGTTACCTTCCTGGGGTCTCGGGTGCTGCTGTTACCTTCCTGGGGTCTGAAAGGCTGTCCGGGCATGCTGGAAGTTGGGGTTTTGCAACAGCTGAAGGCACCCTGGTTGGAAAACACTGGGCAAAACCTTTTCCTCCAATTCAGTTTTTTAATCTTCCCCCCACATTTAAAGGCTTTGGCTTCTACGTTTTTGCCTAGCTTTATTATATACTGCAGATATGAACATATTATACTCTCATACTTAACCCCTTAAGGACACAGACCATTTTTAATGTTTGTGTTTCCGTTCTTTTTCTCCTCACCTTTTGAAATACATATTTTTTTCCACCCACAGACCCATATGAGGGTTTCCCATCCCAGCTCTATCTGTATACTGCTGCTATCTCTTTGGGATCAGGATATATAGTTGTTATACGCCTCCCCTCCAGCTTTATCTGTATACTGCTGCTATCTCTATTGATTAAGATATGTCATAGAGATACTCCTTTCCTCCAGCTCTATCTGTATACTGCTGCTATCTCTTTGGGGTCAGGATATATAGTAGTTATACGCCTCCCCTCCAGCTCTATCTGTATACTGCTGCTATCTCTATTGATTAGGATATGTCATAGAGATACTCCTCTCCTCCAGCTCTATCTGTATACTGCTGCTATCTTTATGGAATCAGGATATAAAGTAGTTATAAACCTCCCCTCCAGCTCTATCTGTATACTGCTGATGGTATCTCATTGGGGTCAGGATATATAGTAGTTATACTCCTCCCCTCCAGCTCTATCTGTATACTGCTGCTGCTATCTCATTGGGGTCAGGAAATACAGTAGTTATACCCCTCCCCTCCAGCTCTATCTGTATACTGCTGCTGCTATCTCTAGGGGATCAGGATATATAGTAGTTATAAACCTCCCCTCCAGCTCTATCTGTATACTGCTGATGCTATCTCATTGGGGTCAGGATATATGGTAGTTATACCCCTCCCCTCCAGCTCTATCTGTATACTGCTGCTATCTCTAGGGGATCAGGATATATAGTATCTAATCACTTCATCTGAAGCTGTGTCCACATATTTAAGTTTTTTTCTACTCTTGTTCTGTTTTCCCTTCTGTTTCCCCCCCCCCCAAATCATACCAAAAACACAGTAAAAACATCTCAATTTAACATAGTATACAAAAAAATAAAAATAAAATAAAAAAGGTTGCAGCAGCAGTTTTGGTCAAAAAATGTAGGCTCTTAGCGCACTTTTTAATCAAAACGTGTCCCCATCCACCACGCGGAGGGGGCCTCACTTCGAATGGGACCCTAATACTCATTTCACTCACCTCTGCTGGGCATAGAGCGTCTGACATTCTGGATCCACTATGAATTAAAAAAAAAACACCTGTGTAACAGATAGGGGTGCACAGCTAGAGAGGGTGTCACTCCCCCTAAATTGCACAGCAAAAACAAAAACAAAAATAGCCAACACAACTACCTAATACACGGGTGCACGCTGCAGTGGCAAATACACAGTATACAAAAAAGAAGGTTGCAGCAGCACACATTGGTCAAAATGCGGTGACCCAGTACGGGATGGTGTTTCCCCGTACCTTCCCTGTCCTGTCAGGCAGTTTCCCTCAGTGTCCCCAGGGCCCCCTGAAGTTGTATACCCCATGTAAATAGGTTATGTATTATATTGTGTTTTGTACCTTTAATAACTGTACCATGTGATTGTTACCCAGGAGGTACTAGTGACCAGCTGACCTCAAAGGTGACCAATGGGCTCCCACATAAGTCCTGGGAGGAGCTAGCTTCTCTCTCTTTGCCAAGTCTTTGATGATGTCAGTCGTTCCTATAGTGCAGTTTAAAAACTACAACTCCCAGCATGCTCGGACAGCCGTTGGCTGTCCGGGCATGCTGAGAGTTGTAGTTTTGCAACATCTGGAGGTCCACAGGTTGAAGACCACTGCTATAGTGTGTGTCCAGAGCAGTGTAGGCCTCAAGTCAAGTCCTGCAGCCACCAGTCAAGTGCAAGTGATCTGAAGTCACTGTCCTGTCAGTCAAGTCTTGTGTCTACTCAGCGTGGCCTGCACTAAATTCTCCTGTCTACTACAAGTCCCAGCAAACCTGCAAGGTCTCTGAGTCACTGGTCACCTCCGTGGGCCCTGGCTGAACTGTATAGACTTTACCATCTGTCTACCCTCAGTAAAGCTGCCGTTGTCCGTAACTTGGTGTTGGTGTCTTCATTGTCCCCATTTCTGGCCCAGGATCCAGCGGTATACCTTCGGGTGGTTAAGGCTAAACCACGCCCTGGCGTCATGAACACAAGGGGTTAATACCATCTGCCCCTAGGGTAACAACATTGCCCTGCACCTCACACCCCACTGCCATACCACAACTTTTGGCGTCACGAACAGGATACGGGTGTGTGCCTTATGCCACAAGTCCTCCCCCTAGTCTGAACTGTGTCCAGTATTGTCTGCAAGAATCGCATGCCGATGCCAATAAAGTTTGCGCCAGAAAGTGTACGGGACTTTGTCAGTGGAAAAGTGTTTTACCCGAAGCGCTCGTGAAATAGAGGGGGAGGTGAAGAAAGACTGTTGTTTGCTACTGTGGTGTATAAAGAGTCGGTACCTGAAAGGGTTCATTTGGTCTGATGCTTCCCGTGTGCGCGAGCGGTCGCAGCTCCGCCCCATCAGTCCCCAGAAGTGACACCTCTTCAGCACAGCGAGGAGGAACCAAAGAACCGCCCTGTGTTGCACAGGGAAAGACTTTGCCGACCGGACCAAAACAGGAAGTTCCCTGGGCGCAGCCATATTGGAGGTTCCGGCGGCTGCACCCGGCTCCGCTGTCTTCGGTCAAGTACCCGCTGTAGTGCAGACTCTGCCAACACCAACAATTATCAGCAGCAAGTCTCCGGTGCCGGTAGCTTTCAGCAATAACCCACTAGTGTCCATAAGTCTAGCCGCAAGATGAATTACTACCGGGTGCCTGTAAAATAGAGGGGGGCATCATTACAGTACCCCCGCTAGCCAAGTCAGAGCCGCTGCAGCACTTCAGCAATTCTCTTCAAAGGGACAGCACCTTATTCTTTTTAAAGCGACAGCGCACTCAAAATCCAACCAGATGTCATAACGCATCTCTCCAGATCAACAAGGGTGACAGTGCCCCTCTATCTCCAGCAGTGGGATCATCACCTGCCCCAGCAGCCGGAATGTTGCCAGTCCTGCCTGCAGTCCACATCAACAGTCCTGGTGTTCTAGCGTATATGCACCGGTATTCATAGGGAACCCTGTCCTCCCTACCTACAATGGAGACCCCCTTCACCCTGAGGGATTTCAAAGACTGGATCCAGAGTTGGTTTGTCTTTTACTCTTTCCCTCCTAATCAACAGGTGCAACTGCTAACAGGACAACTCCAGGGACCAGCGTTAGAGGAAGTCCGCACCTGGCCAGCATCTGAGAAGGTGACTGTAGAGCAGATCTTTGAAGGGCTGTTCCAGGTATTTGAGTCACATTCTCCATTATTATGAATTAGGTAGTTGTGCTGGCTATTTTCCTTTTTTGTGTTTTTGCTATGCAAGTTAGGGGGAGTGGCACCCGCTGTAGCCGTGCACCCCCCCCCCCCTTGCTTCACAGGAGGTTTTTTAAATTGATAGTGGATCCAGCATGTCACCCAGTCAGAGGTCATATGCGTGAGTGAAACGTGAGTGAAATGAGTGTTAGGGTCCCATCCGAAATGAAACCACCTCAACGTGGTGAATGGGGGACATGTTTTGATTAAAAAGTGCGCTAACAGCCTCCATTTTTATACCGAGTGCTGCTGCAACCTTCTTAATTTAACATAATTTTGGAAAATTGTACAAAACACACAACCACAAGGCTGCAAAAATGTGTGAAATATTCAGTTCAAAATTCAACAGGTGAACACTGCCTAAAAACCTCAGATGTCATTATAGCTCAAATCACTTGCACCTCTCTACATAAGAGAAATTATTTCGTTACAGAAGAAAGTGCATCAAAACTGCACATAATGTGAACTGACCTCAACCCACTTTTGAGTCTAATCAGGTCACCTGAGTGACCTCCAGCACCAGCAGCCTAATTAGATGACCAGGTGCAGTGATCAGACACCACATCCTCTTGCTGCAAAGACAAAACATTCATGGAAAATGTAGACAGCGTTAGGAACTCATTTCAGTGATGGAATTGCAATCAATATGGCTGAAAACCCAATCCCTGCCACATGAACTAAAACAGGTAAGAACAAGATGCACAAGAACCTCTCCATTATTCTTCAATAATAGCCTATGCTGCACTCGTTCACTTTGACGTGACAGTAAAACGGCCTACATTGGGGTTAGTGTTCCTTTAAGGCATCCCGTGTCTCTGATCTGGTACCTGAGACCAATCCTCCTGAGATGGTTTCCACCGGTTTGTTCTCTTCCTTCGCGTCTTCGTTCCCCGCAATGTTCAAAGTTTGGTCCTTGCAATTAACAATCTCTGGGGACGTTTGCTTGGTGGAGATGATGTGAGGAAAGCGGAGCATAGCCTGCGGCTGAACTGGCTCGGTGCATCTGTAGACGTTCATCTAACGGAAGAGATGGAGGGAAAGGAGATAAAAGGGTAAAGCTGAAAAAGGGTTACATCCAAAAAAGTCTGGCTGTTGCAAAACTACAACTCCCAGCATGCCCGGACAGCCGGAGGCTAGTTTTGCAAAAGCGGAAGAGCCATAGATTGTGGGGGAAACCACTCTAGACAAATGTCAGTTTGCATACAGCTTTTGCAAAACTACAACTCCCAGCATTCCCAGACAGCCAAAGTATCTGGGAATAGAAGAGTTAAGTAGCGCTGCACAGCAGCACTACTTAAAGAGCGTCGCCACCACCACCTGGGGAGGCCCCTGCACTCAGCCTTCTGGTTATTATCACCTGGGGAGACCCCCACACTCAGCCCCATAGGTACCATTACCTGGAGAGACCCCTGCACTCGATATCACTCTCTGAATACATTTACACATTTGGCGCTGGCATCTTTCTCCCGTCCTCGCTGGATATGTTGCTTGGTAACTGTTCGGCCTCGGTAGAATTCCTGAAAGGTCTAAATCTGTGCAGCATTTTACAGTAACAATCAGCAGCGTGACGCGTCCTCTTCGGGTCCACGGAGCGAAGTTGCCAGAAGACTTTTTTGTGTGAATTTTTTCAAGCGTGTGAGGGCGCTGTATAATTCATAATGGTTTATACCAGGAGAAGCTGCAGAACTGTATCTATTATTAACAACCGTATGTCAAGACTCACACTGCTAAAGGGCTGTATTATTGGAAAATAAACCCGACATTGTATCTATTCTCTATCTATTATTTATTGTTCAGTAACAAAACAAATACAGCCTTCACTTTCAGGCATAAATACAAAAATAAATCCTTGTCTAACTATACAGATATTGTTCCTTTCTATACAGGTGACTTACTACCAGTCACCCAACACAACATTCAGCAAATGTCTTACTTGCAAACTTCCAGATTCAAGTGGTGCAGGTTAATCACAGCTTCACCTGCAGACTGACTCCCCTCTAGCAATAAAGCCCAGTGATAAGTTGTCTTCAGCACCTGTGCTGATCTGGGCTAGACTAAAAACATGGAGTAGCACATGAAGGGGATAAATGACCCCACTACATATTCTGCCTTTCATCCTTTTAAAGAGTACCTGTCATAAAATGTGTGTGTGTGTATATATATACATATATATGTATATATGTACGCTGGCTGAGCACGTGATCAGCTCAGTGCAGCTCCCTGCTTGTCAATCAGACAGGCAGGAGCGCTGTGCTAACTCACATATGCGGCAGGGCTCTGTACACTGAGGACAAGCAGGGCTCTGTACACTGAGGACAAGCAGGGCTCTGTACACTGAGGACAAGCAGGGCTCTGTACACTGAGGACAAGCAGGGCTCTGTACACTGAGGACAAGCAGGGCTCTGTATACTGAGGACAAGCAGGGCTCTGTACACTGAGGACAAGCAGGGCTCTGTACACTGAGGACAAGCGGGGCTCTGTACACCGAGGACAAGCGGGGCTCTGTACACCGAGGACAAGCGGGGCTCTGTACACTGAGGACAAGCAGGGCTCTGTACACTGAGGACAAGCGGGGCTCTGTACACTGAGGACAAGCAGGGCTCTGTACACTGAGGACAAGCAGTGCTCTGTATAGTGAGGACAAGCGGGGCTCTGTACACTGAGGACAAGCCAGGCTCTGTACACTGAGGACAAGCGGGGCTCTGTAGACTGAGGACAAGCGGGGCTCTGTACACGGAGGACAAGCAGGGCTCTGTACACTGAGGACAAGCAGTGCTCTGTATAGTGAGGACAAGCGGGGCTCTGTACACCGAGGACAAACGGGGCTCTGTACACCGAGGACAAGCAGGGCTCTGTATACTGAGGACAGGCAGGACTCTGTACACTGAGGACAAGCCGGGCTCTGTACACTGAAGACAAGCAGGGCTCTGTACACCGAGGACAAGCAGGGCTCTGTACACTGAAGACAAGCAGGGCTCTGCAAATATGGACTCACCCCCCCCTCCTGAATTGAGGGTGGAAGCAGTCCCCCAGCAGGCTTCAGTAAGGTAGCGCCTGCTGGGGTACGCCCATATCCTCCTGCAGCAGGTCACACTATGTGAGCAAGAAGAGAGGTAAGACACAGAGCTTTTTAAAGCCCTTAAAAATTTAAAGTTTTAATTTAGAAAACTTTTAGTGACAGGTACTCTTTAAAATTCAAGCCTGATAACAGGAGACTAAGTCTCACCAGATATTTTACCTATTTCATGGCTTTCCTATATCACACCCATATATACTTTTTCTGAAACTATCTATCCATCAATCTATTTCATGTCTGCCTATCTGTCTATCTATCTCATATCTATCTATCTATCTATCTCATATCTATCCATCTCATATCTATCTATCTATCTAGCTATGTATCTTTACATCTGTCTCCCGTCCTCATTGCCCCCTCTCCCCCCTGCTCCAGCTCCTGTCTCATTTATTTAATAACATTGTTGAGTTGTGGCGGATTATTACTATACATAGACTTCTAGGAAAACGTCTCAAAAATGTCTGAACGGATTAATCTGAATTCTGCTGAGAATCTTTGGATACAAGAAATCATATTCTATCTATCTATCTATCTATCTATCTATCTATCGATCTATTTATCTATCTATCTATCTCATATCTATCTATCTATCTATCTATCTATCTATCTCATATCTATCTATCTAACTATCTATCTCATATCTATCTATCTCATATCTATCTTCTATCTATCTATCTATCTATCTATCTCATATCTATCTATCTAACTATCTATCTCATATCTATCTATCTCATATCTATCTTCTATCTATCTATCTAGCTATCTCATATCTATCTATCTATCTCATATCTATCTATCTATCTCATATCTATCTCATATCTATCTATCTCATATCTATCTATCTATCTCATATCTATCTATCTCATATCTATCTTCTATCTATCTATCTATCTATCTATCTATCTATCTCATACCTATCTATCTATCTATCTATCTCATATCTATCTATCTATCTCATATCTATCTTCTATCTATCTATCTAGCTATCTCATATCTATCTATCTATCTCATATCTATCTATCTATCTATCTATCTCATATCTATCTATCTCATATCTATCTATCTATCTATCTATCATATCTATCTATCTATCTCATATCTATCTATCTATCTCATATCTATCTATCTATCTATCTATCTATCTATCTATCTCATATCTATCTATCTATCTCATATCTATCTATCTATCTATCTATCTATCTATCGGTTAGACCCCGTCCCCAGATCCTGTATTGCTATATACTGTATATATGGTGTGACTGTCATTTCCTTGCACTGGGGGGTCCCATCACCCCCCCCCCTCCAGTCACCACATTGAATCTTATCCTTGCATTGTGGTGGTATCAGAAGGAACATAAATGCCCCCCACACATCCCACTGTGGGTACCCCCCCCCCCAAGTATCTTGCCATGTGGGCTCGCACCTTACTGGTGAGTCCTGTGCCACAATGTAACTTACCACTTGCCCAGGCTGGAGCACGCTGGCCATGGTGACAGGGGTGCCATCCCCGCTGCCATGGGGCATCTTCTTTTTATGAAAACACTTGCACAGGCACATAAGTCCGCAGAGGGCGAGGAAGCCGGTGGCGGTGCCCAGGGTGGCCCCCATGGCTATTATAGGGCCGGCTATCATGATGTGGCTTCTCGGTTGCCCAGGGCAGCAGGTGGCATTGATAGTCAGCGGGGCCGCGGGCGGCAGCTGTATCTCCAGTTCTTGGATTGCTGAGGCTGATGTGTGATCAGCGACGACTTCTCTGAATGAGCGGGGATGGGGGGGCTCTCCAGGGAAGGGGGAGGTCTCGCCTCCTGTACGTCACGCTGGAAGGTGCGCGCTCTATCCTCCTCTCCAGATCAGCCCTCGGGCTCCCAACTTCCAGCTCGGCAAGAAATACAGAAAACAGAGGCGGCTTCCAAAGTCACCGCAAGGGGCATTAAAACTGGGCAGGATCTACGGAGAACAATAAAGACATCAATAAGACGGAGAACGGAGGATAAAAGGGCAGCACAGAATCATGGGCATCCTACATAGTACGGGTGAAAGGAAGGCACACGTCCATCGATAAAGGAGCACTCCGGGATTTATTGATTTATTTTTCTTATATAGTGCAGCATAGGCTATTATTAGAGAATAATGTAAAGGTTCTTGTGTATGTCTTGTGCTTACCTGTGCTAGCGGATGTGGCAGGCACACAGGTTTTTAGCCATACTAATTGCCATTCCATTACTGAAATGGTTACCTAATGCTGACTACATTTCCCATTAAAGGGTTACTCTGCTCCACAGCGTCCGGAACATTGAGTTCGGAACGCTGTCTGCAGGCTTCCGTGTTCACTCCCGCTCACACGTGACGTCACGGACGTCCCCCCTCAATGAAAGTCTATGGGAAGGGGGCGAGACGGTCGTCTCGCCCCCTTCCCATAGACTTTCATTGAGGGGACGGGACGTCACATGACGGTGTGTGATGTCATGAGGGGGCGGGCGTGATCAAGAGAAGTCCAGAAAATTAAAGGGTTACTCCGCTCCCCAGCGTCCGGAACATTGAGTTTGGCACACAGCGTTTGGAACTCAATATTCCGGACGCTGGGTAGCGGAGTAACCCTTTATTCTCTGGACTGCTCAGAGAGAGGGTGTGGAGTCTTATCACTGCACCTGGTCATCTAATCTGGCTGCTGGTGCTGGAGTTAGGCTATTATTAGAGAATAATGTAGAGGTTCTTGTGTATGTCTTGTGCTTACCTGTGCTAGCGGATGTGGCAGGCACAGGTTTTTAGCCATACTAATTGCCATTCCATTACTGAAATGGTTACCTAATGCTGACTACATTTCCCATTGAAGGGTTACTCCGCTCCCCAGCATCCGGAACATTGAGTTCGGAACGCTGTGTGCGGGCTTCCGTGTTCACTCCCGCCCCCTCGTGACGTCACGGCCGCCCCCCCTCAATGAAAGTCTATAGGAAGGGGGCGAGACGGTCCTCTCGCTCCCTCCCATAGACTTGCATTGAGGGGACGGGACGTCTCATGAATGTGCGTGATGTCATGAGGGGGCGGGCGTGAACAAGAGAAGTCCATAAAATTAAAGGGTTACTCCGCTACCCAGCGTCCGGAACATTGAGTTCGGCACACAGCATTCGGAACTCAATATTCCGGACGCTGAGTAGCGGAGTAACCCTTTAATTCTCTGGACTTCTCAGAGAGAGGGTGTGGTGTCTTATCACTGCACCTGGTCATCTAATCAGGCTGCTGGTTCTAGAGGTCACCCTGGTGAATATGAGTCAGAAAAAAACATAATGGAAAGATTTAGCTGTCTTCTGCTTATATAGTGCAGCATAGGCTATTATTAGAGAATAATGTAGAGGTTCTTGTGTACACCTTGTGCTTACCTGTGCTAGCGGATGTGGCAGGCACAGGTTTTTATCCCTACTAATTGCCATTCCATTACTGAAATGGTTACCTAATGCTTACTACATTTCCCATTAATTGTCTGGACTTCTCAGAGAGAGGATGTGGAGTCTTCCTCTAGCTCTGGGTGTGGTGTCTGAGCACTGCACCTGATCATCTAATTAGGCTGCTGGTGTCAGTTTACACCAGTGTTTCCCAACCAGGATTTCTCCAGCTGTTGCAAAACTACAACTCCTAGTATGCCCGGACAGCCGAAGGCTGTCCGGGCATGCTGGGACTTGTAGTTTTGCAACAGTTAGAGGCACCCTTGGTTGTCCGGGTATGCTGGGAGTTGTAGTTTTGCAACAGCTGGATGCACCCTGGTTGGGAAACACTGGTTTACACTGTGCATTTTTTTTTTTAGAGAAATATTGTCAAGACGTAAAAGTGTTTTGACCTATAGTCACAATTGAGGTGTTTAATGAAGATTTGAAAACTTTAGGCTTTGTTCACACGTTGAATGTGTTTTCCAAGATTGTGGTAAAATGACCCATTTTTACTGTATTTTGCACAATTCTGATATATTATTTCCATTTTTGCTGTGATTTTGAAAAAACCCAAAACAAAATCAGAAAAAAGGGGAGGTGTATAACTACTATATATCCTGATCCCATAGAGATAGCAGCAGCAGTATACAGATAAAGCTTGAGGGGAGGTGTATAACTACTATATACCCTGATACCATAGAGATAGCAGCAGCAGTATACAGATAGAGCTGGAGGGAAGGTGTATAACTACTATATATCCTGATGATCCCATAGAGATAGCAGCAGCAGTGTAAAGATAGAGCTGGAGGGGAGGTGTATGACTACTATATATCCTGATCCCATAGAGATAGCAGCAGTATACAGATAGAGCTGGAGGGGAGGTGTATGACTACTATATATCCTGATCCCATAGAGATAGCAGCAGTATACAGATAGAGCTGGAGGGGAGGTGTATAACTACTATATATCCTGATCCCATAGAGATAGCAGCAGTATACAGATAGACCTTGAGGAGAGCTGTATAAGTACTATATATCCTGATCCCATAGAGATAGCAGCAGTATACAGATAGAGCTGGAGGGGAGGTGTATAACTACTATATATCCTGATCCCCTAGAGATAGCAGCAGTATACCAATAGAGGCGGAGGGGAGGTATATAACTACTATATATCCTGATTCCATTCCTTTGGCTGTCCGGACATGCTAGGAGTTGTAGTTTTGCAACAGCTGGAGGCACCCTGTTTGGGAAACACTGACATAGACAGTGATTTACAGCTCCCAGCAGATCTTTCTTACTTTTATATGTAAGGATTTGCTTTATCTATATTAGTTTTCCTCTTATTCCTACTTATTTATCTTTAATTCTCACTTTTTCCTATTTTTTGGATGACATTTTGGTGCCTTTAGAACCAATTTACCAGGTTTCCATAGAGTTCTGGTCTCAACATACAATGGTCTCAACATACAATGGTCGTCTTGGAACCAATTAATATTGTAACTTGAGGGACCACTGTAATGTGTATTGTCCTCAATGTGACTGTAGTGGAATGTAACTAACATGAGCAGCAACAAAATACATTGGCCCTCATTTACTATTGCAAACCAGTCATGTTATGTCGGGCTTTGCCCCAGATTCTGTCTGCGCCAGAATTTGCGCCAGAATTGAAAAAAAAAAACCCTGACTAGCTCTCCATTTCACCGAGAGAACCCAAAAAGGGGCGTGGTCGGTGGGAAAGGGGCGTGGTCATCGAAAAGGGGCGTGTTCCCATCATTTTCACAAAAAAACTACATATTTACTAAGGTTTCCACGGAAAATATGGTGGATTTGAGCTGAGGAAAACCCTATAGATCCCTAAAATTAAAAAAATTAAAAAATGTAGGGAAACCTTAGTAAATACCATGGGGGAAAAAATTATAGGGAATTAAAACCCACAAAGAAACCTACACAACACTCTTAGTAAATCAGGGTCATTATGTACATTATGTGGAGCGGGTTCAAACAGTAAAGGTTTCCTCTTGGTGCTGGGATAATACTGCCACCTAGTGATACATTTTTGGTATTGCAAGTGCATTGTTTTCTTGACTAAAAAGAATCTAATTTCTTTCTCTCTCTCTCTCTAGGGAGAGTAACAAGAGTCCTGAGTGTTCTCAGGTTAGACAATCTATCCAACCGTGGACATCCAGGCTTGATAGTTGCTTACATCAAGGCGCGGTTCATGCTAAGCAATCTTTCCTGAGAGGAAACGTGTCAGTACCCAGGCTTTGTATCCCTGTAATCCCTCCACTTTAATCTCTCAATGTGCCGAATAAAAGACATGGACAGTATGAGTGTGTGTAACATTATGTTTGTCAATAACTGTGACCTGAGAACAATATGGCGGAATATTATTAGTAATCAAAGCAGGAATCCCGGTAATTATGAGGGTTCACTTACTTTTTCTTTCAGTCTATCCACTATATCTGACTTTTACTCTCCATCTCTCTATTATTTCCAACCTTCGCTTCCTCCTTCTCCTTCCTCATACACTGCAAGGACCTGTTTATATTGGTCACTGCCTCATTCCTTCCTCCCTGCCTCATTCTTTCCTTACTCTCTCCCTTCCTTTCCTTTTTCTACCTTCATTACCTTTTACTTTCCCTTCCTTCTTTCTTTCTTCCTCTCTCTACCCTTCCTTGTTTCCTTTCCCCCACTTCCCTTCTTTCTACCTTCCTTTCTTACCTCCCCCTCCCTTCCTCTCTCTCCTTTCCTTCAATGCTTCCATTCCTCATTCTTTTTCCCCTTCCTTCTTTGCCTCTTTCCTTCCCTTCTTCACTCTTTCCCTTCTTCCGTCCTTCCCTTCCTTCCTTGCTTTCTTTCTTTCTTACTTTTCTTTCTTTCTTCCTTCTTTTCCTTCTCTCCTCATTTTTTCCTTCCTTTCTTCCTTCTTTCATCTTTCATTCTTCCATCCCTTCATCTCTCTTCATTCTCTTCTTTCTACCTTTCTTCTCTCTATTTCGTCCTCTTTCTTTGTTGCTTCTTCATTGTTCCCTCTTCTCTCCCATTTTCTTCCTCCCTTCCTTCCTTGCTTTCTTTCTTTCTTACTTTTCTTTCTTTCTTCCTTCCTTCCTTTTTTTCCTTCTCTCCACATTTTTTTCCTTCCTTTTTTCCTACCTTCATCTTTCTTTCTTCCATCCCTTCATCTCTCTTCATTCTCTTCTTTCTTACCTTTCTTCTCTCTATTTATTCCTCTTTCTTTGTTGCTTATTCATTGTTCCTCTTCTCTCCCATTTCCTTCCTTCCTTCCTCTTTCTTTCTTTCTTTTTCTTAATTTTCTTTCTTTCTTCCTTCTTTCTTCCATCTTTTCCTTCTCACCCCATTTTTTTCCTTCCTTCCTTCCTTTCTTTCTCTTTCTTTCTTACTTTTCTTTCTTTCTTCCTTCTTTTCCTTCTCTCCCCATTTTTCCATCCTTCCTTCCTTCCCTCATCTTTCTTTCTTCCATCCCTTCATCTCTCTTCATTCTTTTCTTTCTACCTTTCTTCTCTCTATTTCGTCCTCTTTCTTTGTTGCTTCTTCATTGTTTCTCTTCTCTCCCATTTTCTTCCTTCCTTCCTTCCTTTCTTTTCTTTCTTCCTTCCTTCCTTCTTTCTTCCTTCTTTTCCTTCTCTCCCCATTTTTTCCATCCTTTCTTCCTTCCTTCATCTTTCTTTCTTCCATCCCTTCATCTCTCTTCATTCTCTTCTTTCTACCTTTCTTCTCTCTATTTCGTCCTCTTTCTTTGTTGCTTCTTCATTGTTCCCCCTTCTCTCTCATTTTCTTCTTTTCTTCCTCTTCTCCTTCCTTTCTTTTTTCCTCCCCTCTTCCTTATCTTCCTAGCTCTCTAAATGTAATGACATATTTGACCTGGACAATGCCCACAGACTGTACAAAATGTTTATCAAGAGTGTGTCATACAGACCGTTTCTTTTAACAGCCGGTGGCGCTATTGACCGGCGTCCACACAAAATGTTTGGCCCTCACAGCAGCTGAGTAGTCAGTGGGAATAACATTAGAATAAAGAATCAGCCAGACAGATCTAAAGTTAACATACGGTATATTTTTTAATCAGCAAAGACAGATCTACAGCATAAACTATAACAAAATGTTCATTAATTGTAACACTGTCCCTTTAAATAAATCAGTAATAATAATAATAATAATAGTAATAATCATAATAATGATGCTGATCAGGATATCAGTTTCTATACAGTCCTCGTCTTCTAATACTTTTCTCATCCGTTCATTATGCTGGAACTGGGGGAAAACATTCTGGTTAGTACCTCATGGTAAAACACTTTTTTTATTCCCTGTGAGTGTCCGCTATTAGGAGATTCTACTGAATATACTACTATATAGTCCAACATGCTGGGAGTTGTAGTTTTGCAACAGCTGGAGGCACCCTGGTTGGGAAACACTGACCTATACTATATACTACTATATAGTCCAACATGCTGGGAGTTGTAGTTTTGCAACAGCTGGAGGCACCCCTGGTTGGGAAACACTGACCTATACTATATACTACTATACAGTCCAACATGCTGGGAGTTGTAGTTTTCGTTTGGAACAGCTGCTGAGCCAAAGGCTGTATCAGGGCATGCTGGGAGTTGTAGTTAGCAACTAACTGCAGTTCCCGAATTTACTTTAAAAAAAAGCGATCAAAAAGTCACATCAAAACAAAAATGGTCCTGTTAAAAACTACAGATCAGGGCGCAAAAAATTACCCTCATACAGGCCCCGTATAAGGAGAAATAAAAATGTTATAGGGGTCAAAATAGGACAAAATCCTGTGATGTTACGCATATATAATTAATTATACAAATTAGTTTTTTGTTTTTTTTTTGCAAGAAAGGTGGCAACCCAAATCATGGCTCCTGGTGCCTAAATGGGCCCCTATAGCGACTTACCAAAGGAGTATTTCACCAGGAATCCAGCGCTCTGGACATAGTCGTCACTTATGAAATGCAGGAGTATGGCGTTCTGGGTGGACACAACAGGCGGGATGGCGCTAGTGCCACAGTGGGTATTGCCCATAAGGGGTGAAGTGGACAACATCCCATCTCTGATCTCCAGAAAATCGTAGGCGCACGTGGGACTGGGCTCCAAGCCAAACGTGGAAAAAGCCACATTTACCTGGAATAGAAGAAGTGAGGGGATAAAAACAACTACGTATAAACATCACAATATAGATTGTAATAACGTATTATCCCCCAGAATTAGGGTCGCCACCCGGTCAGTATGTTACCGACACAGACGGTATTTTGGCCACCCTGATGGTATTTTTGTATTAAAAATGGCCGGTATTTATCCAACCAATTTTACAATGTTGCACCAAATACTATAGTAGTGTTTCCCAACCAGAGCACCTCCAGCTGTTGCAAAACTACAACTCCCAGCATGCCCGGACAGCCAACGGCTGTCCGGGCATTCTGAGAGTTGTAGTTTTGCAACAGCTGGAGGCACCCCTGGTTGGGAAACACTGACCTATACTATCTACTACTAAGTAGTCCAACTTGCTGGGAGTTGTAGTTTTGCAACAGCTGGAGGCACCCCTGGTTGGAAAACACTGACCTTTACTATATACTACTATATAGTCCAACTTGCTGGGAGTTGTAGTTTTGCAACAGCTGGAGGCACCCCTGGTTGGGAAACACTGACCTATACTATATACTACTATACAGTCCAACATGCTGGGAGTTGTAGTTTTGCAACAGCTGGAGGCACCTTTGGTTGGAAAACACTGACCTATACTATATACTACTATATAGTCCAACTTGCTGGGAGTTGTAGTTCTGAAACAGCTGGAGGCACCCCTGGTTGGGAAATACTCACCTATTCTATATACTATTGTACTATATAGTCCAAAATGCTGGGAGTTGTAGTTAGTTTTGCAACAGCTGGAGACACCCCTGGTTGGGAAAGACTGACCTATACTATATACTACTATATAGTCCAACATGCTGGGAGTTGTAGTTGTGCAACAGCTGGAGGCACCCCTGGTTGGAAAACACTGACCTATACTATATACTACTATATAGTCCAACATGCTGGGAGTTGTAGTTTTGCAACAGCTGGAGGCATGATTTTTCATGCAAATTTTTCATGCAAATTTTTGCATGAAAAAAAAAGAATGAACATAGCGAATATGCGAATTTCGTGAACATAGGACGAATAATCGTCAATATATTCACAAAATATCGCAAATTCGAATATGGCCCCTGCCGCTCATCACTACTAGTGATGAGCGGCATTGGCCATATTCGAATTTGCGATATTTCGCGAATATATAGATGAATATTCGTCCTATATTCGCGAATTTCGCGTATTCGTTATATTCGCATATGTGAATTTTCGTGTATTCGAGGAAGAAAACAGCGAGGGGGTGGGGGTTGGGGGGGGGGCAACTTTACTATTGGTTGCTAGGGATGTTGTTGATAACCTCTGACAAGTGTATTTGCGTCATTCTAATTCCCACAAGGGAAAAGAAGGAATATACGAATATGCGAAAAAACGAATATTCGTAATTTGGAGTATATAGCGAATATATTCGGGAATTGAACTTACTTTGTAACCCGTTGGGGCCAGGATTGTCCAGGTGCAGTCACTGAATGGGGGGTACAAGCTGCCTGGACCGTACCCAGGAGTAGTGAAGGTCCCGGTGGGTGTAGTATATGTTCCTCCACATGTCACTAAGATTGGACACATTTTCCAGAGAGGTCACAGAACACAATATAAGACGTTTAGGCTACATTCAACTCTGAATTGATTTTCCTATTCATTTGCCTATTTCCCCCCTATATGACCCTAGGTTCTCCTGCAGTATACGCTCAGGGTATTTATTTATATCCGCTTAGCTGACTAAAGAAACGTGAAACACTGCCTCCCCCAACATGTTTCACCACAAAACCTCAGGATGCCGCATTATACGGTGAAACACGTTAGGAGGGCACTGTTTTACATTTTCATCAATACACTGTGTGCTTAGGTACACGATACCTATTTTTACTGGATATGACCTAAGGGCACCTGCAGTATACACTCAGGATATGAGTTTACTGGAGCTTTGCTGAGAAACAGTGCTTCAACATGTTTTACTACATAATAAGGCGTGCTCAGGGACATTGGGGCAATGAATGGGCAACCTATTTTCACCCTACATGTCCTAAAGACAATGAAGAGGTAACTGGGTATAAAAACTTAAAACAGTGCCCAACCCCCCCAAGAAAAATGTCTCACCACATAAGGTGGCGTCCTCAGGGGCAATAAAAAATTGCCCATTCAGTGCCCAATTTCCCCTGAGGATGTCCTATTGTGTGGTGAAACATGTCGAAGCACTGCTTTGCATTATTATTATTACCTAAACTATCATTTAATACCCTGATTGCATACATATGCATTTAGGTTCTATAGGGTAAAAATAGGTAGTGTGCACCTAAGGGCAATGAAGATGTAGTTAGCACTGCCCTCTTAGGCACACAGAGGTACAGTACGGACCCCTAGATTTCTTAGGGTACCGTGCTACATTTTCATAAAACAATATGGCTGTGTGCATGGGTCCTAAACTCGGAGGCTGACATAATGTAAAAAAAAAAAAAAAATGCATCAAAAACTGCATGCATGATTCCAGCCTATAGGTGGCAGTGCTCCCCGATGGTCAATGCTGCCACTTTACGTGGTGCCATAAGGACAGATTTCTGATACCTTTGCTGAAAGATGCCTTGAAGCCGGTTGCTGTGACAGAACTGTCAGTGACAAAATCCACCAGCATGACCGTGCCAGAGGCCACCAGGGAGGGCATCTTCCCCGATCCACATGTCCTGTCCAGCAACAGAGGCGAGGACCGGCTGGGGCCATCGTAGACCCTAATATAATCCGAAGAGCAGTTCGCAGAAGATTGAACATCAAACGCCTTAAACTCCAGAAAAACCTAGAAAAAGGGATTACACAAAGGCAATGGAAGCATTATAAGAGGAAGGGCTGATATCATTGACGCCTATGTATAGTTCTTGGGAGGCGACCACCACTGGAGATACGTGACATAAAGGGATCGGGGGGTGAGCAGAAAATCTTCGTCTTTCCATTAGTGCCCTCTACATTCTATTGGTATCACAGAACAAGAGAGGTTGAACTCAACTGCATATAGAACATGGAGAGACTTTAAAGGGGTTCTCCACTTTTGACTCCTTTTACAATAAGCTCATGCTAGGACCTCCAGTGATCAGCTATAATTTTTCAGTAAAGGTTTCATTTCCCTGCAGCGCCACCACAAAGGGAATATGAAGCATTTCACAGTGTCCATTCAAGCCAATGGGGTTTTCTATAAACAGTCTGGAGGTCGATGAAGAAGAGGACTAATGCCCCTCTACTTCCCCACCTCCCCATATGTTTGGCCCCGTGACCTGCCCCTCCCTACCCCCCATAGATCCCCCACCCCTCCCTGATCACAGACTGTAATGTTTTCTTGTTCGATTTTGTATCTTTTATAAAGAATGATGGAGCGGAATGTAAGCGTAGCATGTGGTATAGTGTTATAGCTGAAGAAACCTTTGCTGTATATTGTACTACCGTGCTTTGTGCATAATACCGAGCCCCCTATGTTTTGTTATATAGCACGGCAATTTAGGCACTTTTACAGTATGTAGGCACTGTATGGCTGAATATAGACACTGTCTGTAAGATACCGCTATAAGGCTACGTTAACCACTATTTAACAGCATGAATGTTCTCGTCTACATAATCCACATGTAAATACCTGACTATTTGGGGTCCGAATGAGCCAGGAGCAGTTGTAGTTATTTGGGTAATTCGAAGGGTAAGATGGGGAGACGAGTTCACCCGAATCACCGGGGATTACGGAGGAGCAAACATCTGGACGGGAAGAAGAACGCAAAATGTCATAACTGACGCCAAGGAAATTGTATTCTTATGCGACTGAGGTAATGTAACATAAGGAATAAAACAATTTGGAGCTAATATTTAATATATACAGTATATATATATATATATATATATATATATATATATATATATATATACACATACATATATATATATATATATATATATATATATATATATATGTATTTATAAATGATTGGGCTAGAAACATGTGTCTCATATATATATATATATATATATATATATATATATATATATATTTACCTACTGTATTTTTTTTATTATATATATATATATATGCACTTCTTAATGCCCAGGTACCATAGGCAATAATAGATTTGCCTCGCAACACTTTACACCAGTGTTTCCCAACTAGGGCGCGTACAGCTGTTGCAAAACTACAACTCCCAGCATGCCCGGACAGCCGTTGGCTGTCCGGCCATGCTGGAAGTTGTAGTTTTGCAACAACTGGAGGCGCACTTTACACTGACCGATGTCAACCTTTTTGTTGGCACCACAACAGTGGTGTATGTAGACAAAAGAGGGCCCATAGCAAATATATCAATATGGGCCTCCTATAATGGTGTCTGATTTTGCCCCCCCCCCCCCAGGAGAGAAAGGTCTTTTCTGTTTATTGCCCTTTGCTTTCAATACTCCCCTCCATTTATTTCTTACAATGCAGCTCCCCGGAGAGGGGAAATTTGCATAGTTTCCTGCAATATAAAAAGGAATAAGACAACTCAGGACAAAGACCCTTCTCCCCAAGGGCCCCATAGCAGCTGCACGGTCTGCCACTATGGTACATACGCCCTTGCACCACAACAAAAACATCCAGTGCCTACAATGATACAATCGTAGACACTAGTGACCTGAAATAATAGGAAGCCTAGGGAGGACATAGGTTTTGGGGCTGCTGTGGTAGCAGTTGTAACAAGGCCCCAAAACCTGGATGAAAAAGCTCTTCTGCTACATAAGTAGACGCCAGCATTACAGGTGCCATGGGCCTGTTAGCAAATGTTGCATTGAAGCCCATGAGTTCCCAAGTTCTGTGATCCTCGGTGAGGACATCCTATAGGTCGTCTACTTACTGCAGTTGTAAAGTTTCTTAATTTTTGCCACATCCAGGTTGCTCAGTCCGAGTCTCTGTCCGATAACCACTTTGCTGTCGGGAATGGTCTGTATGGTCGGTTGGTAATAGCTTTTGGCAAAGGCAAAACTGTGAGAAGAGGAAAACGTACACGTCAAATTTAATCTCACGCCCGCTTGTCTACACACACACACAAAAAATTCTGCCGCTGCAAACATAATTCATTCAGCAGGCATCCCGGCACATCGCCGAGGGGGGGTCCTGAGACACCCCCCCCATGTCGGCGATCGCAGAAAATCGCATGTCAATTCAGACATGCGATTTTCTGCTATTCCGGGCTCATCGAGTCTCTGGTGACCTGATCGCCTGGAAAATAGGGATAATCGGAGCTGTCAGTGACAGCCCCGATCATCCTGAGGGATAGGATCGAGGTTGCAGTGCTTCAATGTCCTCCTATCCCCTGCCATTGGTCAGAAATGAATTCTGACGAATGGCAGCGCAGGACAGTGGGTTGCCATGGAAACCCCCCGCTCTGCCCACCCCTGGATGTCGGGCAGAACGGGAGGAGAAGATGGCGGCCTGTGCCTGGAGGAGAAGATGCGTGGGGACCGCTGATCATCTGTGGAGACTGCGGCAATCACAGCGCAGGTAGGGAGGCGATGGATTGGGAGAAAGGGGGCAGTAAAGCGATCTTTACTGCTGCCCTTCTAGTGGTTGCCAAACTGCAACTCTCAGTATGCCCAG
Organism: Hyla sarda; assembly: GCF_029499605.1. Lineage (NCBI taxonomy): Eukaryota > Metazoa > Chordata > Amphibia > Anura > Hylidae > Hyla > Hyla sarda. Next base: position 300,491,031 of record NC_079194.1, on the reverse strand, counting down.
ACAGCCAAAGGCTGTCTGGGCATGCTGGGAGTTGTAGTTCTGCAACATCTAGAGGGTCACAGTTTGGAGACCACTATTACAGTGGTGCCCAAATGGTGGCCCTCCAGATGTTGCCAAACTGCAACTCTCAGCATGCCTACACTGCCCAGGCATGCTGGGAGTTGTAGTTCTGTAACATCTGTCCCTTCAGATTTTGCAATTTTGCAATGAAAATTGCTGCTCTACTTTGAAGCCCTCTAATTTTTTCAAAAAGTAAAAATATGTCCATTTTATGATGCCAACATAAAGTGGACATATTGTATTTGTGAATCAATATCAAACTTTTTTGGAATATCAATTTTCCTTACAAGCAGAAAGCTTCAAAGTTAGAAAAATGCAACATTTTCAAAATTTTCATGAAATTTTGGGATTTTTCACCAAGACAGGATGCAAGTAACGCCGAAAATTTACCACCAAAATAAAGAAGAATATGTCACGAAAAAACCGTCTCAGAATCAGAATAATCGGTAAAAGCATCTTAGAGTTATTAATGCTTAAAGTGACGGCGGTCAGAATTGCGAAAAAGGGCTCAGTCCTTAAGGGGTTAAAGAATCTGCATGACCTAGTGTGTAATATATAGAGACATTATTTTTTTTTTGGGTATGGGGATGAGTTGAAGTCACTTACTTATCATAATGCATCACAGACTTGTAGTCGTATTCCAGACCCAGATTGTTGGTGTCCACTTTAGCAAAGCTGTCACTGTATCCTGCGAAAAGAGAAAAAAAACTAAACAATTTGACAGATCGCCGGAAACCATAAACAGCAATCTGCACTCTGCTGACAGCCTTAGGCACCCTATGCACCAGTGTTTCCCAACCATGGTGCCTCCAGCTGTTGCAAAACTACAATTCCGGGCATACTGGGAGTTGTAGTTTTGCAACAGCTGGAGGCACGCTGGCTGGGAAACACTGCCATACACATTAGACTGCTGTTGGTCAAACATGTTTAGACTACTGCTATCTCTCCCAATCCTGGCAGTCATATGTTCTGCATTGGGACTAAGCTACCGTCAGATTCCTCTATCTTTCCTGAAAAGAAAAGGATCAGGCATATTGAAATCCAACTGTCTGATCCTTCTCTCCCCTAGTGACAACCGGGAGACCCCCATACACATTAGATGATTGGCTTGTACAATACCAATAGCTGTAACATTTCTACTATCCGTGGTTATGGAGCGGGACCCCAGTCCACGTTTTGCCATAGGGCCCTATAGTAACGTGCAATAGATCTTACATTAATATTGTCTGATGAGAGTTCCTTCAATTAAAGGGGTACTCCGGTGGAAAACATTTTTTTTTTAGATCTTTATAAGTCAACAGATTTGTAAATGACTTCTATAAAAAAATCTTTACCCTTCCAGTACTTTTTAGCAGCTGTATGCTACAGAGGAAGTTCTTTTCTTTTTGAATTTCTTTTTTGTCTTGTCCACAGTGCTGATGCCCGTATCAGGAACTGTCCAGAACAGGAGAAAATCCCCATAGCAAACCTACGCTGCTCTGGACACTTCCTGACACGGACAGAGGTGTCAGCAGAGAGCACTGTGGGCAAGACAAAAGAGAAATTCAAAAAGAACAGAATTTCCTCGGTAGCATACAGCTGCTAAAAAGTACTGGAAGGGTAAAGATTTTTTTTTAAATAGAAGTCATTTACAAATCTGTTTAACTTTCTGGCAGCAGTTGACTTATAAAGACCTAAAAAAAAAATGTTTTCCACCGGAGTACTCCTTTAAAGAGGATATTCAGAATCAGAAGAACAGCGCCACCCGTCTTCAGGTTATGTGTGGTATTGCAGCTCAATTCTATTGAAGTGAATGGAGCCGAGTTGTAATACAGCACATAGCCTGAGGCCAAGTATGGTGTTTTATTTTTTATTATTATTATTTATTTATTATTATTAATAATAATAATTTATTATTATTATTATTATTAATAATTATGTATTTATTATTATTATTTTTATTTTTTTTACCCCTTTAATGTCATATACATGGCCGTCTGATATACCATCAGTATCCATTCTATAGGTCTTACCGGTAACTATATTTTGCCACAGGATCTTGACGTAATTGTCGCGGTCGCTCCTGCTGTGCTCGTGTACGAAGCCGATGGCGTGGTTGAGTTCGTGCTGTATGACGCCACGTATCAGGCATTGGGACCTGTCCAGAGACACTTCCTGGAGTCCTCCTGAGCGGCCCAAATATGACCAACATCTGGAAGAAACCAAGATGGAAGCTAAATAGGGGGAAGATTTCACGATGGAACCTCAGGGACCAAGATTAAAGGGGTACTCCGCTGGAAAACATTTCTTTTTTTTTTTTTTTTATCAACTGGTGCCAGAAAGTTAAACAGATTTGTAAATTACTTCTATATAAAAATATGAATCCTTCCAGTACTTATCTGCTGCTGCATACTCCAGAGGAAGTTATTTTCTTTTTGAATTCCTTTTCTATCTGACCACAGTGCTCTCTGCTGACACCTCTGTCCAGAGTACAAGCAAATCCCCCTAGAAAACCTCTCCTGCTCTGGACATTTCCTGACATGGACAGAGGTGTCAGCAGAGACAGAGAGCACTGTGGTCAGATAGAAAAACAAAATTCAAAAAGAAAAGAACTTCCTGTGGAGCATACAGCAGCTGATAAGTACTGGAAGGGTTAAGATTTTTTTTTTAAATAGAAGTAATTTTCAAATCTGTTTATCTTTCTGGTACCAGTTGATTTAAAAAAAAAAAAAAAAAAAATAATGTTTTCCAGCGGAGTACCCAGGCTTCCAATTGGTTGCTATGGTAATAGGAAGACTATATTATGGTATTGATGTCTGTAGGATCTGTATAATTTCCATATCACTCAGTTTTTGAGGGTGTTTATCAGTATCATTGTGGGCTATGGACAAGTCATCATGAATGGGGGCCACATATCTAGTCACTCATCGGGGGATCTAGAAAGGGCCTTACCACAGAAGGACATCCCTCCATAACTGCCCCATTCTGGCTCCCAATGTCCTTGCAGGATGATTATCTCAATTACCTGACCCTAAACCCAGGAGGACAGTCGCGAGACCCAAAAAGAAGACGCCGCTCAAGTCTCCACCCACCCCCACCTGAACATCATGAACTGTGACTACTACTTTCCTATTCTCTGATCCAGAGGCGGAGCTTGTAGCCTCTGGGCGCCGATGCAAAATCTTCAACAGGGCCCCATATGCCAATTAAAATACTGGTCTCTTATGGGGCAAAAGTGTTTTGGGGCCCCCTTAGGCATCAGGGCCCCGGTGCGACTGCTACCTCTATAGCTACGCCCCTGCTCTGATCTACCAAGCAACTAGTCTCCCTCAACCCTCCCAACTACTTTGGGGTCACCATAAACCGATTGAGGAGGACTTTGGGAGAGATTTATCAAAACCTGTCCAGAGAAAAAGTTGCCCCGTTGCCCATAGCAACCAATCAGATCGCTTCTTTCTTTTTTAACAAGGCCTCTGCAAAATGAAAGAAGCGATCTGATTGGTTGCTATGGGCAACTGGGTAATTTTCCTCTGCACAGGTTTTGATAAAGCTCCCCCTTTGTTCCTATTATGGAATTTGGAGAACTTCGCTCCCCGTGTACTCACCCTAAGCCAACATCGGCGATAATATTCAGGTAATTGGCTTCGGCAGTACGTGGCACAAAGCGGACGCAGGTCAATGAAGAGAATTCCAACATGGACTGTAAGATGAGTTGTTTTTCATTGCTCGCTATGTGAAAAAAAATTGAAGGAACATTTTTAGGTAAATTTACTTTTTCAAGATGTACAAGCAGATTGAGAGTGGACGTCCATACGGTGGACACTTTTTATGGTGATATGTCATAAGATCATAAGACATCACTCGGTCAAGCTCATTGACCCATAGTTCTCCGCACCCATGGATAGAAGAGATATGACTCTACAGAGTATAGAAGACGTAATATAATGTTGCCCGTCCTCATGAGATGGCTTATACCGCTATCCCCTGACCTTGCCCCAATACACATTGAACAAGTCTGTGGGTTTGATGAGCCTCAATGTCATTGGTTTGACCAAGTTTACTAAAGTTTGGTGGTATTTATGCCAATATATTTGCATCTATGGCTTCACAGTAAGAAGAGTAACAGAGCACTCACCTGGTCAGCTGACTGCAACGGAGCTTCTCAGATCACGGTAAGTCGGTGGTCAAGCAGGGAGGCGGTAGGTGGAAAAGGGGGCCCCCCCTGGGGCCCCTCTTTTCCACCTACCACCTCCCTGCTTGACCACCGACTTGCCGTGATCTGTAGAGCCATACTCTACAGCCATTAGGTGCTTCGTCAGGCCCCCTGCCTGACGAAGCACCTAACGGTGCAATACGGTCCATGGCCCAATGTCTGAACTCCCCCTTTTTCCACCTACCACCTCCTGCTTGACCACCGACTTGCCGTGATCTGTAGAGCCATACTCTACAGCCATTAGGTGCTTCGTCAGGCCCCCTGCCTGACGAAGCACCTAACGGTGCAATACGGTCCATGGCCCAATGTCTGAACTCCCCCTTTTTCCACCTCCTGCTTGACCACCGACTTGCCGTGATCTGAGAAGCTCCGTTGCAGTCAGCTGACCGGGTGAGTGCTCCGCTAGGCTGCATTCACACCACGTTTTGTACATACGGGAGAGGCAGGGGGAGGGGCAAACCGGGCGCTCCCGTACCCCAGCCGGATCAGCTCGTGACTCCATTTACTTTAATGATCCGACCGGAGTCAAACGGTGACTCCGGTCAACTCAGTTTTGACTCGTATGCGGTTTTGGAGCGGACCTAAAACCGTAGTATACTAAATGGAGTCATAAGCTGATCCGGCTGGGGTACGGCAGCGCCCGGTTTGCCCCTCCCCCCGCCGGATCCGGCACCCATATGTACAAAACGTGGTGTGAATGCAGCCTTACTCTTCTTACTGTTAAGCCATTATCTGTCTTATATTCTATACGTGCAGCACCGCCAGCAGCCATCTTTTGCACTCCTCCACACCTTATGTATCCTTGGCTAGGAAAGGGATTGCGCTATACACAGTGACAGTGCCAAACCATGTGCTCTATTGAATATATATTTACATCTATTGTGCCAACTAGGTTTCCTAATATATATATATTTTTTGATTAAATGTTATCCCCATTCACAGGATAGGTGATACTTAGTTGATCTGTTTGGATCTGACTGCTGGGTCTGACACCATTCACGACAATGGATATCTCTTGTTCTCGGGTGAATGGAGAGGGTTTGCTCTAAGTCTCTATGGGACCTCAGAAGATAAATGAGTGGAGAACCCAATTCATTTTTGGGGGGGGGGGGGTCCAGTAATTAAGTAATTAGCAGAGGCCCTGAGGGGACCCTTACTGATGAACTAGTTATCAGAAAAATCAAGAAATCATCCTTTTTGACTCATATTTTTTTGGCTTATTTGTCTTTTTTAATGACCGCTGCCCTTCAAAACTAGTTTAAAGGGTATTTACCAGCCCAGTGATGCACATTTCGAGGTACTATTTAGTGGGCAGGTTAGCACCAGTTAGTCTATTATTATTAGGTCAAATGAATTATGATGGAGGTCTCTTACTATACTGAGAATCCAGTGTGTAGGGTATTGAGACCCAACCGTCTTTCGCTTTAGGCCACAAACAGTCCCCGGTGGTGCAATCAATGGCGCTGCGTCCGTCCTTCACTGCAATGTCACCAAAGCGCAGGGTCACATTGCTTGCTAGATAAGGAAAGAAAACATGAACATGGTTGGTTCTCATAGTCATTTGTAGTCTCTCTCACTGCTATGGGTATGGTGGAAAAGAACTTGTAAGGGTGGTTTCACACCACGTTTTGTACTTACGTTTCCCGTATACGGCAGGGAGGAGGGGGGGGCGGGGCTTAATCACTGCGCCTGCACTCAGCCGTATAGGGGAACCGTATTTAATGCATGTCTATGAGCCGACCAAAGTGAACCGCAGCCTCCGGTCGGCTGCGTTTTCGGCCGAATGTGGTTTCCCGACCGCAGGCAAAAACATGGTCGACCGCGTTTTTGCCTGTGGTCGGGAAACCCCATACGGCCGAAAACGCAGCAGACCGGAAGCTGCGGTTCACTTTGGTCGGCTCATAGACATGCATTAAATACGGTTCCCTTATACAGCTGAGTGCAGGCGCAGTGATTAAGCCCCGCCCCCCTCCTCTCAGCCGTATATGGGAAATGTAAGTACAAAACGTGGTGTGAAACCACCCTTACTCAAGCTGGCTCCATTATTCCTAAATATGGACCTAAATTAAATAAGCTATCAACCTTAAAGACCACTCAATAACGGACCATATGTAAAAATAGGTAATCTTTATTATGAAATGATACAAAAAATAGGTTAAAAACAAGCGGCATGGACACAGAATAGGTTGGGACTAGGGAAAGGAGGGGTGCAGAGTCAAATATGATAATGGCTCTAATAAGAAGTCATGGGCAGCTATCCCAAACAAAAACAATAATACCGTAGTCCCACACAGATGTATATGACAGGACTAGGTAGAAATAAAGATAAGTGCAATTGTGCCAAAAATGCAAGAGAAGTGCACTGTGATAAATAAATACATATGAGTGCATAGGAATGGTCTCCCAAACCAGTGTCAAGCACAATGAGGGACAGCAAATAGCTGGGAGCCAGAAAAAGCGGTCCCAGACCAGCTAGTAAACAGATATACAAAGGGAGAGGGAGGGGGAGGGGGAGGGGGAGGGGGGTCTCTGTATATCTGTTTACTAGCTAGTCTGGGACCGCTTTTTCTGGCTCCCCGCTATTTGCTGTCCCTCATTGTGCTTGACATTGGCTTTGGAGACCATTCCTATGCACTCATATGTATTTCCCTAGTCCCCACCCTTTTCTGTTTCCATGCCTCTTGTTTTTAACCTATTTTTTGTATTATTTTCATAATAAAGATTACCTATTTTTATATGGTCCGTTTTTGAGTGGTCTTTAAGGTTGATAGGTTATTTAATTAAGCACCACAGGACCTCATCATTTGGTTTACATTGGATGTATCCCTTCTTTATGTTGGTGGTAACTAAATAGGGACCTGTTTAGGGTCTTCCATCTCTACACACCTCAACATCATCATACATGAGCGGAACAGTCAACTCCACAGCCACACTCTACAGCCACACTCTACAGCCACACTCTACAGCCACACTCTACAGCCAACTCTACAGCCACACTCTACAGCCACACTCTACAGCCACACTCTACAGCCACACTCTACAGCCACACTCTACAGCCACACTCTACAGCCACACCCTATAGCCACACTCTACAGCCACACTCTACAACCTACTCTACAGCCACACTCTACAGCCACACTCTACAGCCACACTCTACAGCCACACTCTACAGCCACACTCTACAGCCACACTCTACAGCCACACTCTACAGCCAACTATACAGCCACACTCTACAGCCACACTCTACAGCCACACTCTACAGCCACACTCTACAGCCACACTCTACAGCCACACTCTACAGCCAACTATACAGCCACACTCTACAGCCACACTCTACAGCCACACTCTACAGCCACACTCTACAGCCTACTCCACAGCCACACTCTACAGCCACACTCTACAGCCACACTCTACAGCCACACTCTACAGCCTACTCCACAGCCACACTCTACAGCCACACTCTACAGCCTACTCCACAGCCACACTCTACAGCCACACTCTACAGCCACACTCTACAGCCACACTCTACAGCCAACTATACAGCCACACTCTACAGCCACACTCTACAGCCACACTCTACAGCCACACTCTACAGCCTACTCTACAGCCACACTCTACAGCCACACCCTATAGCCACACTCTACAGCCACACTCTACAGCCACACTCTACAGCCACACTCTACAACCTACTCTACAGCCACACTCTACAGCCACACTCTACAGCCACACTCTACAACCTACTCTACAGCCACACTCTACAGCCACACTCTACAGCCTACTCTACAGCCATACTCTACAACCTACTCTACAGCCACACTCTACAGCCACACTCTACAGCCACACTCTACAGCCACACTCTACAGCCACACCCTACAGCCACACCCTACAGCCACACCCTACAGCCACACTCTACAGCCACACCCTACATCCACACTCTACAGCCACACCCTACATCCACACCCTACAGCCACACCCTACAGCCACACCCTACAGCCACACTCTACAGCCACACCCTACATCCACACTCTACAGCCACACTCTACAGCCACACCCTACAGCCACACCCTACAGCCACACCCTACAGCCACACTCTACAGCCACACCCTACATCCACACTCTACAGCCACACCCTACACCCACACTCTACAGCCACACCCTACACCCACACCCTACACCCACACCCTACACCCACCCTCTACAGCCACACTCTACAGCCACACCCTACACCCACACCCTACACCCACACCCTACACCCACACTCTACAGCCACACCCTACACCCACACTCTACACCCACACCCACACCCTACAGCCACACCCTACACCCACACCCTACCGCCACACTCTACACCCACACTCTACACCCACACTCTACACCCACACCCTACACCCACACCCTACACCCACACCCTACACCCACACCCTACAGCCACACCCTACAGCCACACCCTACAGCCACACTCTATAACCCGCTCTACAGCCATACCCTACAACCTACTCTACAGCCATACCCTACAGCCACACCCTACACCCACACCCTACAGCCACACCCTACAGCCACACCCTATAGCCACACCCTACACCCACACCCTACAGCCACACTCTATAACCCGCTCTACAGCCACACCCTACAACCTACTCTACAGCCATACCCTACAACCATACCCTATAACCCACTCTACAGGCATCATTAAACCAATATGTACTAGAAATAATGAAAAAAGGAAGAACTGTGCAAGTTCTAAATTCAGTTTGAGGATTAGCACAAACTAGTCACAGGAGGAGACAACATTTTATTGTTCCCATGGATGTCACAAACATTTGGGGTTAATAAGCCCTTCGATCAGTTACCTTTATTCATTCTTTCTTTGGTGCTGAAAACAACTTCTGGAGGAGGACCAGATTTAGGAGGTGGACCTAAATATTGAGGAAAGAAACATAAGGCTTAGTTAGAAGACTATTAATGATTTGATGGCCAACACCTATTTCTCCTAAACCCCAAGATGAATGGTTGGCTCAAAAAAGTGGAGTCAGACTCCTCGAAGAAGAAGCAAAGGACGAGGTAATGATTGATTGATAAGTTAGTCACCCAGTCATGCTTAAATCGGCATGTTTGCCCACTTTTTTACAAATGTATTATGGAGGTATCAGACATGTCAAAAGTTTTCCTAAATAAGAGGCCTCTACTCAACACGGCAATGCAAAAAGGGGCAAGAACCAGCCAGATGGTCAGGCATAGGCCTCAAATTGTGAAGGAACGCATGGGAACTGAGTTCCCGCACTTTTTCCACAGCAGTATCACGATCCCATTAGCAGGAATTCTACAGAACCAGCCCTTGAGTGGAAATTTTGGGTGAGTTCCCACACTTTTTCCCCAGAACTTGACCCCCAGTAAGGCTGTTCTTCTCTCCACCAAGAAATGGGAAAGGGGATAGGAGCAAACAAACTGAAGAAACTTTCTGCCCAAAATGGGGGTTGTAGGGTAGATTTGTTAAGCAGCAGCTATGGGGTGTCTCTAGTGTCTCCACTTCAGATTCTATGCCTTAAAGGGCTTGTCCAGAATTAGAAAAACATAGTTGCTTTATTCCGGAAACAGCGCCACCCTTTTCCTTCGTTTTTGTGAGGTATTGCAGCTTACTTCCTTTCAAGTGAGTAGAGCTGAGGGGTACTCCGCTGCCATTTTTATTTTTTTTTTAAAACAACTGGTGTCAGAAAGTTAAACAGATTTGTAAATTACTTCTATCTTAATCCTTCCAGTACGTAACAGCTGCTGTATATTACAGAGGAAGTTCTTTTTTTTTAATTTTCTTTCTGCCTGACCACAGTCCTCTCTGCTGACACTTCTGTCCATTTTAGGAACTGTCCAGAGCAGGAGCAAATCCCCATAGCAAACCTCTCTTGCTCTGGACAGTTCATGACATAGACAGAGGTGTCAGCAGAGAGCACTGTGGTCAGACAGAAATTCAAAAAGAAAAGAACTTCCTCTGTAGTATACAGCAGCTGATAAGTACTGGAAGGATTACGATTTTTTAATAAGAGTAATTTACAAATCTGTTTAACTTTCTGGCACCAGTTGATTTAAAAGAAAATCTTTTCCAGTGGAGTGCCCCTTTAATACCACATAAAACCAAAGGATAGGCGTGGCCCTGTTTTTTATTTTTATTTTTTTAACAAAGCAAAAAAAAAAAAGCTTTTCTAAGTCTAGGTAACCCTTTATATTTTCGACAAGTTTTAAACTAAGTACATAATATGAAGGGACTCTGGACATAGAGGTTTACAGTAGTTAGTAAATCAGGTATAGCATAACATTTTGTGTAAGATCCTATTAAATTACCAAGAGAAAGAGAGAGAATGGAAGAAAGAAAGAAAGAAAAGAAAAGAAAGAAATAAAGAAAAAAAAGAAAGAAAGAAAGAAAGGAAAGAAAGAGAGATAATAGGGGAGGAGCCAGCAGAGACTATGTTATACCATGAAGCCTTGGTGACTCTGTGACCATATGCTGACAGTGGATAATACTGCTACTCTATTGGTTTTCCTCTTTTAAGACATAATGAAACTTGACCATAGAAACAAAGCATGCTAATACATCTTGGCTTCCTCACCTTGTATATTGAAGCCCTTTGGAGCCGACAGCTGCGAATACAGAAGATGATTTATTATTAACATTGTTCACTAAATAGTAACACAACAAGTCAATATACGCTGCACGGTTTAGGATGCATTCAAGTCTCCCACTATAGGGCCCAATCCTTGACTATGTGGCCCAATCCTTGACTATATGGCCCAATCCTTGACTATGTGGCCCAATCCTTGACTATGTGGTCCAATCCTTGACTATGTGGCCCAAACCTTGACTATGTGGCCCAATCCTTGACTATGTGGCCCAATCCTTGACTATGTGGCCCAATCCTTGACTATGTGGCCCAATCCTTGACTATGTGACCCAATCCTTGTCTATGTGGCCCAATCCTTGACTATGTGGCCCAATCCTTGACTATGTGGCCCAATCCTTGACTATGTGGCCCAATCCTTGACTATGTGGCCCAATCCTTGACTATATGGTCCAATCCTTGACTATATGGCCCAATTCTTGACTATGTGGCACAATCCTTGACTATACGGCCTAATCCTTTACTATGTGGCCCAATCCTTCACTATGTGGCCCAATCCTTGACTATATGGCCCAATCCTTGACTCAGATCAGGCTACAGGGTAGGACCATGAATAGTCAGAAATGCCAACTTTGCCCTACACATTTTTTCCAAGAGGCCCAATGTAAGACCGTACCACCACGGTGGAACAACCATTGAACCCTACTGGCTTGGGAGAATCATTTAAAGGGGTATTCCGCTGCTCAGCGTTTTGAACAAACTGTTCCGAACGCTGGAGCCGGGAGCTCGTGACATCATAACCCCGCCCCTCATGACATCATGTCCCGCCCCCTCAATGCAAGTCTATGGGAGGGGGGCGTGACGGCCCATAGACTTGCATTGAGGGGACAGGGTGTGACATCATGAGGGGGCGGGGCTATGACATCACGAGCTCCCGGCGCCGGCTCCAGCGTTTGTTCCAAACGCTGAGCAGCGGAGTACCCCTTTAAGCCGAGACCCTGGGAATACTTCAAACCTCCCATGATAATCCCAATTTTGGCCAAGATTGGCATCCTACTATCGGGATTCTCCCTATTTGGGGTTCCAAGCACTAAAGTTGTCATTCGGCTCCTACATTGGCATTACAATTGATCACCTGTTTGCGGATTTTCTTATAATAAAAGAAAATGTGCCAAATTTTTTGTGCAAAATTTTTAGAGTTTCAAAAATTTTAATTTGCTCTGATAAGATAAGAACTTTCCATGAACGGACTGAAGGAATAGTAGAGGTGACGGTCTTACCTGCAGTGGCGCGCTGTGGACCTGGATGACCACGTTACACAGAAGGACGAGGAACCAACTTCTCCCCATTGTCTCCACCATTGTCTTGCAGAGGACTCTGTTGCCGGGACCTCTCAGCAGTCGCCTTATATACAACTTTTCAGGTGGATGTTAAAGGATTTTTGGCAGGGTCCTCCCTGGAACTAATTCCATTTTGTACACTTCTTAGACAAAGATGAGCCCTGGGGGATGTATAAAGGGATTAAGTCTTTTTTTGGGTGGGATACAGATCTGAACCGTGGTTGTGCCCTTTTTCTATACCATTCATTATGCACAACCTGCGGGACCACAAGGGGCACTGCCTGGCACATTACTGACCTCTTCTAGGGTGTAGGGACTCAGTTACATACATTTTTATTTTTATTTTTTAAAATCAACTGGTGCCGGAAAGTTAAACAGATTTGTACATGACTTCTATTAAAAAATCTTACTCCTTCCAGTACTTATCAGCTGCTATATTCTCCACAGGAAGTTCTTTTCTTTTTGAATTTCCTCTCTGCGTGACCACAGTGCTCTCTACTGACACCTCTTTCCATTTTAGGAACTGTACATAGTAGGAGAAAATACCCATAGCAAACCTATCCTGCTCTGGACAGTTCCTAAAATGGACAGAGGTGTCAGCAGAGAGCAATGTGGTCAGAAAGAAAGGAAATTCAAAAAGAAAAGAACTTCCTCTGGAGCATATAGCAGCTGCTAAGTACTGGAAGGATTAAGATTTTTTTTAATAGAAGTCATTTACAGATCTGTTTAACTTTCTGGCACCAGTTGATTTTAAACAAAAAAGTTTTCCAGTGGAGTTCCCCTTTAAAGGGGTTATCCAGGAAAAAACTTTTTTTTTATATATCAACTGGCTCCAGAAAGTTAAACTGATTTGTAGATTACTTCTATTAAAAAAAATCTTAATTCTTTCAGTACTTATGAGCTTCTGAAGTTAAGGTTGTTCTTTTCTGTCTAATTGCTCTCTGATGACACGTGTCTCGGGAAACGCCCAGTTTAGAAGAGGTTTGCTATGGGGATTTGCTTCTAAACTGGGCGGTTCCTGAGACAGGTGTCATCAGAGAGCACTTAGACAGAAAAGAACAACCTTAACTTCAGAAGCTCATAAGTACTGAAAGGATTAAGATTTTTTAATAGAAGTAATTTACAAATCTGTTTTACTTTCTGGAGCCAGTTGATATGTAAAAAAAAGTTTTTTTCCTGGATAACCCCTTTAAGTTTATTACAGGATTTATGGGTGTTATAGTTCCATATGCTGTGTATGTACCATACTGAACACCGATTAACAAAACACTATCTTACTATTAGTAAGTAAGTGTGCACTGTAGATATACAACACCAACAAAAGGAACTAATACTGCACACACCAAAATGAAATTATACAAACAATCAATCTTTATTGAAACATACAATGTACATAAAAACATGAAATAGACTGAATAGGATCTAAAAAGGCACCAGAATACCAAACAGACAGGTAGCTTAAAGGACTGGACACACTATGAAGGAATATGACAAAAGGACTAAATCAAATAATAAGTCAAATGTACCAATACCTGCACAGGCAGAGACAATGGATAACAAAGGGTGCCGGACCTGACCTACCTAACCCCTGGGGTCTGGCATATCTGTACTATGCCAAAGGAATGAGGGGTATACACATGTACTATGTAGGTATTATTTAGGAGGAATGAGGGGTATACACATGTACTATGTAGGTATTATTTAGGAGGAATGAGGGGTATACACATGTACTATGCAGGTATTTAGGAGGAATGAGGGTATACACATGTACTATGCAGGTATTTAGGAGGAATGAGGGTATACACATGTACTATGCAGGTATTATTTAGGAGGAATGAGGGGTATACACATGTACTATGCAGGTATTTAGGAGGAATGAGGGTATACACATGTACTATGCAGGTATTATTTAGGAGGAATGAGGGGTATACACATGTAGTATGTAGGTATTATTTAGGAGGAATGAGGGTATACACATGTACTATGCAGGTATTTAGGAGGAATGAGGGTATACACATGTACTATGCAGGTATTTAGGAGGAATGAGGGGTATACACATGTACTATGTAGGTATTATTTAGGAGGAATGAGGGTATACACATGTACTATGCAGGTATTTAGGAGGAATGAGGGTATACACATGTACTATGTAGGTATTATTTAGGAGGAATGAGGGGTATACACATGTACTATGCAGGTATTTAGGAGGAATGAGGGTATACACATGTACTATGCAGGTATTTAGGAGGAATGAGGGGTATACACATGTACTATGTAGGTATTATTTAGGAGGAATGAGGGTATACACATGTACTATGCAGGTATTTAGGAGGAATGAGGGTATACACATGTACTATGTAGGTATTATTTAGGAGGAATGAGGGGTATACACATGTACTATGCAGGTATTTAGGAGTAGTGTTGCTCACGAATATTCGCAATTCGAATATTATTCGCGAATATCGCATATTCGCGAATTCGCGAATTTCGCGAATATAGCGCTATATATTCGTAATTACGAATATTCTTTTTTTTTTTTTTCACAGTACACATCACAGTGATCATCCCTCTCTGCTTCCAGCTTGTGTGGTGTAAAGAAAGCTGTAATACTACTGTGTGAGACTGGCGTGCGAAAATTCGCATATACGAAAATTCGCATATACAAATTTTCGCATATGCTAATATTCGCATATACGAATTTTGTATATGCTAATATTCGCATGTTAATTTTCGCATATGTGAAGTTTCGCATATGCGAAAATAAAACGATATAACGAATATGCGAATATTCGCGAGTATATGACGAATATTCGTCCATATATTCGCGAATATTCGCGAATTCGAATATGGCCTATGCCGCTCAACACTATTTAGGAGGAATGAGGGGTATACACATGTACTATGCAGGTATTATTTAGGAGGAATGAGGGGTATACACATGTACTATGTAGGTATTATTTAGGAGGAATGAGGGGTATACACATGTACTATGCAGGTATTAGGAGGAATGAGGGGTATATACATGTACTATGCAGGTATTATTTAGGAGGAATGAGGGGTATACACATGTACTATGCAGGTATTATTTAGGAGGAATTAGGGGTATATACATGTACTATGCAGGTATTATTTAGGAGGAATGAGGGGTATATACATGTACTATGCAGGTATTTAGGAGGAATGAGGGGTATACACATGTACTATGCAGGTATTATTTAGGAGGAATGAGGGGTATACACATGTACTATGCAGGTATTATTTAGGAGGAATGAGGGGTATACACATGTACTATGCAGGTATTATTTAGGAGGAATGAGGGGTATACACATGTACTATGCAGGTATTATTTAGGAGGAATGAGGGTATACACATGTACTATGCAGGTATTATTTAGGAGGAATGAGGGGTATACACATGTACTATGCAGGTATTATTTAGGAGGAATGAGGGGTATACACATGTACTATGCAGGTATTATTTAGGAGGAATGAGGGTATACACATGTACTATGCAGGTATTTAGGAGGAATGAGGGGTATACACATGTACTATGCAGGTATTTAGGAGGAATGAGGGGTATATACATGTACTATGCAGGTATTTAGGAGGAATGAGGGTATACACATGTACTATGCAGGTATTATTTAGGAGAAATGAGGGTATACACAGGTACTATGCAAGTATTTAGGAGGAATGAGGGGTATACACATGTACTATGTAGGTATTATTTAGGAGAAATGAGGGTATACACAGGTACTATGCAAGTATTTAGGAGGAATGAGGGGTATACACATGTACTATGCAGGTATTTAGGAGGAATGAGGGGTATACACATGTACTATGCAGGTATTATTTATTAGGAATGAGGGGTATACACATGTACTATGCAGGTATTATTTAGGAGGAATGAGGGGTATACACATGTACTATGCAGGTATTATTTAGGAGGAATGAGGGGTATACACATGTACTATGCAGGTATTATTTATTAGGAATGAGGAGTATACACATGTACTATGCAGGTATTATTTAGGAGGAATGAGGGGTATACACATGTACTATGCAGGTATTTAGGAGGAATGAGGGGTATACACATGTACTATGCAGGTATTATTTAGGAGGAATGAGGGGTATACACATGTACTATGCAGGTATTATTTAGGAGGAATGAGAGGTATACACATGTACTATGTAGGTATTATTTAGGAGGAATGAGAGGTATACACATGTACTATGCAGGTATTATTTAGGAGGAATGAGAGGTATACACATGTACTATGCAGGTATTATTTAGGAGGAATGAGGGGTATACACATGTACTATGTAGGTATTATTTAGGAGGAATGAGGGGTATATACATGTACTATGCAGGTATTATTTAGGAGGAATGAGGGTATACACATGTACTATGCAGGTATTATTTAGGAGGAATGAGGGTATACACATGTACTATGCAGGTATTATTTAGGAGGAATGAGGGGTATACACATGTACTATGCAGGTATTTAGGAGGAATGAGGGGTATACACATGTACTATAGTGTTGAGCGGCATAGGCCATATTCGAATTCGCGAATATTCGCGAATATATGGACGAATATTCGCGAATATTCGCATATTCATAATAATCTCAATTTATTTTCGCATATTCGAATATTCACGTGTGCGAAAATTAACGCATGCGAAAATTTGCATATACAAAATTAACATAGGAGAATATTCGCATATGTGAAAATTAGCATATACTAATTTTCGCATATGTTAATTTTCGCATATGCGAAACTTCGCACACCAGTCTCACACAGTAGTATTAGAGCCTTCTTACATCACATAAGCTGGAAGCAGAGAGGGATGATCACCGTGATGTGTACTGTGAAAAAAAAACAAAAAATAAAAAAAAAACGAATATTCGTAATTATGAATATATAGCGCTATATTCGCGAATATTCGCAAATATGCGATATTCGCGTATAAAATTCGAATTGCGAATATTCGCGAGCAACACTAATGTACTATGCAGGTATTTAGGAGGAATGAGGGGTATATACATGTACTATGCAGGTATTTAGGAGGAATGAGGGGTATACACATGTACTAGGCAGGTATTATTTAGTGTTGAGCGGCATAGGCCATATTCGAATTCGCGAATATTCGCGAATACATGGACGAATATTCATCATATATTCGCGAATATTCGCATAGTCGTTATATTCTCGCTTTATTTTCGCATATGCGAACATTCGCGTATGCGAAAATTAGCATATGTGAAAATGAGCATATACAAAATTAACATATGCGAAGATTCGCATATACGAAAATTAGCATATGCGAATTTTCGCACGCCAGTCTCACACAGTAGTATTAGAGCCTTCTTTACACCACACAAGCTGGAAGCAGAGAGGGGTGATCACTGTGATGTGTACTGTGAAGAAAAAAAAACAAACAAAAAAAACGAATATTCGTAATTACGAATATATAGCGCTATATTCGTGAAATTCGCGAATTCGCGAATATGCGATATTCGCGAATAATATTCGAATTGCGAATATTCGCGAGCAACACTAGTATTATTTAGGAGGAATGAGGGGTATATACATGTACTATGCAGGTATTATTTAGGAGGAATGAGGGGTATACACTTGTACTATGCAGGTATTTAGGAGGAATGAGGGGTATACACATGTACTATGCAGGTATTTAGGAGGAATGAGGGGTATATACATGTACTATGCAGGTATTATTTATTAGGAATGAGGGGTATACACATGTACTATGCAGGTATTATTTAGGAGGAATGAGGGGTATACACATGCACTATGCAGGTATTATTTAGGAGGAATGAGGGGTATACACATGTACTATGCAGGTATTATTTAGGAGGAATGAGGGGTATACACATGTACTATGCATGTATTATTTAGGAGGAATGAGGGGTATACACATGTACTATGTAGGTATTATTTAGGAGGAATGAGGGGTATACACATGTACTATGTAGGTATTATTTAGGAGGAATGAGGGGTATACACATGTACTATGCAGGTATTATTTAGGAGGAATGAGGGGTATACACATGTACTATGCAGGTATTTAGGAGGAATGAGGGTTATACACATGTACTATGCAGGTATTTAGGAGGAATGAGGGGTATATACATGTACTATGCAGGTACTGTGTAGGTGCTATATCAAGGATTAAGGGTTTATACATTTGCTATACAGATACTGTGTGGGTGCTATATGAAACAAAACAAGGGGCGCTCACATGTACTACACAGATACTGTATGGGAGCCGTATGGCGGAATAAGGGGTGCACATATGTATTATACAAGTACTGCATGTGTCTTATATAAAAGAATAAGAGGTATATGTAGGAATGAGAGGTGGTGAAAGGCTGCATGTGTTCTATACAGGTACTAAGTGATGAGGGGTGCACATATGTACTATACAGATACTGTGTGGATGCTCCATAGAAGAGTGAGGGTATACATATGTACTATACAGATACTGTGTGGATGCTCTATAGAAGAGTGAGGGTATACATATGTACTATACAGATACTGTGTGGATGCTCCATAGAAGAGTGAGGGTATACATATGTACTATACAGATACTGTGTGGATGCTCTATAGAAGAGTGAGGGTATACATATGTACTATACAGATACTGTGTGGATGCTCTATAGAACAGTGAGGGGTATACATATGTACTATACAGATACTGTGTGGATGCTCTATAGAAGAGTGAGGGGTATACATATGTACTATACAGATACTGTGTGGATGCTCTATAGAAGAGTGAGGGGTGCACATATGTATTATACAGATACTGTGTGGATGCTCTATAGAAGAGTGAGGGGTGCACATATGTATTATACAGATACTGTGTGGATTCTCTATAGAAGAGTGAGGGGTATACATATGTACTATACAGATACTGTGTGGATGATCTATAGAAGAGTGAGTGGTATACACATGTACTATACAGATACTGTGTGGATACTTTATAGAAGAGTGAGGGGTATACATATGTACTATACAGATACTGTGTGGATGCTCTATAGAAGAGTGAGGGGTATACATATGTACTATACAGATACTGTGTGGATGCTCCATAGAAGAGTGAGGGTATACATATGTACTATACAGATACTGTGTGGATGCTCTATAGAAGAGTGAGGGTATACATATGTACTATACAGATACTGTGTGGATGCTCTATAGAACAGTGAGGGGTATACATATGTACTATACAGATACTGTGTGGATGCTCTATAGAAGAGTGAGGGGTATACATATGTACTATACAGATACTGTGTGGATGCTCTATAGAAGAGTGAGGGGTGCACATATGTATTATACAGATACTGTGTGGATGCTCTATAGAAGAGTGAGGGGTGCACATATGTATTATACAGATACTGTGTGGATTCTCTATAGAAGAGTGAGGGGTATACATATGTACTATACAGATACTGTGTGGATGATCTATAGAAGAGTGAGTGGTATACACATGTACTATACAGATACTGTGTGGATGCTTTATAGAAGAGTGAGGGGTATACATATGTACTATACAGATACTGTGTGGATGATCTATAGAAGAGTGAGGGGTATACATATGTACTATACAGATACTGTGTGGATGATCTATAGAAGAGTGAGGGGTATACACATGTACTATACAGATACTGTGTGGATGCTTTATAGAAGAGTGAGGGGTATACATATGTACTATACAGATACTGTGTGGATGCTCCATAGAAGAGTGAGGGGTATACATATGTACTATACAGATACTGTGTGGATGCTCCATAGAAGAGTGAGGGGTATACATATGTACTATACAGATACTGTGTGGATGATCTATAGAAGAGTGAGTGGTATACACATGTACTATACAGATACTGTGTGGATGCTTTATAGAAGAGTGAGGGGTATACATATGTACTATACAGATACTGTGTGGATGCTCCATAGAAGAGTGAAGGGTATACATATGTACTATACAGATACTGTGTGGATGCTCTATAGAAGAGTGAGGGGTATACATATGTACTATACAGATACTGTGTGGATGCTTTATAGAAGAGTGAGGGGTATACATATGTATTATACAGATACTGTGTGGATGCTCTATAGAAGAGTGAGGGGTGCACATATGTATTATACAGATACTGTGTGGATTCTCTATAGAAGAGTGAGGGGTATACATATGTACTATATAGATACTGTGTGGATGCTCTATAGAAGAGTGAGGGGTATACATATGTATTATACAGATACTGTGTGGATGCTTTATAGAAGAGTGAGGTGTATACATATATTCTATACAGATACTGTGTGGATGCTCTATGGAAGAGTGAGGGGTATACATATGTACTATACAGATACTGTGTGGATGCTCTATGGAAGAGTGAGGGGTATACATATGTTCTATACAGATACTGTGTGGATTCTTTGTGGAAGAGTGAGGGGTATACATATGTACTATACAGATACTCTGTGGATGCTCTATGGAAGAGCGAGGCGTATACATATGTACTATACAGGTACTGTGAGGATGCTGTACGGAGGAATAAGGGTATGTTCACACTGCGGAATCCATCAGGTGACCGCCGGCGAAAATTATTCGGCGGTAGGACCGCGGGACACTGCACCATCACCATTGAAAGCTATGCAGTACTTGCGGAATCCCGTGCAAAGAATGAACATGTTCTTTCTTTGCGTGGAATTGTCCGCCGTTGAAATCCGGCAGTGTAAACAGGTCTCGTGGAAGACCCATTCACACTGATGGTACTGTTCACTGCACAGAATTCCACTATACAGATGAACACTACACAGGTAAGCACTATATAGGAGAGCACTATACAGGAGAGCACTATACAGGTGAGCACTATACAGGTAAGCACTATACAGGAGAGCACTATACAGGTGAGCACTATACAGGACAGCACTATACAGGTGAGCACTATACAGGACAGCACTATACAGGTGAGCACTATACAGGACAGCACTATACAGGTGAGCACTATACAGGTAAGCACTATACAGATGAACACTACACAGGTAAGCATTATATAGGAGAGCACTATACAGGAGAGCACTATACAGGTGAGCACTATACAGGTAAGCACTATACAGGAGAGCACTATACAGGTGAGCACTACACAGGAGAACACTATACAGATGAGCACTATACAGGTGAACACTATACAGGAGAGCACTATACAGGAGAGTACTATACAGCAAAACACTATATAAGTGAGCACTATACAGGTGAGCACTATACAGGTGAGCACTATACAGGTGAGCACTATATAGGAGAGCACTATACAGGTGAGCACTATACAGGAGAGCACTATACAGGTGAGCACTATACAGGAGAGCACTATACAGGAGAACACTATACAGGTGAGCACTATACAGGACAGCACTATACAGGTGAGCACTATACAGGACAGCACTATACAGGTGAGCACTATACAGGACAGCACTATACAGGTGAGCACTATACAGGTAAGCACTATACAGGAGAGCACTATACAGGTGAGCACTACACACGAGAACACTATACAGATGAGCACTATACAGGTGAGCACTATACAGGAGAGCACTATACAGGAGAGCACTATACAGGAGAGCACTATACAGGTGAGCACTATACAGCAAAACACTATATAAGTGAGCACTATACAGGTGAGCACTATCCAGGTGAGCACTATACAGGTGAGCACTATATAGGAGAGCACTATACAGGTGAGCACTATACAGGAGATCACTATACAGGTGAGCACTATACAGGAGAGCACTATACAGGAGAACACTATACAGGTGAGCACTATACAGGACAGCACTATACAGGTGAGCACTATACAGGACAGTACTATACAGGTGAGCACTATACAGGTGACCACTAAACAGGTGAGCACTATACAGGTGACCACTAAACAGGTGAGCTCTATACAGGTGAGCTCTATACAGGTGAGCACTATACAGGTGAGCACTATACAGGTGAGCACTATACAGGAGAGCACTATACAGGTGAGCACTATACAGGAGAGCACTATACAGGTGAGCATTATACAGGTGAGTACTATACAGGACAGCACTATACAGGTGAGCACTATACAGGTGAGCACTATACAGGTGAGCACTATACAGGTGAACACTATACAGGTGAGCACTATACAGGAGAGCACTATACAGGTGAGCACTATACAGGTGAGTACTATACAGGTGAGCACTATACAGGTGAGCACTATACAGGTGAGTACTATACAGGTGAGCACTATACAGGTGAGTACTATACAGGTGAGCACTATACAGGTGAGCACTATACAGGAGAGCACTATACAGGAGAGCACTATACAGGTGAGTACTATACAGGTGAGCACTATACAGGTGAACACTATACAGGTGAGCACTATACAGGAGAGCACTATACAGGTGAGCACTATACAGGTGAGCACTATACAGGTGAGCACTATACAGATGAGTACTATACAGGTGAGCACTATACAGGTGAGTTCAGGTAGTATGTTTGGCTCCATTGACATCCGGTCACTTCAGGGCATTCTGTAATTATATGTTAATGTGAAGAGAATGGAGCGCTCCTCCCTGACATAAGAGGATTGTTCTGCATGGGGCGGAATAGAACTACAATGTGTAACTGTAAGGACAGGTGTACAGGTAACATGACAATGAACGGGAACAGGTGCACTATACAAATGTAATGGAATGAGATAGACAGATAGATAGATAGATGGATAAATATATATATATAGATAGATAGATAGATATGAGATAAATACAGTAGATGATTGATAGAACTTTTTGTGTTTAATTCTTTATGAAATCCGTTATTGGTTTCTATGCACGTAGAATGAGTGTGATTTTCTTGGGAGGACAGAAAAATAGAAAATCATTAATCCAAATTTCTCTAATATATTTACTTTTAATCACATTTAAATTTTTATCTTTTTTTATTTTCTGAATAGTATTGAGACATAAATCAGACATGGTAGATGGCAGTACCTGCAGGGTATAGTAGGGATGTGAGACCTCTGCACTGTCCCTGCGGCTGCTACGAGGATTCTACCACAATGACCAAATGTCACAGCTCTAAAGGAACCGTCTCTGCCGCAGTAACTCAGTTTTGCCATGTGGTGGCGACAAAGCACCAATAACTCAAAGTAAATCACAGTCATTTTGTTGGGCTGGGGTTGGCAGGGGAATAATTTAATGTGTGTCAGCTGTTGCAAAACTACAACTCCCAGCATGCCCGGACAGCCTTTGGCTGTCCTGGCATGCTGGGAGTTGTAGTTTTGCAACAGCTGGAGGCACACTGTTTGGAAAACACTGCACTACTTCATAGAAGAACACACTCTTTCATCCAGTTTAACCCAGTCTAGGTTAACCCCTTGAGGATGCAGCAATTTTATTTTATTTTATTTATTTATTTATTTATTTTTTTTTTTGCGTTTAATGACATCGCTCATTTTACCACATAATCTACGGCAAAGCTGTAATGAAAAAAAAAATTGTTGGGTGAAATTGAAAAAAACTCAACAAAAATAACAACGCAATTTAGCAAATTTTGGGGTGCACTTTACGGTTAAAATGACAAAGCTACTTTCGTTCCATATACGGGGATGAATGTGGGTCATTTACTATTAACAGTATAATTTTTGTTCTGATGGCACATATTATATTATATCTATAAATTAATACATTAATAAATAAATAAATTATTTGGTATATGAAGCGACCAAAAATCTGCATTTCTCAACTTTTTTATTTTATGCTTTCATTAAAGGGGTACACCAGTGCAGGACATCTTATCCCCTATCCATGTATCTCTACTTCTCCCATACAGATACATAGAGGGGTGTGTGGGGCACCGGTCCATGGAGAGAGCGAGGGCACCGGTAGGAAATTGCAGGGGGTGCCAGCAGTCGAACCCCCCCACGATCAGACACTACATCCTCTATTCTGTGATTAAGGGATAAAATGTCTTGCACTGGAGCTCCCCTTTAACATTATTTTTTAATAGTTTGGACATTTCCGCATGCAGCGATCTTATTGTTTACATTTTTTAATTGGAATAGGGGGGTGATCTAAACTTTTATTAGGGAAGGGGCTTATTCACATTTACTTTTATTAAAAAATGTTTCCACCATTTTTTAGTCCCCATAGGAGACTATTATGTGTAATCTTTCGATTGCATTTGCATTGCATTTATTTAGTGGTATTGACCCTCTGCTCATCTGACCACATGGGTACCAGGGTACTAACGGTATTAATGGGGTATTCCAGGAATGTTTTTTATTTGACTATGCTACAGGGGGCTGTAAAGTTAGTGTAGTCCATAATATAGTGTCTGTACCTGTGTGTGTGACGGTTTTCTCACAATTCTTCTGTGATTTTCACTCCAATATAAATTTTTACCAGCATACAAAATGACTGTTGTCTCAGATTTTTCCCAGGTTGCAATGCGGCCGAGACCTGACATCACTAGTCAGCTGATGACAGGGAGCCTGTCTGCTTCAAAGGGTGGAGGGATCGCTTGGTGGGAGAGAGATCAATCTGCAACTAATGGAACAGCTGTAGGCACCCTGATTGAAAATCACTGGTCTTTTGAATGGATGCAGCTCATTCATGTGTCCATGGGTGGGGTAGGCAAAGGAGAAAACTCAAACAGGAAATTCCAGTTCACAAAAAGCTAGCCACAGTATTATGGTAATCTCACAACATAGCCATTTAGCCCCAAGACAAGCGCAGATCCTTCCTAAGCATGTCCATTACTGTCTGCCAGATACTTACTAAAATCACCTTATGGTGGAGAACCCCTTTAAAGTGGAACTCCAGAACATTACATCTTATATCCTATCCGCAGGATTGGGGATAAGAGTCTGATCGCAGGGGGTCCAACTGCTGGCTCCCCCCTCCCCCGCGCAAGTTCCTGCCTAGTATGCACGGAGTAACCTCTGTTCCTTGCCGGATTTTTGTCAACCACCACACGAAGCATGGACAATACGCCCCCTCCATGGATCTCTGTGTGAAAGCCAAAGATACACGAGCGCTGTAACTCAGGCTCTCCCATAGAGATGCATGAAAGTGGCGTACTGACCATGGCCCCTTGACTCCACCCATTGGCTTGCCCTTTCACACGCCCCACCTTACTACTGGAGTGACACACTGTAACAAACCTCCTCCTCATGTAATTACCGTATTACTGGGGTGACACACTGTAACAAACCTCCTCCTCATGTAATTACCGTATTACTGGGGTGACACACTGTAACAAACCTCCTCCTCACGTAATTACCGTGTTACTGGGGTGACACACTGTAACAAACCTCCTCCTCATGTAATTACCGTGTTACTGGGGTGACACACTGTAACAAACCTCCTCCTCATGTAATTACCGTGTTACTGGGGTGACACACTGTAACAAACCTCCTCCTCATGTAATTACCGTATTACTGGGGTGACACACTGTAACAAACCTCCTCCTCAGCTTTGCCTTAAAGGGGTGGAAAACTTTTTTTTTTTTTTTGGTGCCAGAAAATTAAACAGATTTGTAAATCACTTCTATTTAAAAAATCTTAATCCTTTCAGTACTTATTAGCAGGTGTATGCTACAGAGGAAATTCTTTTCTATTTGAATTTCTTTTTTCATCTTGACCACAGTGCTCTCTGCTGACACCTCTGTCCGTGTCAGGAACTGTCCAGAGCAGGAGAGGTTTGCAATGGGGATTTTCTCCTGCTCTGGACAGTTCCTGATACGGGCATCAGGTGTCAGCAGAGAGCACTGTGGACAAGACAAAAAAGAAATGTAAAAGGAAAAGAATTTGCTTTGTAGGATTCAGCTGCTAATAAGTACTGTAAGGGTAAAGATTTTTAATAGAAGTAATTTACAAATCTGTTTAACTTTCTGGCACCAAAACAAATGTTTTCCACCGGAGTACCCCTTTTAGTGTTAAAATAAACACAATGAGATTCCTTTACCTGTAATAATATCCTATTTATCCTCGTATGTCACTACCCAGCATGCTTGTGGGCAGCTAATATGGGACGTGTGACTGTGTGTTGGCGGTTTTCGCCTCCCCGTGTTTGGTAAACTGCTTGTCGGCTGCTCACTTCTGGGAGATAATGGCGGCTGGCGGCTTACGTGTGGGTAACATATGCTACAACATAAGCCCCGACCGAAAAAGAGAATGGAGCCGTGACGCACGTTACATCTGGTGACAGTCTGTTCTGAGAGACCATGTGACATTTACAGGGGAACAACTAGAAGCCCCCAAATATTCCCAGACCCCAACAGCATCTAGATGTGACATCACACACTATGATTTGTAGTCATGTGATCGTGTGACCGTATGTGACCGCACAGCGTATACATTAGACTATAGTCTATTTATCTTATTTTAATAAATTGTTTATATTATTATTATTGAAGCACGATCCAGACAATTATTTATTTAAATTTCTTTATCTAATACCTATACTATTACTTACTCACTTAGAAGGTCCGGGCAATTTTTTACTATTAATTTACAAATATGTTTAACTTTCTGCCACCAGTTGATTTAAAGGAAAAAAGGTTTTCACCGGAGTACTCCTTTAAAGGGGTACCCCACTGGAAAACATATTTTTTTAAATCAACTGGTGCCAAAAAGAGATTTGTAAATGACTTCTATTTAAAAATATTAACGCTTCCAGTACTTATCAGCTGCTGTATGTTCCAGAGGAAGTTCTTTTCTTTCTTAATTTCCTTTCTGCCTGACCACAGTGCTCTCTGCTGACACCTCTGTCCATTTTAGGAACTGTACGGAGCAGGAGAGGTTTGCTATGGGGATTTGCTCCTACTCTGGACAGTTCCTGAAATGGACAGAGGTGTCAGCAGAGAGCACTGTGGTCAGACAGAAAGGAAATTCAAAAAGAAAAGAACTTCCTCTGGAACATACAGCAGCTGATAAGTACTGGAAGGATTAATATTTTTAATTAGAAGTAATTTACAAATCTGTTTAACTTTCTGGCACCAGTTGATTTATATAAAAAAAAATATATTTCCGGTGGAGTACCCCTTTAAGCATACTTATTTTGTCAAAAAAAGTTTTGACAACAGGTGACCACTAGGGGCAGTAAATGTTGCTCATATTTGCTCTTACCAATGCCCAAAGTCTAAGGAAAACTCTGCAGAGTTAAGAAATAACACAGGCGTGAGTCTTCATGTATTTTGGGGATGAAAGACACTATAATCAGGCCAAGTACATTGAGATTCACCTCCGTAAAAAGCGAACACTGGTATGTTAGTCGGTAACAAGCCCAGGAGCGGCATTTGCATACACATTACAAAGCTGTCATAAATGATACGTCAAGCCTCGGCTTTATGAATATTTAATGATCGCTCTCCTCGGGAAAGGTTTTACCGTATATCGCTAAACGCGCGTGTTTATTCACATTAAGAGATTCCTGAGTAAATAGAAAGAAAAGTCCATGAGTTCAAGGGCTGCTCCAAACAGTCGGGCGACTCCGACGTCTCCAATTACAAAGTCATCATCCTTCGTTGATGGGTTAACCCCTTAAAGAAGAAGATATCCAGTACATGGGCTTATGATGACTTATAAATAAAAAATAAGGGATACTCACCTGCCCCATACCCCAGCACTGCTGGTCCCCGGTGATCAGCACTTCCTGGTTGACATTTCAAGACACAGGAAATGCCCCCTCAGTCCAGCACCGGTTGAGGCGGGTAACTGCTGTGTCCACTGATTGGCCGAGTTGGCATTTCCTGTGTGTTGAGTTGTCACCAGAAAGACAAGACACCTTAAGAACAGCAGTGGTGGGGATCGGGAAGGCAAGTATTGCTTATTTTTAAATGGGCACTGTCACCAACTTTATTTTTTGATATGGATGTTGTAGTAGTTATGTACTACAACATATCTCTAATATACTTTTATTTTTATTTTTTTCATTAAAAAGGTTTAATTTACATTTAAAAACCGGCTACTGAAAAAGGACTGATTTTGGAGTGGCAATCAGTCCTTTTTCAGTTAGGCTGCACTCGCTCCCTGCCTGTCAATCAGACAGGCGGGAGTGAGCGCATTGGCTCCGCGGCCACTGGCTGGGAGGCCACTCCTCCCGCACATCGCCGCCGACACCTCGTTGCCGCCGCTGTCCCTGCACGCCCGCTGCCGGACTCTGCAGTAACTGCAAGTGTAATGAGGGAACGGGGTATGCGGGTGGGGGGGGGGGGGGGTGGGGGGGTCGGGGGAGGAGGGAACGGGCTAGTGCCGTAGTGGGGGGGGGGGGGGGGGGGTTTGGCGGGGAAACGGGCTAGCAAAAAAAATAAAATTGTATGGTGGGAGCTACCCTTTAAGTGACTTTTAAGTGACCCTGTTCCCTCAAATGATCCCTTAAATTTTATTCTCTAGTTCCAGCTAACACGTTTAAATGGGAACCTGTCAGATCCTAAAATGTTTTATATGTTGTACATCTTGGCAAAACTTATACTCCATAAAACATTTTTATCTACTTTTTTTTTTTTTTTTATAGAAATCATGGCTTATAAAAATAAAATAAACAAAAAGACCACTAGGGGTCCCCATACCATCCAGAACATAATCCTGTCCGGCTGCAGCATCATCTTTGTCCCAGCTGAAGCACAGGCTGGGATAACGTCCAGTAAGTGAGGGCGGGACTAGCACTCCTCTGTGCTCACTCCTGTCCTATCAGACTGATGCATGAAAACAGAGAGGAGGGGGTTACAGAGCAGCCTGCAGTGATTGAATGAAGAGACCCAGCACAGCAGACTCAGGGAGGACGTGAATGCATGGTGAGGGAGGGAGGGCTCAGTACTTGCCTCGGACACAACCCTTCCTGAGCAGTAAATGTCACAATAAGTGAGCAGCAGAACAGAGGGATTTGTGAGCCAAATACAGATGCTAGACATGTAAAAAAGACATGTAAAACATCTGCATGACCCAGTGAGTAACATATATTATTTTTATATGTGATATGACAGGAACACTTTGAAGGGGTACTCCGCCCCTAGACATCGTTTCCCCTGGGAACTCCCGCAATCCCTCCTGAAGCCCACCCAGTCATCTGCTGCACAGAATCCTTTGGATAGGGGATAGGATGTCTAAGGGTGGAGTTCCCCTTTAATGCTGGAGGGTCGATCCCAGCCTTTCCTCCAGCAGGTAGTTGCGCAGGCAAAGCCCTTTGTAAGTTCACACTCTATGTATACAGTAAATATATATTTTGACATGGTAAGGGGTTAATTTAAAAAACAAAATGTGTAACAATTTGCACTTATTCATTTTTTATTTATTTATTTATTTATTTATTTATTTTAATCCTTGAGAGTCATTTTAGTAAATCCGTAGCCGAGGGCATTGTTAGTTAGAAATAATATTTGGTCTTTGAACACCGTGACCTAATTCTGTAGCAAATCTGTTGCAAGGAAAAAAAAATCTCCCGGTATTTCTGCAACTCACGGCCTCCGAGAGTCTCATATAGTTGCCCCCGTCTGCTGAGGTCAGGGGTTGTCGTCAGGTTTGAGGTTTTTTGGGTTCTTGTTAGTGTTGCTCGCGAATATTCGCAATTCGAATTTTATTCGCGAATATCGCATATTCGCGAATCCGCGAAAATTCGCGAATATAGCGCTATATATTCGTAATTACGAATATTCGTTTTTTTTCCCAGTACACATCACAGTGATCATCCCTCTCTGCTTCGAGCTTATGTGGTGTAAAGAAGGCTGTAATACTACTGTGTGAGACTGGTGTGCGAATTTTCGCATATGCGAACATTTGTATATGTAATGTTCGCATATGTTAATTTTTCGCTTACGATAATTTTTGCAGATGTAAATTTTCGTATATGTTTATTTTCGCATATGCGAACATTTGCATATACGAAAATAAAACGAGACTATTACGAATATGACGAATATTCCTCCATATATTCGCGAATATTCGCAAATTCGAATATGTCCAATGCCGCTCAACACTAGTTCTTGTGTGTAAATCTGCCTAAACAACTCCATTTGCCAATGTGGATGAGATTAGATCGGGACGAGTGTCTTTATTGCTACGCCTTAAAAGGATGGCCTCAGCGGTAGGCTGGACTGATCGTATGGGCTCCACCCTACACGTGGTACAACCCTACACGTGGCACAACCCTACACGAGACACAACCCTACACGTGGCACAACCCTACACATGGGACAACCCTACACGTGACACAATCCTACATGTGACACAACCCTACACGAGACACAACCCTACACGTGGCACAACCCTACACATGGGACAACCCTACACATAGCACAATCCTACACATGGTACAACCCTACACGTGGCACAACCCTACATGTGGCACAACCCTACACATGGCACAACCCTACACATGGTACAACCCTACACATGGCACAACCCTACACATGGTACAACCCTACACGTGGCACAACCCTGCATGTGGCACAACCCTACACATGGCACAACCCTACACATGGCACAACCCTACAGTGCACTCCTGAAATCAGGGTCAAGGATCTTCTCAATTGTTCCTGACATGTTCAGATGGTGCCAAGATGACTGCAGGATATGCACCTGTCCTATGGTACCACTATGGGTCGTCAACTACCTACTGTCTGCCCCAATCGGCCCTGTCACACACACACACTTTCGTGACCGTAATACCGCAACGCCGGCCCGGGACCTTTGGATTGCAGATAACATGTATAGGGGCGGAGTACCCCTTCAAAGTCCCGATGACTAATAGGCTTTCACTAACTGATTAAATTTCTTGTCGGAAGAGTAAAACTCTTTGTAGTCAATGGACGGGTACTGCAATAGGGAATCTGGGCGGAATTCCTTATCAAAACTCGGTAGTGTAAACGAGCACTAATGCTGGAGATGCTGCTGGGGATCCTGAGGGTGGCGCTAGGACCTTATTGCCATCCCCATAGACGACAATGCATTTTTGAGCGGATCTGTTGCAAGGATGTTCAAGTACACACATTCTTTCACAGATCCGCTCGAAAACGCATTGCGGTCTATAGGGGTGGCAATGCAGTCCGCGCCGTCCTATCGCCCCCCTGGGGATCTCAGGCAGGAATTCTGAAAGGAGATTCCGTGCTGTAAACCCCACCTGAAGCTGTGTTCACATGGTGGAATTTTTGTCGGACTGTCCACGGCGGACATTTCGCTATTAGCTGGCGCTGGCAAAAACATGCTGGTACTAGGAATACATTTCGAAGTGGTTTCCGCAGAAAAATATGATATGTAAATTCATTTGGCGCGGGCCAGGATGGGGGAAACACTTACAGCGGAAATTCCGTTGTGTGCACGGTGCAGCCGAATCCCATTGAAAAAACGGGACTCTGCTGCAACGGAATTTCCAAGCTGAATTTTTCTGCCGGATTCCGCTTGCCAATTCCGTCACGTGACCATGGCCTTAGGGTACGTATGCACGTGCTATAAATGCTGCGGATTCTCTGCTGATAAGCCAATGATAAAATCTACTGCATTTAAAGGGGTACTCCGCCCCTATACATCTTATCCCCTATCCAAAGGTGAGAACCCCCCGAAATCTCTGAGCAGCACCTGGCAGACAGTGGGGGGAGATTAAGCAAAACCTGTGCAAAGGAAACGTTGCCCAGTTGCCCATAGCAACCAATCAGATCGCTACTTTCATTTTGCAGAGGCCTTGTTAAAAATGAAAGAAGCGATCTGATTGGTTGCTATGGGCAACTGGGCACAAATTGCCTCTGCACAGGTTTTCATAAATCTTACCCAGTAGGTTTAAAACGCTGGGTTCCCACGGCGGGAGATGTGATGTCACACCACGCCCCCTCCATTCATGTCTAAGGGAGGGGGCGTGACAGCCACCACGCCCCCTCCCATAGACATGAATGGAGGGGGCGTGGCGTGACGTTTCCTGCTGCGGGAACCCAACTTTCTAAACATACTGTTAAGAAGGCTGGGCACTGCACAGAGGTCGTGGGGGTCCCAGCAGTGGGATCCCCAGGATCAAGAGATTTTTTAAATCAACTGGTGCCAGAAAGTTAAACAGATTTGTAAATGACTTCTATTAAAAAAATCTTAATTCTTCCAGTACTTATTAGCTGCTGAATACTACAGAGGAAATGGTTTTCTTTTTGGAACACGGAGCTCTCTGCTGACATCATGACCACAGTGCTCTCTGCTGACATCTCTGTCCATTTTAAGAACTGTCCAGAGTAGGAGAAAATCCCCATAGAAAACATATGCTGCTCTGGACAGTTTCTAAAATGGACAGAGATGTCAGCAGAGAGCACTGTGGTCATGATGTCAGCAGGGAGCTCTGCGTTCCAAAAAGAAAACCATTTCCTGTGTAGTATACAGACCCAAAAAAGTACTGGAAAGATTAAGATTTTTTAATAGAAGTAATTTACACATCTGTTTAACTTTCTGGCACCAGTTGATTTAAAAAAAAAATAAAATAAATTAAAGTTTTCCACAGGAGTACCCCTTTAAAGGGGTACTTCACCCCTAGACATCTTATCCCCTATCTTAAGAATAGAGGATAAGATGTCTGATCAGAGGGGTCCCGCCGCTGGGACCCCCGTGATCTCTGTGCAGCACCCAGCTTCCATTTAGAACGCTGGGTGTGGGCGGCTGGGGTCGTGACGTCACGGCCACGCCCCCTCGTGACGTCACACCCCACCCCTTCAATGCAAGTCTATGGGAGGGGGCGTGGCGGCTGCCACGCCCCCTCCCATAGACTTGCATTGAGGGGGTGTTGTGTGACGTCACGATGGGCATGGCCGCGACGTCACGAACCCCCGCCACCTGCTCCAAGCATTCGAAACAAAATGTTCCGAACGCTGGGGCAGCGGAGTAGCCCTTTAATCTGCAGCAAATAAACAATGGCGGAGATTCCTCAAAACCTGTTGTCAGGGAAGAGCAGTTCAGCTGCCCATAGCAACCAATCAGATTTCTTCTTTCAGTTTCAAAAAGGCCTCTGAAAAATGAAAGAAGCGATCTGATTGGTTGCTATGGGCCACTTCACCTCTCTTCCTTGACAACAGGTTTTGATCAATTTTCCCCCACAGTGCGAACATATGCTTTTAACAACCAAAGTCAGACTGTCACATCAGTCCTTGCTTGTAAACTAAAGGGTTAATGTTGTGGAGTAACCCCGGGGACAATAAACCACCAGAATAGCAGGACAATTATTCCGCGGTTGCGTTTTGGTGACATTTGAATTATAGTACACAAACGCTGAACATGAAAAA
Organism: Hyla sarda; assembly: GCF_029499605.1. Lineage (NCBI taxonomy): Eukaryota > Metazoa > Chordata > Amphibia > Anura > Hylidae > Hyla > Hyla sarda. The sequence continues at coordinate 300,457,542 of NC_079194.1, read as the reverse complement.
GCGGCCGCATTATACACGTTGTCTGCGGCGCGAGATCCTGGTTTAAGGCTCATTAATCCCCCAGAATAGGGTCATTAGCGGCGTATCCGGACCGCTCCTGTCCCCCTCCTAATTCCGCTGCGATTACCAGGATAGATGAGGTCGCCCCATTTTTTTTGCTTTTCTTACAATTTTTCTCCTTGAATGCGTCGTCATGGAATATTAATGTCTGGCGGCTCGGGTGAATTGCGGAACCTTTACAAGCTGGCGGCGAACTATTACCGCGGGGGGCAGAGATATATTGGTTCAGCACCTTGTTTGGAGTTTAGCGCCTTGTGTGTACAAACCGCGCCGAGAGCGAAACCCCCGAGGTGGAGTGACCTGAGACCGCAACATCTCCGTACAGACAGATATCAAGAAGACAACACAAAGACCTGAACTATGGGAGTTATATTCTTGTATATAGGGGCAGTATTATAGTGGTTATATTCTTGTATATAGGGGCAGTATTATAGTAGTTATATTCTTGTATATAGGAGCAGTATTATAGTAGTTATATTCTTGTATATAGGAGGCAGTATTATAGTAGTTATATTCTTGTATATAGGGGGCAGTATTATAGTAGTTATATTCTTATATATAGGAGCAGTATTATAGTAGTTATATTCTTGTATATAGGAGGCAGTATTATAGTAGTTATATTCTTGTATATAGGAGCAGTATTATAGTAGTTATATTCTTGTATATAGGAGGCAGTATTATAGTAGTTATATTCTTGTATATAGGAGCAGTATTATAGTAGGTATATTCTTGTATATAGGAGCAGTATTATAGTAGTTATATTGTTGTATATAGGAGTCAGTATTATAGTAGTTATATTCTTGTATATAGGGAGTAGTATTATAGTAGTTATATTCTTGTATATAGGAGCAGTATTATAGTAGTTATATTCTTGTATATAGGAGCAGTATTATAGTAGTTATATTCTTGTATATAGGAGCAGTATTATAGTAGTTATATTCTTGTACATAGGAGCAGTATTATAGTAGTTATATTCTTGTATATAGAGGCTGTATTATAGTAGTTATATTCTTGTATATAAGAGGCAGTATTATAGTAGTTATATTCTTGTATATAGGAGCAGTATTATAGTAGTTATATTCTTGTATATAGGAGCAGTATTATAGTAGTTATATTCTTGTATATAGGAGCAGTATTATAGTAGTTATATTCTTGTACATAGGAGCAGTATTATAGTAGTTATATTCTTGTATATAGGAGCAGTATTATAGTAGTTATATTCTTTTATATAGGAGCAGTATTATAGTAGTTATATTCTTGTATATAGGAGCAGTATTATAGTAGTTATATTCTTGTATATAGGAGGCAGTATTATAGTAGTTATATTCTTGTATATAGGAGCAGTATTATAGTAGATATATTCTTGTATATAGGAGCAGTATTATAGTAGTTATATTCTTGTATATAGGAGCAGTATTATAGTAGATATATTCTTGTATATAGGAGCAGTATTATAGAAGTTATATTCTTGTATATAGGAGGCAGTATTATAGTAGTTATATTCTTGTATATAGGAGCAGTATTATAGTAGTTATATTCTTATATATAGGAGCAGTATTATAGTAGTTATATTCTTGTATATAGGAGCAGTATTATAGTAGTTATATTCTTGTATATAGGAGCAGTATTATAGTAGTTATATTCTTATATATAGGAGCAGTATTATAGTAGTTATATTCTTGTATACAGGAGCAGTATTATAGTAGTTATATTCTTGTATATAGGAGCAGTATTATAGTAGTTATATTCTTGTATATAGGGGGCAGTATTATAGTAGTTATATTCTTGTATATAGGAGGCAGTATTATAGTTGTTATATTCTTGCATATAGGAGGCAGTATTATAGTAGTTATATTCTTGTATATAGGAGCAGTATTATAGTAGTTATATTCTTGTATATAGGAGCAGTATTATTGTAGTTATATTCTTGTATATAGGGGCAGTATTATAGTAGTTATATTCTTGTATATAGGATCAGTATTATAGTAGTTATATTCTTGTATATAGGGAGCAGTATTATAGTAGATATATTCTTGTATATAGGAACAGTATTATAGTAGTTATATTCTTGTATATAGGAGCAGTATTATAGTAGTTATATTCTTGTGTATATATATATATATATATATATATAGTTATAGTTTTGTACCTACACAAAAAAAATTTCAAGGTCGTCTAACTGAACAGAATGATCACTCGTATCTTTGTAAACCGACCTATGAATAATTATACTCACAATCTTGTGTTACAATATTAAGTCGATCCCATACATTACACAATCAGCTGTGATATCTCATATAAACCTTTTGTCCATCTTTTTCCGTGCACTAAGGCCGCATATCCGGAGAGCTGGGATCCACTTGTATGGGGGGGCGGGGGTCACCATCCTAGTGAGTAGTGATGAGCGGCATTGGCCATATTCGAATTGGCGATATTTCGCAAATATATAGACCAACATTTGTCCTTTATTCGCGAATTTCGCGTATTCGTTATATTCGCACATTCACGTATTCGAGGAAGAAAACAGTGAGGGGGTGGGCAACTTTACTATTGGTTGCTAGGGATGTTGTTGATAACCTCTGACCAGTGTATTTGCATTATTCTAATTGGCCCACAAGTGAAAAGAAGGAATGTGCGCATATTCGCAATTTTGAGTATATAGCGAATATATTAGCAATAGTCGCGAATTTGCGATATTCCCAATAAAAATTCAAAATGCGAAAATTCGTGCCCAACACTAATAGTGAGCAGTCGCTGGTACATGGTAATGAGAGGAGCGCGTCTCCCATGGCGGAGCCCCACCGAGGGCCTGAGCGTCCTCCTTACAATGACTGATCACCGCAGTCCGACCGCATCTAAAACTGTAATCATATAAATAATAAGAATCTAAAAACTGCTTATCAAAGGGAAAAAAAGCAAATGGCGACAATAGATGAGCGAGCGCTGGCGCAAAAGGGAATTAGTCCCATTAAACAAATGGTGGCCGTACCCGGTAGAGTCAGTGGGGCGCCGATATCCCGCAGAGGCGGATGAGATGTCTGGATCCACAATACAAATGAGCGTAATGAAGGCGAAACAGGACGGGACAGCAGGGGCTTCTCCACGTGCCCGATCATTGCAGATAAAACATGTCCCACATTCAGATGAAGCAGAGCTGGGGTTGACAGGTGACGTAGTATTGGAATATGTGGGTTTTACAGAGCTGAGTTTGCCAGTAGTGTTGTTGAGCGCAAATATTCGCAATTCAAATATTTATTGCAAATTTTGCATATTCGCAAATATGGCGAATATAGCGTTATATATTCGCAATTACGAATATTCGTAATTTCCCCCCCCCCCCCCCCCCCCACAGATCTCAACCCTCCTATAAGAAGGCTCCTAGACTATTTATTAGACTGGAGAGCGAATGTTCGCGGATATGAGAATAAGCGAATATTCGCGAATATCGTCACTAAAGAATATTAGGAGATAGATGGAGAGATAGATGATGTAGATCAGTGGTCTCCAACCTGCGGACCTCCAGATGTTGCAAAACTACAACTCCCAGCATGCCCGGACAGCCGTTGGCTGTCCGGGCATGCTGGGAGTTGTAGTTTTGCAACATCTGGAGGTCCGCAGGTTGAAGACCACTGATATAGATGGATAGATAAGATGGATAGATAGGTAGATAGTTATCCGCATGCGAAAATAACCACGAATATATCGAATATGCGAATTTCACGACTATAGGAGGAATATTCGTCCATATATTTGCGAAATATCGCAAATTCGAATATATGGCCTTGGCCGCTCATCACTATTTGCCAGGTGTATAGCGTTGAGACTTGTGGTGCTGTAGAGAGATTGCCGGGTGTAGTAGTATTGAAGCACGTGGTGCTGCAGAGCTGAATGTGTCAGGTGTGATCATATTGTAACTTGTGGTGGTGCAGAGCTGAGTTTGCCAGTTGTATTAGTATTGAAATTTGTGGTGTTGCAGAGCTGAGTGTGTCAGGTGTAGTAGCATTTCGTTAATGTGCTGTTGTAGAGCTGAGTTTGTCAGGTGTAGTAGAATTTAATTAACGTGGTGTTGCAGAGCTGAATTTTTCAGGTGTAGTAGGATTGAAACTTGTGGTGTTGCAGAGCTGAGTTTGTCAGTTGTAGATTTAGTGAAACGTGTAGTGTGCTGTAGAGCGGAGTTTGTCGGGTGTAGTAGAGCTGAGTTTGTCGGGTGTAGTAGAGCGGAGTTTGTCGGGTGTAGTAGAGCTGAGTTTGTCGGGTGTAGTAGAGCTGAGTTTGTCGGGTGTAGCAGAGCTGAGTTTGTCGGGTGTAGTAGAGCTGAGTTTGTCGGGTGTAGTAGAGCTGAGTTTGTCGGGTGTAGTAGAGCTGAGTTTGTTGGGTGTGGCAGAGCTGAGTTTGTCGGGTGTGGCAGAGCTGAGTTTGTCGGGTGTGGTAGAGCTGAGTTTGTCAGGTGTAGCAGAGCTGAGTTTGTCAGGTGTAGCAGAGCTGAGTTTGTCAGGTGTAGCAGAGCTGAGTTTGTCAGGTGTAGCAGAGCTGAGTTTGTCAGGTGTAGTAGAGCTGAGTTTGTCAGGTGTAGTAGAGCTGAGTTTTTACACACTTCATTGTGTTATTTCTATATGTTTATTGTTGATTTTCTCTTGTTAACAAACAAACAAAGAGGGGGGCTGACCCAAGGTTCCCACTTCCTCTACAATTCCCTAGATAGAAGAAAGGGGGTGCTATAGTAAATGGCTATATGGGTTCCCATTGTAGTGCCAGCTGGGGCCCCACACAGTTGACTTCCTCTGGGGACTGAGTACTTGCCACTCAGTTGCAAAGTGGATACAACCAGGACTGGGCCCCTTCTCCCTCCAATGGGCCACATATCAGCCCCATGGTCCCCCTCACTGGTGAGCCAATAGTGACTGATAATCATGGGGTATGCACTAGTATTGTTATATAGTGCATTTATTCCACCAGTCTTTTTGTGTGTCAGTCTTCACTGCTGGTTTGGCATTCTGTTCATCTAGCAACAGGGCAGTGTTTTCCAAACAGTGTGTCTCCAGCTGTTGCAAAACTACAACACCCAGCATGCCCGGACAGCCTTTGGCTGTCCGGACATGCTGGGAGTTGTAGTTTTGCAACAGCTTGAGACACACTGTTTAAAGGATACCTTTCATTAAAAAAAAACTTTTGATATATTATAGATTAATGTATGCAAAATAACTTTACAATTTCATATTATAAAAAAATGTGCTTCTTTCTATTTAATTTTCCACTTTGAATAATTGACCACTAGGGGTCTCCCTACCAGTCCTGGCCGCAAGCCTTTTATTTTTATTTATTTATTTATTTTTTATAGATTTCATGCTGGAGTCCGAAATCTCAGACTGCAGCCGGGACACAGACAAGCTCAGCACTGCTCCCTGCCTGTCAATCAGACAGGCAGGAGCCAGCACTGTGCTCATAGCACAGCAGGGCGTATTCCTGACTCTTCCTTAGTGCATGCCCTCATTCATTTTACTATCTGAGCTCCGATCTTTCTTCTCTCTGCACATGCAGTTGCAAACAGAGAGGAGAAGATTCAGAACTGCCGGCTGCTGTGTTCACAGCCTCTATGCTGGGCCACGCCCCCTTCCTCCCTCACACTAGGACGGCTGAGTGAGCAGCCAAGAAGACAATAAATCAGGTAGAAAGAGAGGATTTTGAATGAAAAGAAACACAGGGATAGTGTCAGTGAGAGTCAGGGACAGATGGGAGGGGGGGGGGGAATTAGGGATAGTTTAGATCATAATAGGTACTCTTTAAAAAAAAACAAAAAAAAAAACACTGCAACAATGTCATACAAAATAAAAAACTGAACTACAGGCCTGTCCATATAAGGAAGGATATTACATTAATATGATGGCACTAATTGTATAAGACTAATGCCAATGCCTTGTGACAGTTACGAATATATATTGGTGTGGGGCGCTGCCCCCCCAAATAAGATGGTTGTTCACACAGCGCAAGGAGTTCAGAGCAGATTTCACTATAATCCTGTGAGGAAGCTGCAATTGACACATTCAGCCACTAGATGGAGCTCATTCTCCATCAGAACAGAGACTTGTCTCTAAACACCCACTGCAGAGGCACAATCCATGAATCACCTGCACAATGTGACTGCCAGGAGGAGAAGCACAAGAACAATTTTACTACTTGGTTTTTTATGGTTAATATTAGGTATCTGTCTCATAAAATTTGTTGTTTCAATGCAAAAATCCTTATTTCATGGTCTGTCCATCTCTGTTCTGTATATTTTGTTTAAATCCTAAAGTGGTTTGCGGCTTATAGAAGCTTCTATATTGTGCCCTCACATCAGATCTGTATGCTGTAGTTTTTATTTGAGTATTAAATACTATCTATCTATCAATCTTGCAACAGAAGAATGCAGCAGCACACTGCCAGCACAAAGATATAGGTGAAACATGAATATGCAGTTAAAGGGGTACTCCGGTGAAAACCTTTTTTCCTTTAAATCAACTGGTGGCAGAAAGTTAAACATATTTGTAAATTACTTCTATTAAAAAATCTTAATCCTTCCAGTACTTATTAGCTGCTGAATGCTACAGAGGAAATTCCTTTCTTTTTGGAACACTGATTACATCACGAGCACAGTGCTTTCTGCTGACATCTCTGTTCATTTAGCAACCATGCATAGCAGATGCATAACAGATGTATGCCAAGGGCAGCATGGCGGCTCAGTGGTTAGCACTACTGCCTTGCAGTGCTGGGGACTTGGGTTCAAATCCCACTAAGGACAACAATAAATAAAGTGTTATTATTATTATTATTATTATTATTATTATTATAATAACGTCAGCAGAGAGAACTGTGCTCGTGATGTCATCAGAGAGCATTCCAAAAAGAAAAGAATTTCCTCTGTAGTATTCAGCAGCTAATAAGTACAGGAAGGATTAAGATTTTTTAATAGAAGTAATTTACAAATATATTTAACTTTCTGCCACCAGTTGATTTAAAAGAAAAAAGGTTTTCACCGGAGTACCCCTTTAAAACATGGAGAGCTATACAGCTATGGTGTATGTTTCATCTATATCCTTGTGCTGGCAGTGTGCTGCTGTATTCTTCTGTTGCTGTATATCTAGCCTAGTAGCGTGAACCTGTAGGCCAGGTTCATATAATAGTTTGGTATCAACTAAAGTGCTGGCTGACTTATTCTTTGTCTGTATCTATCTATCTATCTATCTATCTATCTCATATCTATCTATCTCCTATCTATCTCCTATCTATCTCCTATCTATCTCATATCTATCTCATATCTATCTGTCTATCTCTCTATCTATCTATCTCATATCTATCTATCTATCTATCTATCTCTCTCTCTCATATCTATCTATCTATCTCATATTTATCTATCTATCTATCTCTCTCATATCTATCTATCTATCTTTCTATCTATCTATCTCTCTTCTATCTATCTATCTCCTATCTATCTATCTATCTATCTATCTATCTCCTATCTATCTATCTCATATCTATCTATCTCATATCTATCTATCTCTCTCATATCTATCTATCTATCTATCTCTCTTCTATCTATCTATCTATCTATCTATCTATCTATCTATCTAGAGAAATAGGGAAGCAGCACAATCCAAAATGAAGTAGAAAAAGTGGTGCATGCAGAACCGGACCTTGGTCAGGGATCCATATGGTATACAAAAAACTTTCATAAATCCGCAGCACTCAGGAATCCATAAATAAGTGTAGTTTATTCCATAAACAGAAGTGTCACAGCAACGTTTCTGAAAGCTCACCTGGCCTTTCTTTTAATCTGTCTATCTCACTCCATTACATTTGTATAGTGCACTTGTTCCCGTTCATTGTCATGTTACCTGTACACCTGTCCTTATGGTTACACTTTATAGTTCTATTCCGCCCCATGCAGAACAATCCTCTTATGTCAGGGAGGAGCGCTCCATTCTCTTCACATTAACATATAATTACAGAATGCCCTGAAGTGGCCGGATGTGAATGGAGCCGAACGTAATACCTGAGCTCACCTGTATAGTGCTCACCTGTATAGTGCTCACCTGTATAGTGCTCACCTGTATATTATTCACCTGTATAGTGCTCACCTGTATAGTGCTCTCCTGTATAGTGCTCTCCTGTACAGTGCTCTCCTGTATAGTGCTCTCCTGTATAGTGCTCGCCTGTATAGTGCTCATCTGTAGAGTGCTCACATGTATATTATTCACCTGTATAGTGCTCACCTGTATAGTGCTCACCTGTATAGTGCTCACCTGTATAGTGTTCACCTGTATAGTGTTATCCTGTATAGTGCTCTCCTGTATAGTGCTCTCCTGTATAGTGCTCACCTGTATTATGTTCTCCTGTATAGTACTCACCTGTTAAGTGCTCTCCTGTATAGTGCTCACCTGTTTAGTGCTCTCCTGTATATTGCACACCTGTATAACGCTCTCCTGCATGGAGATCACCTGTATAGTGCTCTCCTGTATATTATTTACCTGTTTACTGCTCTCCTGTATAATAATCACCTGTATAGTGTTCACCTGTATATAGTGTTCACCTGTATAGTTCTCACCTGTATATTGCTCTCCTGTATATTATTCACCTGTATAGTGCTCTCCTGTATAGTGCTCTCCTGTATAGTGCTCTTCTGTATAGTGCTCACCTGTATAGTGCTCTCCTGTATAGTGCTCACCGGTATAGTGCTCACCTGTATATAGTGTTCACCTGTATAGTTCTCACCTGTATATTGCTCTCCTGTATATTATTCACCTGTATAGTGCTCTCCTGTATAGTGCTCTCCTGTATAGTGCTCTCCTGTATAGTGCTCACCGGTATAGTGCTCACCGGTATAGTGCTCCCCTGTATAGTGCTCACCTGTAAAACGCTCTCCTGTATAGAGCTCACCTGTATAGTGCTCACCTGTATAGTGCTCTCCTGTATATAATTCAACTGCATACTGCTCACCTGTATAGTGCTCACCTGCAAATAGTGCTCACCTGCATATAGTGCTCACCTGTATACTGCTCTCCTGTATAGTGCTCTCCTGTATAGTGCTCTCCTGTATAGTGCTCTCCTGTTTAGTGCTCTCCTGTATAGTGCTCTCCTGTATAGTGCTCACCTGTATAATGCTTTTCTGTACAGAGCTCACCTGTATAGTGCTCACCTGTAACACTCTCCTGTATAGTGCTCACCTGTATACTGCTCTCCTGTATATTATTCACCTGTATAGTGCTCTCCTTTATAGTATTCACCTGTATACTGCTCTCCTGTATAGTGCTCACCTGTATACTGCTCTCCTGTCTATTATTCCCCTGTATACTGCTCACCTGTATAGTGCTCACCTGTATATTATTCACCTGTATACTGCTCACCTGTATAGTGTTTTCCTGTATATTATTCACCTGTATACTGCTCACCTGTATACTGCTCTCCTGTATATTATTCACCTGTATACTGCTCACCTGTATAGTGTTTTCCTGTATATTTTTCACCTGTATAGTACTCATCTGTATAGTGCTCACCTGTATACTGCCCTCCTGTATAGTGCTCACCTGTATACTGCTCTCCTGGATATTATTCACCTGTATAGTGTTTTCCTGTATACTGCTCTCCTGGATATTATTCACCTGTATAGTGCTCACCTGTATGTACTGTTTACCTGTATATTATTCACCTGTATACTGCTCACCTGTATACTGCTCTCCTGGATATTATTCACCTGTATAGTGCTCACCTGTATATACTGTTCACCTGTATATTATTCACCTGTATACTGCTTTGAATTATTTTCCATATGATTTTTTTGATACCAATGATGGAGGCTCAAGTGCATTGTTCCTGGGTTCCCCCTAGTGGTCCCTGCAGGACAGCACAATCATTTCCACAGACTCCTGTCCTATCCTGTATCCCATCTGTCAATCACACATACATCAATGCTCCCCAGCCTGTGGCTTTCCTACTGCACCAAAACTACAACTCCCAACATGCCCTGACAGCCGAAGGCCGGGGTACACTGGTGACCCTATTCCCCCAATCATGTCCTATCCATTCCCCATAGGGGTTCAGTTCACATAACCATCCCCATTGCCGTCCCCTCCCTGCGCTGCCGCTTAGGATCTGTATTCAGCAGTGAAGCCATATTTGTGTCTTCATTTCATGCAATATATTGCTGTCAGGCCCAGATTGGAGCGATATTACCTGCCGGCGCAGATCATTTCCTTTTTAATAAAAATCGCAAAAACACGTTTTCATTTTATGCAATGTCTCCTCACATGAATAGCAGAGAGGACAGCGGCATTGTATATCTGTGTGTTACAATGTATCCTGTGAGTCGTGTCCTGGATCTGACATATCAGATGATTCTATCGTTTATACATCACAAATATGATACAAATGTGTTACGGAGAATGTGAGGACATGATGCATCACACTATTACATATACATGTCTATCTATCTATCTATCTATCTATCTCATATCTATCTATCTATCTCATATCTATTTATCTATCTCATATCTATCTATCTATCTCATATCTATCTATCTCACATCTATCTATCTATCTCATATCTATCTATCTATCTATCTATCTATCAATCAATCAATCTATCTATATCTATCTATCTCATATCTATCCATCTATCTCATATCTATCTATCTATCTATCTATCTATCTATCTATCTATCTATCTATCTCATATCCATCTATCTCATATCTATCTATCTATCTATCTATCTCATATATTTATCTATCTCATATCTATCTATCTCATATCTATCTATCTATCTCATATCTATCTATCTCATATCTATCTATCTATCTCATATCTATCTATCTATCTATCTCATATCTATCTATCTATCTATCTATCTCATATCTATCTATCTCATATCTATCTATCTCATATCTATCTATCTATCTATCTATCTATCTCATATCTATCTATCTCATATCTATCTATCTATCTATCTATCTATCTCATATCTATCTATCTCATATCTATCTATCTATATCATATCTATCTATGTATCTATCTCATATCTATCTATCTATCTATCTATCTATCTATCTATCTATCTCATATCTATCTATCTCATATCTATCTATCTATCTATCTATCTATCTATCTATCTCATATCTATCTATCTATCTCATATCTATCTATCTATCTCATATCTATCTATCTATCTATCTATCTCATATCTATCTATCTATCTCATATTTATCTATCTATCTATCTATCTATCTATCTCATATCTACCTATCTATTATCTATCTATCTATTATCTATCTATCTATCTCATATCTATCTATCTCATATCTACCTATCTATTATCTATCTATCTATTATCTATCTATCTATCTATCTCATATCTATCTATTTAAATAAAACAGAATAAATATAACAGAAAAAACTCAGAATGGGCCCCACTCCCATAGGGAACGCCACCACATTTATATATGTAAGGACACATCAAAATGCCTTAAATTGGTTCCAGAGAAGAACTGAAATGTTGCTGTGACATGAGCCAATAAATTTACCTCTATTTTGGGGGTTTTGGAGTGCTGGGCTATTGTTTTTCTATTATGAATGATCTGATGGGTGATGGGGTCTGGGACACTGGCACCACCATCTACACTGTGACTGGTTTAGTAGTGCTGCATTTTATTTTATATATACATATATATATATATATATATATATATATATATATATATATACAGTCCACATATATAGATAGACAGTCCAAAGCTACAGGACAGCTATTGGTGCTGGGATACCACATTTCTATGTACTGTATGTGAATAGGTACTGTGTGAATGTATGAATGTTTGTAATATATATATATATATATATATATATATATATATATATATATTCCATTTGTATGTACTGTTTCCCAGTTTGTACTCTGTGTATGTATGTATGTGTGTGTGTGTGTGTGTGTGTGTACTGTATGTGTGTACGTATGTGTGTACTACAGTGAAATCTCCCTTAGTGGACACCTCCCAATAGGGGACAGTTTTTAATTCCCCGGCAGAGTCCCATAAGACTAAATGTATTTGCAGCCTCCAAATAGGGGACATTGCTAATAGTGGATGCGGACACACCCAATAGGGGACAAAACACTCCCAATAGGGGACAACCAGGCTTATGTGCCGGCCCTACCTTGTACACAAAGCTGCCATCAGGGGGCCCCAATGCACCTCCCTGCAGAAGCCCCAGCACAGAAGCAGAAGAGCGTTGTTTAAACTGTGGTCTTGTGCTTCTGTACGTCCACCGGCCACATCATTCACTCCTTCCCTGATCCCCCCCCGTGCCACTTTATTTCCCCTGTGCCAAATATCATCCCCCACCCCTTTTTTACCCCCTGTTACACAGAGGGTAATAATGGGGGAATTAAATGGCACATAGGGATCAAGGGAAACAGGTTATAAAGGGTGTTATAAAATAATGGAGGGGGGGGGGGTGATTTTAAGACAAGACAAGATACTCCTATTATACTTTTTAACTTCTTTTACTGAACTCAGCAGCAAATAAGTAATGTAGATATCAAAGAAAAAACTTGACATATATGGTGCTACCAAACATGCTGCACCAATACAGTAACCAATCACAGTATAGCATAGGTTATATAGGTAACTGTCACCAAGGTAACTTTCTTCTTCTTTGCTGCTCAGCAGTGTATTCAGATAAGTGTTTTGTGCTCTCTTATATTTATAATATATTTATTCTAATATATATTTGTGTATATATTTTCACCATACATATATTTATATCTCTATTTTATCCTATATGTAATAATTTTTCCCATATATATTTTAATAACACTTCTCATTTCTCCATCCATATATTCCTCTTCCCATTTATTTTCCCCTTTCTTTTTTGAAATTTTATAGAATTTTCCTCCATTTTCTTTTCTTTGCCCTTTGGTGTGTATATATATATATATATTTGACCAATTATATAATTTTTTTCCAATATTACCTCTTTCCCTCCCTCTTTTATACTTACCTAATTGATCCCCACATCTTCCGATTACCTCCGACACCTTATTTCGACGATTGAGCTGCTCCGCTTCCCCGCGACTATCTTCTTATTTTGCTGCATCACAGCTGCCATCTTCTTCCTCTGAGCGTTCAGTTGTTTGCGCTTGCGAGATTTCGCCAACAGTGAGGTGATCTCCTGTCAGGCGTTGGCGGGCTCCTGTCATTCGCCTCAGAGTGACGGAGCCTGCCTGATGTGTATTTCACCTGCTGTATCCTTATGTTTATACAAAGTATTAATACATTATATACAATTTATTCTCTTATATATCATTTTTAAGACTCTGCTGCCACCCTGTGGCTTTTTTCTACTACAACTAATAAATTTAGTTTTTTGCATTTTATTCTATTAAATATTATGTATTGATTATTAATTTTAATATTGTCCAATTATTAGATTTACATCTGATTATGTATATTTATATATATTTATGTATAGTTATATAGTTATTTATTTACATATATTTATTTTATTCTTATATTCCCTAATTTTATCCACAGTATATGCATATATTAATTTATATTATATTCTATCCATTTACATATCTCTAACATGTCTGAGGAAAACAGAGGGGTTATTAAAGAATCCTTTACTCAAGACCACCTCCAATCTATGGTAGATGATTCTGTCTCTAGGTCCGTCCACTCCGCAGTGCAATCTGTCCTTCAAGAATCTATTTCTAAGTTGGTCAGTATGGCACTGAACCGTCCTACCCCTCAGGATGTGGTGGCTTTACCCCCTTCCACTCCATCAGACCTGTATTGGTCCCCTGAGAAATCTATTTCTAATCTTGCCAAAGGCATTAAAGGTCCAGGCAAATCTAAATCCAAGAAACACCATGTGTCTGACGGCCCACACTCCTCTAAATTAACAAAACCCCACAAAGGAGTTTGCCAAGATTCCTCTCAATCCTTACAGATTGAGATTGATCTGACTAGTGGGACTAACCCGCCAGACCCTTTACCCTCAGCCCGTGAGGAAGAATGAACTATTAGTGCTCAGAAACCCGCTCATAGAGCGAAACCGGACTCCTTCAGAGAATCCTTCCCTGGCGAATCTGTTGATTCAGATACTGCAGATGTTGAGGATATTGAATATGTCTTTGAGGAAAGCGGCGATGACCATGATGACTCTGATATTCAGGAAGACATGATTATGGGAGACTCAGGTGATCCCTTCTTTGATCCCTCATTGATTTGCCACCCCCACTCTGGTGAATGGTTACCTGATCCTCAGGTGGCTAAATATTTATCCATTTGGGACAAGAAGGATTTAGATAGGGCTTCTGCCCTCAACCCTACTCTCCCTCATAATTCTTCTGCTACACCAGAGCTTGCTCCTATCCTTACTAAGTACTTACTTAAGACAGGTAAAAATCCCAAGAAAGGAGTGGATAGAAGTTTCTAGGCTTGTCAAGACAAGCTAATGGACCTCCTTGGACCCCTCACCAAAATACTTGATATGGCTGAGGAGGCTACCAGCACAGGCAAACCTGTTGACACTGCAACCCTTAGTGGGTGGGCTCAACGAGCAGTGTGCTTTTTTGGCAACACCAATTCGGCAATTTCTGCTGAGCGAAAATGCTTTATATTAATGAAAATTGATCCTCAACTCACTAACCTTGCCTCTAATAAACCACCCAATCCAACTCAAGGGATGTTGTTCGGGGACGATTTCATCAGAGGGATGAATAAATACGTTTACCTTTTCTCTTCCTTGAGTAAGGCGCAAACATTAATGAAAAAAGGTATTTTCCCAAAGAGTTTTTGGGAAGGCCAGAAGAGGACGGAGCCGCTTTTCCGGCCAAGCCGCTCAATATAGAGTGCAATTCAGAGGCTCCTATCCTCCATCTCAACTCCAATTTGCAGGACACTCCTCTGTCCCTCCACCCTTTTTCCCGTACAGATGCAGGCCGTAACGTGCAAGGAACCAAAGAGGATTTCCACAATCCAGACCACCTTTAGGTAAGTCTCACCTTGTCTTCTTCCCTGAACATTCCATTGGGTGGAAAACGCATACATTTTTCCCAAACTTTAGTTACGATTACTTCCGACTCATGGATATTAAATACTGTTCTGGGATACCAGATAGAATTTGTCACTCCTGTGCAATTCTCTCTCCCTCATCCTATACAGTTTTCCCTATCAGACAAAAAGCTCATAGACCTAGAAGTCAAAGACCTTATTACAAAAAATGCAATTATTCCTGTTCCTATTTATTCCCCAAGATTTCTGAGCAACCTTTTCTTAGTCAAACAGAAAGATGGAGGTCACAGACCTGTAATCAACCTCAGAATCCTCAACAATTTAGTGGTTTACCACCACTTCAAAATGGAAGGAATACAACTTCTAAGAGATATTCTATTAAAAGACGATTGGTTAACCAAAATAGATTTAAAAGATGCTAACTTATCGGTCCCGATTCATCCCTCATCTCAAAGTTTTCTCCAATTTATTTGGAAAAACCAAAAATGGCAGTTCACTTGCCTCCCATTCGGCCTCTTTTTGGCCCCATGGTGCTTCACAAAACTTCTGAAGCCGGTAGTTGCCTCCCTTCAAATTCGCGGGGTTCGTCTTATAATTTACCCCGACGACATTCTTCTTATGGCAGACTGAAAAGATTTACTTTTGCTTCACATGAACTTGACCTTGTCCCTTCTGACTCACCTAGGTTTTCTCATCAATTTAAAAAAATCAGTTCTTGTTCCGTCCCAAGAACTAGAATTTTTGGGCTTTATGATCAATGCTCAATTGACCACTCTGAGTCTTTCCCCCCAGGAAGTTGAAAACTATTCGGAAGGAAATTCGACAAGTCCTCCGCAAGGATCTGATTTCTCTGAGGACCATAACTCGAATTGTGGGTCTTCAATTTGGGCCATTTTCCCTGCCCTGCTTCACTACAGAGCTCTCCAACGTTTGACGATTTGCCACTTAAGAGAAGGTTTGGGTTATTCCGACAAGATTCACCTTTCATCTGAAGCCAAAGAAGAACTCCTTTGGTGGCTTTCTCTCATAGAAACCTGGAACTGGAAGGCGATATTTGATCCAAACCCAGATATCAATATAAAATCCGACACGAGTCTCATAGGTTGGGGCGCTCATTGCGGTTCTCTTTCCACTGGAGGGAAATGGTGTCCCTCAGAATCCCTTCTTCCCATCAATTGTTTGGAACTATTGGTGAGATTCTTCTCTTTAAAAAGCTTTGCAAAAAATTCCTCCCATTGTTGCATTCTTCTTTGCATGGACAACATATCTGCTTTCAAATACATCAATCACTTGGAAGGTACAACTTCGAAACTTCTTGCCGATTTTGTCAAAGATTTTTGGCATTCTGTCCTGACAAGAACATTGTTCTGAAGGCGGAATACCTTCCAGGAATTTCCAACTCTGTAGCGGATTGGTACTCCTGTTGCTTTACAGATGCCAGCATTTGGAAGCTTCATCCACTGATCTTTAAAATGATCACTCTATTATGGGGCCCTCTACATCTGGACTTATTTTCATCCCATCTCAACAGTCAACTTCCTCTGTTCTTTAGTTGGTGTCCGGATTCAGAAGCATTAGGTGTAGACAACTTTCTTCAATTTTGGCCTCAGAAGACACTTCACGCTTCTCCCCCGTTCAGTCTCATTCCACGAGTTCTTCTCCAAACTTCAATATGGAAATCTACAATTGGTTCCCTCAAATCCTACCCCTTCTCATAGACTTTCCACGTATTCTTCCATCCATTCCGAATATTCTTCTAGACCCTCAAGGGAACTTTCATCCTGTGCTACTCTCCGACCAATTACCTCTGGTCGCTTGATTGATCTTGGTTCGACAAGATCTGACCTACAATTTTCTCAGTCAACTAGAGACATCCTCTCAGACGCCCGGGCTCCAGGTACCAGATCAGCTTACAGATCGTCCTGGAGACTTTGGGTTCATTGGTGCAATCAACGGTTTTTGGATCCCTTATGAGCACCTCTCTCTCATATCCTGAATTTCCTTTCGGCATCTTATGACGCTGGTAAAGCCTATAGGACTATTAATCTTTATCGTTCGGCAATTTCTTCCAGACATTTTCCTATTGATTCCATTCCTATTGGCAAACATCCTTTAATTTGCCAATTACTAAGAGGCATTCGTTTCCGTCGACCCCCTTTTACCTAAATACAGTTTTACTTATTCTTATTAATAATCTTGACATGTCCATTTCTTGGGATGATAACAATTCACTATCTTTAAAATGTCTCTCCTTTAAAGATACAACATTCTTATATACATAACATAGGGCATAATATACAATTACAGTAGAACAGATACAGGGGGTCCCAGGGGACACTGCAGTGAGGCTGCCTGACAGGGCAGCAAGGGTACGGGGTAACAACTCCCATACTGGGCCACCCCAGAAACTCCCCAATGGACATAAGAAACTCCCATAGAGATATAAGGAAGGGGCATGTTGGCCTCACTTCATGTGAGGGTCAACATGCCCCTCTCCCGAAGAGAGCCCGGGCAAGGATTTTTGTAACCCGAGGCAAATGCTAATTTTGCCATCACCTTGACTCCACCCATTGGCCCGCCCTTTGACACGCGCCGCCTTACTTCTGGGGTGACACACTGTAACAAACCTCCTCCTCATGTAATCACCTTACTTCTGGGGTGACACACTGTAACAAACCTCCTCCTCATGTAATCTCCTTACTTCTGGGGTGACACACTGTAACAAACCTCCTCCTCATGTAATCACCTTACTTCTGGGGTGACACACTGTAACAAACCTCCTCCTCATGTAATCACCTTACTACTGGGGTGACACACTGTAACAAACCCCCTCCTCATGTAATCTCCTTACTACTGGGGTGACACACTGTCACAAACCTCCACTTCATGTAATCTCCTTACTACTGGGGTGACACACTGTAACAAACCTCCTCCCCATGTAATTTGTTTACTACTGGGGTGACACACTGCAAAAAACCTCCTCCTCATTAAATCTCCTTACTTCTGGGGTGACACACTGTAACAAACCCCCTCCTTATGTAATCTCCTTACTACTGGGGTGACACACTGTAACAAACCCCCTCCTCATGTAATCTCCTTACTACTGGGGTGACACACTGTAACAAACCCCCTCCTCATGTAATCTCCTTACTACTGGGGTGACACACTGTAACAAACCTCCTCCTCATGTAATCTCCTTGCTACTGGGGTGACACACTGTAACAAGCCCCCTCCTCATATAATCACCTTAATTCTGGGATGACACACTGTAACAAACCTCCTCCTCATGTAATCTCCTTACTACTGGGGGGGGGGGGGGGGCACACTGTAACAAACCTCCTCCTCATGTAATCTCCTTACTACTGGGGTGACACACTGTAACAAAACTCCTCCTCATGCTGCTGGCTGAGCGAGTGGTTTGGATACTGGTTGTCTAACTTTCTTGCAGCAGGCAGAGCGGCGTCCTCCCGATCAAGAGGGTGCTCTAGGCAGCTGCCTGTTTTGCCTACCCCGGGACCCTGCACAGGAGATCACGGGCCCCCCTGCAAATAGAAGATACGTTTTAGATCGAGGGGGTCCGACCGCTGGGACCCTCTGCGATCTCCTACACTGGGCCCTCGCTCTCTCCGGCAACGGGTCGCGTCAACCCACGCACGACATGGCGGTTGACATGCCCCCTTCATATATCTCTATATATCTCTATCCGTTCGGCTATCTTCGGCTTTCCCATATGGAGGGGGTGTCACGTTTTTACATTTTTCTACGTGATACTTCTCCTTTAATAAGCCCCCCCCCCCCCCCCCCCCCGGTCTGCTCTATCCTGGTCCTCTGTTCTACACAATATGGCTGCCAAGTGGCACTGTAACCCCAGGAAAGCTCCCAGCGCGCCGTTCCAGCAGAAATAAATGGTTTAAGCTCTTGAATGTTAACCATGCTTGCATTATCTCCTGCCATGGCTCCTTACTCGCCCAGACTCTGATCAATGGCGCGGATGTATGTGCGCCCTGTCAGCCGTGACACTTATCTCGGTGGTACAGCAGTTCCTCTCGCCGTCCCCCCCCCCCCCCCCGTTAGAGACTCTTTTCGGTTCTGTTGACTCCCCGGGGAATTGTCCGTATTAATTAGCAACAAAATCCCTAAGTTCTCCGGTGTCTCCACTTGATAACAATTAACAGGGCCCGGGGGGCCCCTTTCTCGTGTCGTGGAGAAGTGTCAGGTTCTTACTGCGGTTTTCGGGGAGGAGGACGCCACATCTCTCAGCTTGTCACCTCCGGAGGAGAAGAACATTCACAGTCCGCTTGATGTGTTGGGGACACAAACATTTCTCACAGCTATGTGAACTAAAGGACCGGCAGCGCCAATCGGGAACATTAGTTACATTTGCGCATTCTTTAAGTCAGTGGTTTTAAACTGCGGGCCTCCAGATGTTGCGAAACTTCAACTCCCAGCATGCCCGGACAGCCGTTGGCTGTCCGGGCATGCTGGGAGTTGAAGTTTTGCAACATCTGGAGGGCCACAGTTTGAGACCACTGCACAAAGGGATGAGATTAGAAGGAAGCCTTAACTTACCTTTCAGGGACAGTGTAGATCCTCTGGAGGAGGCAGAAAGGTGTTTGGCTGTCTGGGTATATGGGGAGATGTAGTTTTGCAACATCTGGAAATGCCACAGTTTGAGACCACTGCAAAAAAGGGATGAGATGAGAGGGAAGCCTTAATTTACCTTTCAGGGACAGAGTGGATCCTCTGGAGGAGGCAGAAAGACCTTTGGCTTTCTGGGCATGCAGGGAGTTGTAGTTTTTCAACATCTGGAATGCCACAGTTTGAGACCACTGCAGAAAGGGATGAGATGAGAGGGAAGCCTTAATTTAGCTTTCAGGGACAGTGTGGATCCTCTGGAGGAAGCAGAAATGCCTGTGGCTGTCTTAGCATGCGGGGAGTTGTGATTTTGCAACATCTGGAATGCCACAGTTTAAGACCACTCCACAAAGGGATGAGATGAGTGGGGAGCCTTAATTTACATTTTTTTAGGGACAGTGTGGATCCTCTGGAGGAGGCAGAAAGGTCTTTGGCTTTATGGGCATACGGGGAGTTGTAGTTTTGCAACATCTGGAATGCCACAGTTTGAGACCACTGCAGAAAGGGATGAGATGAGAAAGAAGCCTTAATTTAGCTTTCAGGGACAGTGTGGATCCTCTGGCGGAAGCAGAAAGGCCTGTGGCTGTCTTAGCATGCGGGGAGTTGTGATTTTGCAACATCTGGAATGCCACAGTTTAAGACCACTGCACAAAGGGATGAGATGAGTGGGAAGCCTTAATTTAGCTTTCAGGGACAGTGTGGATCCTCTGGAGGAGGCCGAAAGGCCTATTGGCGGTCTGGGCATGCGTGGAGTTGTAGTTTTGCAATATCTAGAGGGCCAAAGTTTAAGACCACTGCACAAAGGGATGAGACGAGAGGGAAGCCTTAATTTACATTTTTTTTAGGGACAGTGTGGATCCTCTGCAGGAGGCAGAAAGGCCTTTGGCTTTCTGGGCATGCAGGGAGTTGAAGTTTTGCAACATCTGGAGGGCCACAGTTTAAGACCACTGCACAAAGGGATGAGATGAGAGGGAAGCCTTAATTTACCTTTCAGGGACAGTGTGGATCCTCTGAAGGAGGCAGAAAGGCCTTTGGCTGTCTGGGCCTGTTGGAGTTGTAGTTTTGCAAAATCTGGAGTGCCACAGTTTGAGACCAATGCACAAAGGGATCAAATGAGAGGGAAGCCTTAATTTACATTTCAGGGACAGTGTGGATCCTTTGGAGGAGGCAGAAAGGCCTTTGGCTGTCTTAGCATGCAGGTAGTTGTAGCTTTGCAACATCTGGAGGGCCACAGTTTGAGACCACTGACTTACGTGATCGTGAGTGACATCATTGCACTCGAGCCAAAGCTGCGGCCAAAGCTGCGGCCAAATCGTTGGAGTCTTATGGATGATCGGAGCGGACGGAGTGGTCATCTTGGATACTACCAGTGGACTATGTTAGATTGACAAATAGAAATGATGCTACTTATCTGGTTTGACACTGTCATTGGGTCCAGTTTGCACGTTATACGGTTGTATACAGTGAACAGGGGGATTCTATTCTCCTAGAGAAGGTGAAGATCATACGTAACCATGGACAATGTCAGCCCTGGTGGAGAATCATAGACGTGTACAGCTCGTGTCTCCCATACACAATGCAGAGGTTGTCTCTAGTAGCACCATGGATACAGGGCTCTCCTGCACCTAGCACATTCAGCAGTGCACAGTCTCTAGTATAAGGGATCATGGCATACATTGTCTAGCACCATCAGCAGTGCACAGTCTCTAGTATCATGTCATACATTGTCTAGCACCATCAGCAGTGCACAGTCTTTATTATCATGTCATACACTGTCTAGCACCATCAGCAGTGCACAGTCTCTAGTATCATGTCACACATTGTCTAGCACTATCAGCAGTGCACAGTCTCTAGTGTCATGTAATACATTGTCTAGCGCCATCAGCAGTGCACAGTCTCTAGTATCATGTAATACATTGTCTAGCACCATCAGCAGTGCACAGTCTTTATTATCATGTCATACACTGTCTAGCACCATCAGCAGTGCACAGTCTCTAGTATCATGTCATACATTGTCTAGCACCATCAGCAGTGCACAGTCTCTAGTATCATGTAATACATTGTTTAGCACTATCAGCAGTGCACAGTCTCTAGTATCATGTAATACATTGTCTAGCACCATCAGCAGTGCACAGTCTCTAGTATCATGTAATACATTGTCTAGCACCATCAGCAGTGCACAGTCTCTAGTATCATGTCATACATTGTCTAGCACCATCAGCAGTGCACAGTCTCTAGTATAAGGGATCATGGCATACATTGTCTAGCACCATCAGCAGTGCACAGTCTCTAATATCATGTCATACATTGTCTAGCACCATCAGCAGTGCACAGTCTCTAATATCATGTAATTCATTGTCTAGCACCATCAGCAGTGCACAGTCTCTAGTATCATGACACACATTGTCTAGCACTATCAGCAGTGCACAGTCTCTAATATCATGTCACACATTGTCTAGCACCATCAGCAGTGCACAGTCTCTAATATCATGTCACACATTGTCTAGCACCATCAGCAGTGCACAGTCTCTAATATCATGTCACACATTGTCTAGCACCATCAGCAGTGCACAGTCTCTAATATCATGTCATACATTGTCTAGCACCATCAGCAGTGCACAGTCTCTAGTATCATGTCATACATTGTCTAGCACCATCAGCAGTGTACAGTCTCTAGTATCATGTAATACATTGTCTAGCACCATCAGCAGTGCACAGTCTCTAATATCATGTCACACATTGTCTAGCACCATCAGCAGTGCACAGTCTCTAGTATCATGTCATACATTGTCTAGCACCATCAGCAGTGCACAGTCTCTCTAGTATCATAGATATATATATATATATATATATATATATATATATATATATATACATATATACACACACACATGCCTCGCTCTCCCATCTCTTTCTGCCTGTTCAGCTTGTCATGCAGCCTGGTGATAGATGTCGCAGTGACAAGACTTTAGCATTTGGCGTCGCAGTCAGGCGCAATGCTCCATGAAGCTTCCAGTCTAATTAGAGGTAATTATGGAGCTGTTAACACATATAGGCCGCGTGCTACAGGACGGCGTGCAGCGCCAAAGTACAGCCTGCTATCAATAAGGCTTCTGCTGCATCGCTTCCAGGTAACATATTAGGGAACCTACAATACAGCAATGCAGCAACTTCCCTGACTTGAAATGCAGAAATATAACATGAAGCTACAATTGGAGACAAAATCCAAAAAATAGGGCATTATATATATATATATATATATATATATATATATATATATATATATGCATTATAATGGACCAACAAGAACTAGATGTAAAGCATTCCAGATGATACATTGTAACAAACACCATTAGAAGTGCACAAGGCTAAGTCAGGGTTCCAACCGCAAGACCAGTGCTTCCCAACCAGGGTGCCTACAGCTGTTGCAAAACTACAATTTCCAGCATGCCTGGACAGCCAAAGGCTGTCCAGGCATGCTGGGAGTTGTAGTTTTGCAACAGCTGGAGGCACCCTGGTGGAAAAACATTGCTCTAGACAAAGGATTTTGCTGCTGCAAGTGTTTATCACACATAGCAGATATCTTTAAAAGTGAGGACCTTTTATTTTACAATAATAAGGATCTATTTACAAAAATATACAGGAAACATTATAGATCAGTGTCACTATTGAAAGTTGGAGTATAATACAGGATATAACTCAGGATCAGTACAGGATAAGTAATGTAATGTATGTACACAGTGACCTCACCAGCAGAATAGTGAGTACAGATCTGGGGTATAATACAGGATATAACTCAGGATCAGTACAGGATAAGTAATGTAATGTATGTACACAGTGACCTCACCAGCAGAATAGTGAGTACAGATCTGGGGTATAATACAGGATATAACTCAGGATCAGTACAGGATAAGTAATGTATGTACACAGTGACCTCACCAGCAGAATAGTGAGTACAGCTCTGGGGTATAATACAGGATATAACTCAGGATCAGTACAGGATAAGTAATATAATGTATGTACACAGTGACCTCACCAGCAGAATAGTGAGTGCAGCTCTGGAGTATAATACAGGATATAACTCAGGATCAGTACAGGATAAGTAATGTAATGTATGTACACAGTGACCTCACCAGCAGAATAGTGAGTACAGCTCTAGAGTATAATACAGGATATAACTCAGGATCAGTACAGGATAAGTAATGTAATGTATGTACACAGTGACCTCACCAGCAGAATAGTGAGTACAGATCTGGGGTATAATACAGGATATAACTCAGGATCAGTACAGGATAAGTAATGTAATGTATGTACACAGTGACCTCACCAGCAGAATAGTGAGTACAGATCTGGGGTATAATACAGGATATAACTCAGGATCAGTACAGGATAAGTAATGTAATGTATGAACACAGTGACCTCACCAGCAGAATAGTGAGTACAGCTCTAGAGTATAATACAGGATATAACTCAGGATCAGTACAGGGTAAGTAATGTATGTACACAGTGACATCACCAGCAGAATAGTGAGTGCAGCTCTGGAGTATAATACAGGATATAACTCAGGATCAGTACAGGATAAGTAATGTAATGTATGTACACAGTGACCTCACCAGCAGAATAGTGAGTGCAGCTCTGGAGTATAATACAGGATATAACTCAGGATCAGTACAGGATAAGTAATGTAATGTATGTACACAGTGACCTCACCAGCAGAATAGTGAGTGCAGCTCTGAGTTATAATACAGGATATAGGATCAGTAAATGATAAGTAATGGAATGTAAAGTGGTTTTGATGGGACTTGTATATTCTATCAGCTTTGATATTAATGTAGAATTTAGGTTGGGAGCCCCAATGTGGACATGAAATGATGACAATCCCCATACATCGCTATGGAACATGTTGGTGCTATATAAATCAATACGATGTGATACAGCTCTCACAGTACGGTAGCATCCATTATACAGCTCAGTGTGACCATGTTTAATTACCCAGAATCCCACGAGGAGCGGATTAGAGGAACAGATGAAATCATATGGTCCCAGGTGTAAGATTAGCACAACTCCTCGGTAGTATCTTTAGTTCAGGTAAGTGAAGGGAATAAGTGAAGCCGTACACTGAGACGCCCACGACGGCCCTTAATGATATTCACTTTGTAAACAATGTGTTTTTGTTTCTTCTAAACAACCATTTCCAATTACCGAATCCACCAGGAGTTGTGAGGGTCCGCTGGGCCTCCCCTCGATCTGTCCGTGCGTCTATCCTGCGAGCCATCAAAGAGCATTAAGGATGCAATTACTTCCTAACCTTTACCGGATAATTATGTGCCAACGCTTTTGCCACGTTCGCGGGCACGTCTATGCTAATCATTTCAGAAGCCTCCCAAAAAATAGATTGTTTTGTTAACCCCCAAAATACTGCACCTACAGAGTGAGCGAGACTGGATTCATCTATGGAAAATATTGTGAAATATTCTCTATTTGTCTACTTTCTTTATTTTGGGTCTTCTCTTCTGAGTTAAAGGGTACCTCTCATCAAAAAAACTTTTGATATATTATAGATTAATGTATGCAGAATAACTTTACAATTGCATGTTACTTCTTTCTATTTAATTTTCCACTTTGAAGAAATGACCACTAGGGGTCTCCCTACCAGTCCTGGCAGCAAGCATTTCAGACTCATGCTGGAGTCCTAAACACTACGAGCTGCCAGTCTGCTTTATTCACAAAGGAGAACACTCAGAGCTGCCAGCCTGCTTTGTTCACAGCCTGTTTGGCTGTGAACAAAGCAGGCTGGCAGCTCTGAGTGTTTAGGACTCCAGCTTGAGTCAGAAATGCTTGCTGACAGGACTGATCGGAAAAAATACAATAGAAAGAAGCATATTTTTCATTAACATGCTATTGGAAAGTTATTCGACATTCATTAATCTAAAATATATCAAAAGTTTATTTGATGAGAAGTCCCCTTTAAGGTACACTGGGCACTGGGAAAGGAAATCTAATAATACTTAAAAAACCCTTAAAGTGGTACTCCGGTGGAAAACTTTTATTTTTTATCAACTGGTTCCAGAAAGTTAAACAGATTTGTAAATTACTTCTATTAAAAGAATCTTAATCCTTCCAGTACTTATTAGCTGCTGAATACTGCAGAGGACATTCTTTTCTTTTTGGAACACGGAGCTCTCTGCTGACATCATGACCACAGTGCTCTTTGCTGACACCTCTGTCCATTTTAAGAACTGTCCAGAGTAGGAGAAAATCCCCATAGAAAACATATGCTGCTCTGGACAGTTCCTAAAATGGACAGAGGTGTCAGCGGAGAGCACTGTGCTCATGATGTCAGCAGAGAGCACTGTGTTCCAAAAAGAAAATAATTTCCTCTGTAGTATTCAGCGGCTAATAAGTACTGGAAGGATTAAGATTTTTTTAAATAGAAGTAATTCAAAATCGGTTTAACTTTCTGGCACCAGTTGATTTAAAAAAAAAAAAAAAAAAAAAGTTTTCCATCAGAGTACCCCTTTAAACTCCGGACAGCCAACGACATGCTGGGAGTTGTAGTTTTGCAAGAGCCTGAGGTCCATAGTTTGGAGTCCACTGCTTTAGATTAAATATTGCAGCTCTCTCCCCCCTCTCTTAGCATGAAGTCTCAGCACTGTATTCGACTCCACCAGAAAGGCTATAACACTCAGGTAAGTAGACAAAGTCTAAAGAGCCATTTACAATGCAGAGCATCTACATATTGGATTGGACTGGATTTTTGGCCGTCCTCCATATGGAACCATTTTTTATTTACAATAACTTTAACTTTTTTTTTTAATATACTTTCTTAAATCCAATAATCTGGAAAGTTTGACACCTGTCAGACCCAAGATAGTTCTGCTGGACACCGCAGCCGGCTGATGTCCCTTAGCGTATTCTACGCGAGGCGAGAACAAGGAGAGATTATCGTGCGCCGTATTATTTAAGTGTCACTGATATCCTGAAGCAGAAATACTATAAATTTTCATTCGCCCATTTTCCAGAATTTCATTCTTTTTCCCCGTCCATAGTCGGAAAGTCGCCGCCGCAGTAAATTGTGCTTTATATGTGCATAACATTTACTATGCAAATATAACCTATAACACTCTGTCAAAAGCCGGAAACTTTCCGTTCTCTGGTCCAAGTTTAATTATAACTGTTGGAACTGAGATCGCCTTAAAGGGGCACACCGGAAGAAAAAAACAATGGCGGAAAATGATACAGATTTGTAAATTACTTCTATTTAATCATCTTAATCCTTCCAGTACTTATCAGCTGCTGTATGCTCCAGAGGAAGTTGTGTAGTTCTTTCCAGTCTGACCACGGTGCTCTCTGGGGACACCTCTGTCCTTGTCACATTTTGTGATTAAATAGAGGTAATTTACAAATCTATATAATTTTCTGCCATTTTTTTTCTTCCAATGTGCCCCTTTAAGGCGATCTGAGTTGGAACTCAGCGCCTTAAAGGGGCACATTGGAAGAAAAAAAAATGGCAGAAAATGATACAGATTTGTAAATTACTTCTATTTAATCATCTTAACCCTTCCAGTACTTATCAGCTTCTGTGTGCTCCAGAGGAAGTTGTGTAGTTCTTTCCAGTCTGACCACGGCGCTCTCTGCGGACACCTCTGTACTTGTCACATTTTGGGCATATGAACAATTCATTTGTCGTAATGTCTTGTATTAGTGTGTCTGGAAAACATTGTCCTCTGTAAATGTTGCGGATGTCTCACTCTCCCCTTCTTCTCTCACATGGTTCAGCTGCCACTGCTGAGTTCAATGAGGCCAGGAGTGAACAGAGCAGGGAGAAAACTCCCTCCCCCTGTCAAGGGTTAAAAAGGGGGTTTAACAATTACAAAAGTGGGTCCTACCAAAAGACAAACTGCCTATATTAGGGTACCTACCAAGAAAGGGAAAGCTACATTAGGGCAGCAAACAACCTACAGGGGGTAAACTACATACAGGGGAGAGATTCTATACAGTAGGAAACATAATACTGGAGAATATATGATACTGGAGGATACGTAAAAGAGAAACTACTACCCAATGGAGGGGACTAACCCCCCCCCCTATAACCGACCTACCTATCCCCCCAACCTACTTACCTTTCTACTCTACTATGCATGCTACCCAATGGCAGAACTTCAATTAGATGGGGAAAAGAAAAGGAGGGTGCTGGAAAAGTACGTAGCCTAAGGCCATGTTCACACAGAATAATTTGTGCGGGATGTCCGCACGGAAAACAAGTGCACACATTCTGCGCATTTTGAGAATCCGGCGAGTGTTGGGACTGCTTGGAAATCAGGATTTCCACAGCAGAAACATCTTCGGGTATGTAGATTACATACCTGAAGATGTTTATCTGGCAGGTTGCAGTTGTGGTTTGAAGAAATCAGCATGGCGGTCTGGGCCAGATGGAGAAGAAAAGGGAAAGTGAACGACTCAGAGAAGACGTCACCTGTGAGTCACTGAATAGAACAGCACTGTAATCTACATAGCTAATAGAGGTCTATAGCTATTGTCCATGGATTCTCTTTAGCCATTTTTTTTTGTCTTTTGTAGAAAATTATTTGGTAGGGGTGCTCATAAAAGGTTGGGAAACACTGGCCCAAGGACTAGCAACTTCACAGAATCAAAACTGCATTGCCCTGTAAACCTTTTTTCCTTATTTATTGCCTCTGCCGGAACCCTACAAGCAACTTTTCCCTGCACCATGAGCTGAGGCTATATACCGGGACCGATAGTGGTTATTCTGGGTGGTCAGAAGGAAATAAAGTGATTTATGGCCACAGTTAGGATTGCCAGCGGGGTGCTTAGGCTGCGAGGTGAGGAATTATTAGTGGTAAGAGAGATGATGTTGTGGTGACAATTTGTAGATCACCTGTGAGATCTCTCCTGGAGAACTGTGCTCATTTCTGGGAACCATATATCTGAGCAGACAGAAAGGAGAGATGTGCGCGGGGAGGGCATCTCCACCGGTGAAAGGTGTCGGGAATAAATCTTACCAGAGAGAAGTTTAAAATACTACAGCCCTTTAGAAAGAGAGATTGGAAGGAAGGGGGGGGGGGGGGGGTGTTTTTTGTTGCTGTTCTGTATTTGCTACTTTTTCTGAACATTCTGTAAAAGGAGTTTGAGTGATGTTTTAGATGCTGGAAAACGACAAATAAAAAGCAACTACAAAGTAGCAAAATGTTGTTGTATTGTTACTGATACTGATACAATGTTGCAAATCCTGGAAACACACAGACAATGACTGAATGTTTTCCTAGATATTACCTATTAGGCTCTGTGCACTCTAGTAGTATTTTGAGGTGCGTTTCGACACCCAAATGGCACGCAGCATTAAACAGGTGCAGGGAGCGGGGTCCCGGTACACTATGATCGACTCTTGGGTGTTTTGGAGGAATCATAGTTTAAAAAAGTAGTCATTGGGGTGGTACACAGAAGCCGCTTTATGTCCCGCCGGCCCTGAGTGACGCATCTTTCCCTATTTGTATACAGGGAGAGAAGTGTCACTCAGGGCTGGCGGGACCCCCCCCCCCCCATGACTACTTAAAGGGGTACTCCACTGCCCCAGTGTTTGGAACATTTTGTTCCGAATGCTGAGCTCAGGCTGCGGGGGTCGTGATGTTACGGCCATTCCCCTCATAACGTCACACCATGTCCCCTCAATGCAAGTCTATGGAAGGGGGCGTGGCAGCCACCACACCCCCTCCCATAAACTTGCATTGAGGGGGTGTGGCGTGACGTCACAAGGTACTTGGCCGTAATCTCACGAATCCACAACCTGCACCCAGCGTTCGGAACAAAATGTTCCAAACAGTGGGGCAGTGGAGTACCCCTTTAACCCCTTAAGGACTCAGCCCATTTTGGCCTTAAGGACTCAGACAATTTAATTTTAACGTTTTCATTTTTTCCTCCTCGCCTTCTAAAAATCATAACTCTTTTATATTTTCCTCCACAGACTAGTATGAGGGCTTGTTTTTTGCATGACCAGTTGTACTTTGTAATGACATCACTCATTATATCATAAAATGTATGGCGCAACCAAAAAACACAATTTTTGTGGGGAAATTAAAAAGAAAAACGCAATTTTGCTAATTTTGGAAGGTTTTGTTTTCACACCGTACAATTTATGGTAAAAATGACGTGTGTTCTTTATTCTGAGGGTCAATACGATTAAAATGATACCCATTATTATATACTTTTCTATTATTGTTGTGCTTAAAAAAAATCACAAACTTTTTAACCAAATTAGTACGTTTATAATCCCTTTATTTTGATGACCTATAACTTTTTTATTTTTCCGTATAAGTGGAGGTATGAGGGCTCATTTATTGCGCCATGATCTGTACTTTTTTTTGATACCACATTTGCATATAAAAAACTTTTAATAAATTTTTTATAATTTTTTTTTAATAAAATGTATTAAAAAAGTAGCAATTTTGGACTTTTTTTTTACGTTCATGCCGTTCACCGTACGGGATCATTAACATTTTATTTTAATATTTCGGACATTTACGCATGCGGCGATACCAAATATGTCTATTAAATTTATTTTTTACGCTTTTTGGAGGTAAAATAGGAAAAAACGGACGTTTTACTTTTTTATTGGGGGAGGGGATTTTTCACTTTTTTTTTACTTTTACTTTTACATTTTTTTTTTACACTTGAATAGTCCCCATAGGGGACTATTCATATCAATACCATGATTGCTAATACTGATCTGTTCTATCGGTCATCTCCTGCTCTGGTCTGCTCGATCCCAGACCAGAGCAGGAGACGCCGGGAGCCGGACGGAGGAAGGCGAGGGGACCTCCGTGCGGCGTTCTGAATGATCGGATCCTCGCAGCAGCGCTGCGGGCGATCCGATCATTCATTGAAATCGCGCACTGCCGCAGATGCCGGGATCTGTATTGATCCCGGCACCTGAGGGGTTAATGGCGGACGCCCGCGAGATCGCGGGCGTCGGCCATTGCCGGCGGGTCCCTGGCTGCGATCAGCAGCCGGGATCAGCCTTGCATGACACGGGCATCGCTCCAATGCCCGCGGTTATGCACAGGACATAAATGTACTTCCTGGTGCGTTAAGTACCACCTCACCAGGACGTACATTTACGTCCTGTGTCCTTAAGGGGTTAAGCAGGTACCGGGGAAATTTTTAAATCGCATTTTTGAGTAAATTATAGAGTTCCAGGCCCCGCTCCCTGCACCTGTTTCATGCTGCCCATGGTTTTGGCAGCATTAAAAAAAGGTGAAAAGTTGCCTTTAAAAGCTCTTTGAGAAGACCACCCAAAATTGCATTAAAAAGTAGTTTTCTGTTAGGGCGGTCTTTTAAAAGAAAATAAATAAATAAAATAAAATAAAGAACCACAATTTTTAAAGTTTGGAGGCCTCAAAAACCGCAAAACTAAATCTGGACACGTGATTATCCAAAAGGATTAATCCAGCAGTGATTCGTTTCAGTAAAACATCTGCTTCATTTAGACATCTGTAAAAGCATGTACATCCACGTAGACAAGAAGAACAAAAACTGACGCGTTTCAGTCAATACATGACCTTAAAGGGGTGCTCCGCCCCTAGACATCTCCAAAGGATAGGGGACAAGATGTCTGATGTCTGGGACCCCCGCAATCTCTGTGCAGCACCTGGCATTTGTTTAAAACGCTTGGAGCAGGCGGTGGGGGTCGTGACGGCATGGCCACGCCCCTCGTGATGTTACACCACACCCACTCAATGCAAGTCTATGGGAGGGGGTGTGTCATGGCCACACCCCCTCCCATAGACTTGCATTGAGGGGGCGTGGCGTGACATCACGAGGGGTGTGGCCATGACATCAAGACCCGTGCCGTCTGCTCCAAGCGTTCGGAACAAAATTTTCCAAGAGCTGGGGCAGCGGAGTACCCCTTTAATCATGGGCTGCTAACATCTAAAAACCACAAATGAAAAGAGTTTTATATAGAGAATGCTGCACAGTTCCCATATATTGCATTATACTCTTCATAAATTATGTTGCATGATTTAATTTAAAATTTAAAGGGGTATTCCAGGAAAAAACTTTTTTATATATATCAACTGGCTCCAGAAAGTTAAACAGATTTGTAAATTACTTCTATTAAAAAAATCTTAATCCTTTCAGTACTTATGAGTTGCTGAAGTTGAGTTGTTCTTTTCTGTCTAAGTGCTCTCTGATGACACGTGTCTCGGGAACCGCCCAGTTTAGAAGCAAATTCCCATAGCAAACCTCTTCTAAACTGGGCGTTTCCCGAGACACGTGTCATCAGAGATTACTTAGACAGAAAAGAACAACCTAAACTTCAGAAGCTCATAAGTACTAAAAGGATTAAGATTTTTTAATAGAAGTCATTTACAAATCTGTTTAACTTTCTGGAGCCAGTTGATATATAAAAAAAAGTTTTTTCCTGGATAACCCCTTTAATGTGCATCAAACAATGTGATATTTGAAAGCAAAGGCCTGATCTGCATAAAAGGCACCAAAAAATCCCCCACAAAAAAATTCTCCGTAAAACAAGATTGAAGAAAACGCTCAAA
Source organism: Hyla sarda (assembly GCF_029499605.1). Lineage (NCBI taxonomy): Eukaryota > Metazoa > Chordata > Amphibia > Anura > Hylidae > Hyla > Hyla sarda. The sequence goes on along the minus strand of NC_079194.1, from coordinate 300,425,236 downwards.
AAAAAAAAAAAATAAATAAATAAAATTGCTTGCCGATGTATATGGAGGCACAAAATAAAAAAAGCTCAAACATTGTATAATGAAAAGTTCTGCAACTTTCTAAAATACTTCGGAGGAATTTACTGACCCATTTACATCAGTTGCCTAATTTTTAAGCTCATTAAGCTGCAGGTGAGGGGGGGGGGGGTATACAAAATCCAATGACCTATAAATTAAATAGATACAGTAGGTCTGTTTTAACCATGTGACTCCCTATCTAGTGCAACGTCCTGTTTATGTCTCCCAGCTGCTAAAAAGTAAAGTTGTCGGGTAGGTGAGTAGTTAAATAGGGACTCCGCTGCTAGACATCTTACCCCTTATCCAACAGCGGGACCCCTGTGATCTCCCACAGGACTCAGCATTCTAAACAAACACTGGGTTCCTGCGGCAGTGGTCATGACATTACTACCACGCCCCTTGTGACATCATGACACGCCCCCTCCATTCATGTCTATCGGTCGGCGGACACACATGTAGGAGGTAGGTAGCCCTCCTATTAGTTTAGTAGTTTGTCCCCATATTAGCTACGCAGGAACATAGTAGATAGTCCCTCACATTAGGTGTAAGCAGCAGAGTTCCCCCACAGTAGGTGTAGGCAGCAGAGTTCCCTCACATTAGGTGTAGGCAGAAGTGTTCCCCCATAGTAGGTGTAGGCAGCAGAGTCCCCTCATAGTGGGTGTAGGCAGAAGAGTTCCCCCATAGTGGTTGTAGGCAGCAGAGTTCCTCCACAGTAGGTGTAGGCAGTAGAGTTCCCTCACATTAGGTGTAGGCAGAAGAGTTCCCCCATAGTAGGTGTAGACAGCAGAGTTAGAGTCCCGTCCCCCCCCAGGTGGTGTAGACAGCAGAGTTAGGGTTCCCCCCCAGGTGGTGTAGACAGCAGAGTTAGGGTGTCCCCCCCCCAGTAGGTGCAGGCAGCAGAGATTTCCCCCCACCCCCCGTTGGAAAAATAAATTATGCTCACCTGATGTCCCACGCAGCGATCTTCTATCCCGGAGCGCAGCAGGGGCCCGCGTCTTCCTTCCTCCACAGTGCAGGAGCCAATGTGACAATGTGTGATCGGACCGGCCGGTCAGTCCGCCGCCTGACAGTAGAGTTAAAGCTACTTGGACTGTATCTAGCTAAACCAGCAACATTGCCTTAAAGGGGTACTCCGCTGCCCCAGGGTTTGGAACATTTTGTTCCGAACGCTTGGAGCAGGTGGCTGGGGACGGGATGTCACGGTCACGCTCCTTAATATGTCAAAAATATCTGGGTATAGCCAGCTATACTTTATACATTAAAGGGACCCCGCCTAAGCTCTATTAGCTTATTACCCCAGTAGCTTTTAGATGCAGGGAACAGTGTACATGGCGGCCATAACATCTTCTCCATCAATAGATATGGCTAGAGAAGCAGTCTGGGATCCGGGCTCTGCTCTCTCTGAGCTGGATACAAAAGAACACCAACGCCTTATTTGTTAGCTGTAATACAGCCAGATATACAGGACGACATAGGGTCCAGGCAAATAGTATTACACATCATCTATGTTTAGGGCAGTAAGGGGGTAAATATTTAGTGTCCAGGAAAAGGCAGAAAAGTGTTCTGTACAATGACATGAGCACTTCCCTCTCTACTGCTAATACCTCTCCCTATACACCCATAATCACTTCCTTCACTACTGCTAATACCTTTCCCTATACACCCATGATCACTTCCCTCTCTACTGCTAATACCTCTAACTGTACACCCATAAGCACTTCCTTCACTACTGCTAATACCTTTCCCTATACACCCATGATCACTTCCCTCTCTACTGCATATACCTTTCCCTATACACCCATAAGCACTTCCTTCTCTACTGCTAATACATTTCCCTATACACCCATGATCACTTCCCTCTCTACTGCTAATACCTCTAACTATACACCCATAAGCACTTCCTTCTCTACTGCTAATACCTCTCCCTATACACCCATGAGCACTTCCCTCTCTCCTGCTAATATCTCTCCCTATACACCCATAAGCACTTCCCTCTTTACTGCTAATACCTCTAACTATACACCCATGAGCACTTCCTTCTCTACTGCTAATACCTTTCCCTATGCACCCATGAGCACTTCCCTCTCTCCTGCTAATACCTCTCCCTATACATCCATAAGCACTTCCCTCTCTACTGCTAATACCTTTCCCTATACACCCATAAGCACTTCCTTCTCTACTGCTAATACCTTTCCCTATACACCCATGAGCACTTCCCTCTCTACTGCTAATACCTCTAACTATACACCCATAAGCACTCCCTTCTCTACTGCTAATACCTTTCCTTATTAGTGTTGCTCACGAATATTCGCAATTCGAATATTATTCGCGAATATCGCATATTTGCGAATTCGCGAATTTCGCGAATATAGCGCTATATATTCGTAATTACGAATATTCGTTTTTTTTTTTTTTTTTTTTTCACAGTACACATCACAGTGATCACCCCTCTCTGCTTCCAGCTTGTGTGGTGTAAAGAAGGCTGTAATACTACTGTGTGAGACTGGCGTGCGAAAATTCGTATATGCAAAATTAGCACATGCTAATTTTCGCATATGCGAATTTTAGCATATGCGAATTTTCGCGTATGCTAATTTTGTATATGCTAATATTCACATATGTTAATTTTCGCATACGCGAATTTCCGCATATGCGAAAATAAAACGAGAATATAACGAATATGCGAATATTCGCGAATATATGACGAATATTCGTCCATATATTCGCGAATATTCGCGAATTCGAATATGGCCTATGCCGCTCAACACTATTCCTTATACACCCATAAGCACTTCCCTCTCTACTGCTAATACCTTTCCCTATACACCCATGAGCACTTATCCTAAGCTGATCCCTTTTTCGTCTGTAGGCCCCTTTAAGAGTTTAGTTTTTCATCCAAGCCATTACTTGACCTATATTGTGAAGCACACTATGCAAACTTCCCACCGTGCAGCTTTAGCTGAATGTAGTAAATGTATACTCTACATGATCAATGGCACATAAAAGATCTTTTTCGGAAATGTGTCATTGCCCGTGCCCTCGTGTTCTCGGTAAAGCACCTGCTGCACATTGAGTGTATAGTAATTCCATAGAATAAATCAGTCCTTTACATGAATTGTGATCTCCGCCATCTCCCCCACCCTGCTCTGTATACATAGGAGAGCTGGCACGTATTCCTGGGTGAGCCCAGCATGGCGGCAGCCGGTGATTGAGCGGCGGGGTAAGAGCATCTCCTCAGCTGCCGTGTAATTAGCAAACCCTTAGTTCTTTTCTAAAATGAGCACTCGGCATTCATTGTACCCTGGAGTCAAGCTGGCTGCTAGGTTATTGAATAAGCATGTCATTTCCAAACGCCTGGGGCAAATGACTTAATGCTACCTGCTGCTGCTTTACAACAGAAGCCTGACGTCACCTCCAAGGACGGGGAGCAGGAAAGTTTCATTTAAAGGGCTCTATTTATTGAGGTCAGCCTCCCAGCACAATATTGAGCCGCTGTCAGTGTAATAATAACAGAACAGTTCGCTGTTACAGCAAGGACTGCCTGTAGAGACACATCGAAATGGAACGTCGCCAGTACAATGCATCTCTCTTAGGCCATAGCTCGCACGCGGGGTTGATGCAGCCTCAGCACATAATGGGCAGGTTTAACGCTTCCCGCGCCGGAGGCGGCAGCGCAAATTGTCATATTAAAGTATATAAAGTTGGTTTCTTATCATCTAGAACAGTGTTTTCCAAACAATGTGTCTCCAGCCAGGGCCGGATTACTGAACATTTTGATGGGCCTAAAAGTGGTTGCGACCCGAATGCTGGGTTGTGGCCATTTGAGGGTCGCAGTGCGACTCCATTTACTTATATTACATGCAAAACAGCACTGTGCGATATACAGTGTGACATAAGTAGGTAGGTAGGTAGCCGGGTAGGTAGGTTGTTAGCAGGCTAGGTACATAGCCAGGTAGCTAGGTAACTAGCAAGGTAGGTACGTAGCCTGTTGGTAAGTAGCTAGCTAGGAAGATAGCCAGGTAGGTAGCTAACAAGGTAGATAGCCAAGTAGGTAGGTTAAAGCTTGGTAGATAGCCAGGTAGGTAGCTAGGTAGCGCTCACATCCAATGCAGATGTGGTGAGGATGTGATGAGGACAGATGGAAATACCCTAGGGGCAGATGGCATTAACCCCTTGTGTTCGTGACGCCAGGGCGTGGTTTATCCTCTACACCACCCAAATGAATACCGCTGGATCCTGGGCTAGGCACGGGGGCAGATAATGATTCCGACGCCAAGTTACAGAACAACGGCAGCTTTACTGAGCCAGACAGATGTAACAGTCTATACAGCTTGGCTAGGCCCACAAAGGTGACCAGTGACTTCAGAGACCACAGGGCTTGCTGGGACTTATAGTACACTTGGACAATTTTGATGCAGGCCACGCTGACTGGAGACAGACTTGACTGAGACTGATTTGACTGAGACTAACTATACCCGTTTGTAGCTTACCAGGCGTTGACTTGGACCTGGGGGGTAGTGGGCTTGTGGATCCGTGGCTGCTTGACAGACTTTGGCCTTTTATGGACTCCAGACACATTCTAGCAGGACTTGACCTTACTGCAACTCAGCTACATGAGAGAGAGCAGAGGCTCCACCCAGGGCTTATATAGGGGAGACTCTGAGGGGTCCCATAGGTCACCCTTAGGTCACATGATCACATGACAACACGTCTTAAAGGCATGACACACTATATGAACAATACACTGTATACCAGGCACTTAGGATCAAATATACAAGGGAGCAGGTGCAGGGGGCCCAGGGGCACTGTATGGAGGCTATCTGACAGGGCAGCAGGGGTACAGGGGTGCAACTTCTGTACTGGGCCACCACAAACTCCCCCCTATTAATAACAGCCGTCCTCGGCGCCCAGTCCTGGAGGGTGGACGACAATAAACTGGCCACAGGGGCCTGGTGATACAAACAGTTCCTGGGGCATTGATACCGAATGTCCTTCTCAGGTCTGAGGAATGAACAACAAATAACTGGGACGAGTCCATGTGACATTGGTGAGAATGTCCTTACATGCTGTAACAATGCTGTATATGGATCCACTGACCTGAGTGGCTGATGACTCGGACCGTATCGGGGAGCAGAGTCTACGGTGCTGCTGGTCTTCACCAGAGCCCGCCGCAAGGCAGGATGGATTCGCTGTGGCAGGCGACACCCAGGTCGCTACCCCCGATATGACTTGACCACACAGGTAGCTGGGTGAGGCGAAGCACAGTAGGATGAGGCAGAGGCGTAGTCGGACTTAGCAGAAGTTCAAGGCAGGCGGCAAAGGTGCGTAGTAAAATAACGTAGCGGAAGGGTCAGAACACAGGCAACTCAAACAGACAGTATGTTCCATACGCTGGAGCTCTGAAATTTAAAGGGCTAGTATGCCCATAATTATGTGAAACACAAGGCATTATACTATAAGTCCCTGCACTTCCCACTCTTCCCTGCCGGATCTTCGGTGCCATTTGCCTGAGATTAAGCGGAACGCTTAATCTCAGGCAAATGGCACCGAAGATCCGGCAGGGAAGAGTGGGAAGTGCAGGGACTTATAGTATAATGCCTTGTGTTTCACATAATTATGGGCATATTAGCCCTTTAAATTTCAGAGCTCCAGCGTGCGCGCCCTAGGAGATGGGGACGCGCGCGCCGGAGCTGAGATGCAAAGGAAGAAGCAGCAGAGGAGCATAGTGTTACGCCGAGCGCTCCGGGTCCCCGTTCCTCCCCGGAGCGCTCGCCTCATCTTCGTTGTTGCAGCGCCCCGGTCAGATCCACTGACCGGGTGCGCTGCGGTCCCGCCTTCAGCCGGGGTGCGATTCGCGATGCGGGTAGCGCCCGCTCGCGATGCGCACCCCGGTCCCCGTACCTGACTCGCTCTCCCTCGGTCCTGTCCCGGCGCGCGCGGCCCCGCTCCCTAGGGCGCGCGCGCGCCGGGTCTCTGCGATTTAAAGGGCCAGTGCACCAATGATGGTGCCTGGCCCAATCTTCCCAATTAGCTTAATTGGCTCCCACCTGTGCACTTCCCTATATCACCTCACTTCCCTTGCACTCCCTTGCCGGATCTTGTTGCCTTAGTGCCAGTGAAAGCGTTCCTTGTGTGTTCCTTGCCTGTGTTTCCAGACCTTCTGCCGTTGCCCCTGACTACGATCCTTGCTGCCTGCCCCGACCTTCTGCTACGTCCGACCCTGCTTTTGCCTACTCCCTTGTACCGCGCCTATCTTCAGCAGCCAGAGAGGTGAGCCGTTGCTAGTGGATACGACCTGGTCACTACCGCCGCAGCAAGACCATCCCGCTTTGCGGCGGGCTCTGGTGAAAACCTGTAGTGGCTTAGAACCGGTCCACTAGCGCGGTCCTCTCCATCCCTCTCTGGCACAGAGGATCCACTACCTGCCAGCCGGCATCGTGACAGTAGATCCGGCCATGGATCCCGCTGAAGTTCCTCTGTCAGTTGTCGCTGACCTCACCACGGTGGCCGCCCAGCAAGCCCGACTGATCGCCCTTCTAACCCGTCAGCTGTCGGAAATGTCCACCATTTCGCACCAACTTCAGTCGCAACTTCTCCAGCAATCTTCTCCTCCGCCAGCTCCTGCACCTCCTCCGCAGCGAGTGGCCACTCCTAGCCTCTGCCTGTCCTTGCCGGACAAATTTAATGGGGACTCTAAGTATTGCCGTGGCTTTCTTTCGCAATGTTCCCAGCACTTGGAGATGATGTCGGACCAGTTTCCTACTGAAAGGTCTAAGGTGGCTTTCGTAGTCAGCCTTCTGTCTGGAAAAGCCCTGTCATGGGCCGCACCGCTCTGGGACCGCAATGACCCCGTCACTGCCTCTGTACACTCCTTCTTCTCGGAAATTCGAAGTGTCTTTGAGGAACCTGCCCGAGCTTCTTCAGCCGAGATTGCCCTGCTGAACCTGGCCCAGGGTGTTTCTTCCGTTGGCGAGTACGCCATTCAGTTCCGTGCTCTTGCTTACGAGTTGTCTTGGAATAGTGAGGTTCTCTGCGCGACCTTTAAAAAAGGCCTATCCAGCAACATTAAAGATGTTCTGGCCGCACGAGAGACTCCTGCTGACCTACATGAACTCATTCACCTTGCCACTCGCATTGACATGCGTTCTTCCGGATGGCGTCTGGAGCTCCGCCTGGATATGGACTTTGTTCGCACGAAGCGTTTTTTCTCCCCGGCTCCTCTCTCCTCTGGTCCTCTGCAATCTGTTCCTGTGCTTCCCGCCGCGGAGGCTATGCAAGTTGACCGGTCTCGCTTGACACCTCAAGAGAGGACACGACGCCGCATGGAGAATCTTTGCCTGTACTATGCCGGTACCGAACACTTCCTGAAGGATTGTCCTATCCGTCCTCCCCGCCTGGAAAGACGTACGCTGACTCCGCACAAAGGTGACACAGTTCTTGATGTCAACTCTGCTTCTCCACGCCTTACTGTGCCTGTGCGGATATCTGCCTCTACCTTCTCCTTCTCTACTATGCTCTTCTTGGATTCCGGATCTGCAGGAAAATTTTTTTTGGCCTCTCTCATCAACAGGTTCTACGTTCCTGTGACCAGTCTCGCCAGACCCCTCTACATCTATTGTTTTTACAATAAAAGATTGGACTGTCTCGTACGTTTCCACACAGAACCCCTTCTAATTTGCATCGGACCTCATCACGGAAAAATTGAGTTTTTCTTTCTCAGGTTCTTTGGCCCCAAGAAGAGGGGGAGACCCAAGGGGGGGGGTACTGTTACGCCGAGCGCTCCGGGTCCCCGTTCCTCCCCGGAGCGCTCGCCTCATCTTCGTTGTTGCAGCGCCCCGGTCAGATCCACTGACCGGGTGCGCTGCGGTCCCGCCTTCAGCCGGGGTGCGATTCGCGATGCGGGTAGCGCCCGCTCGCGATGCGCACCCCGGTCCCCGTACCTGACTCGCTCTCCCTCGGTCCTGTCCCGGCGCGCGCGGCCCCGCTCCCTAGGGCGCGCGCGTGCCGGGTCTCTGCGATTTAAAGGGCCAGTGCACCAATGATGGTGCCTGGCCCAATCTTCCCAATTAGCTTAATTGGCTCCCACCTGTGCACTTCCCTATATCACCTCACTTCCCTTGCACTCCCTTGCCGGATCTTGTTGCCTTAGTGCCAGTGAAAGCGTTCCTTGTGTGTTCCTTGCCTGTGTTTCCAGACCTTCTGCCGTTGCCCCTGACTACGATCCTTGCTGCCTGCCCCGACCTTCTGCTACGTCCGACCCTGCTTTTGCCTACTCCCTTGTACCGCGCCTATCTTCAGCAGCCAGAGAGGTGAGCCGTTGCTAGTGGATACGACCTGGTCACTACCGCCGCAGCAAGACCATCCCGCTTTGCGGCGGGCTCTGGTGAAAACCTGTAGTGGCTTAGAACCGGTCCACTAGCGCGGTCCTCTCCATCCCTCTCTGGCACAGAGGATCCACTACCTGCCAGCCGGCATCGTGACACATAGTAAGTGACGGGTTGGGATTCGCATGCGTGCTCGTCCCGCGATGCGAATCCCAGCCCCGCCGGGCAGCAGGGGAGAGGGTGATAGTGTGCTCACGGCCAGGGGAAGTGGCTGGAGCGCAAGGTGTAACACATGCTCCTTTGTTAGAAAGGGTATTAGAAAACTGGGAAGGTTAGACATATGAAGTTTTTGCATCTTGCAACCGCATAGCATACATAAACACATTCGAATCGGATCAGGCTGCCAGAGGCTTTCTACCCGAATGCCTTAGCTGCTGGGGCCCTTTAGCAATAGCTACTTCTCCCCAGAACACTATACACAAGGATATACATTTTTAAACAATATCACAATATTGTGAGTAACCTGTACAGGATGGACAGGAAAAATGGTTAGACATTTAGACATTTATTGACTACTTTGGACTGGATAATGTACACTGGTTAGTTACAGTCCTAACTAGGCTTGACATTTGACTAGTTTCTACACAAAAGCATTATGTGCACTACATTAGCATTATCTATGTTAGACTGACTAGATATCACTTTATTTTATACTGATAACTTTATCCCAAGGTACTATTACTATTCTTGGTACCAGGCTGGTAACTGTCCCTGGCAGTGAGGTAGTGAATACGCTTCACCTGACATAGTCAGGATACCTCCTATACAAATTGTCAGGGGTATAAGAGACATTAAACACAGATGTTTTTGTACAAACACGTTATATACATTTATTACAATGTGCCTGAAACAATACAACAACGGCAATATTTGCATTACTTGTGCAAAAAGGAATAGACAAAATATATTACTCCGAATATATATATTTTTAGAGTCCTGTTCCACAGTTCTGGTACGTTTGGAGTTCTCAGTAAAGGATCACGGCTAGAAGCCGGGCACGTACATGTGGTAGCCCTTGGGGGGCGTATGGTAGTTGGGGTGTTGTTTCGGTAGATGAGTGGTTAAGGTTAACCCTATAGTTCGTGACGCCAGGCTGAGGGCTAGTATGCTGAGGTAATTCTCAAGCCTGTCGCCGCCCTTCCCAGTAACGATAGGTGCATGAAATGACTGAAGGTCCACAAGGTACTTGAACTTGAACTTGGATAAACTTTACTGAAAGGCTTGCGGTACATCCAATGCACAATAACAGTCTCATGCAAACAGTCTCTATATAGTTCAGTGACTGACAGTTGTTGCGGACCTTGAATTGTATTATAAGTCTCTGAATTTAGGGTTAATTTTGAAGATCCGTCCGGATTTAGGGGATAGATTAGGTCCGGTGATCTTGCAGAGTGCTTAGGGACTGATACACTCACAGTTAAGAAGAATTCAGCTGTTGCCGCAAGGCTAGGGCTTGATGACAGCAGCGCAGATCCCTCCCTGTCAACAGCCCACGAGGAAAGAGGGCTAACAATGGCCACCGCTCCCTTATATGGGCAGGGGCGGGGTTATTCTGATTGGTCCGGATATCTGTCACTCACCGTCACAAAGAATGATGGGTGCAATACGTCACAGGGACCGCCAAAGGTCCTTAAGCTAAAACCATAGAGTTTACCTGATCACGTGACCCGCAGGTCCCGCTACTCTCCGTACAGGTCATTAACTAATTATATACATTAGTACTATTATATTTACATAAATCCTGAATAAACTATTAGTTTAATGACTATCTAGATGAGAGGTGACAAGGGGCAGACTAGACAAAAAGGACCCCGACGTCCTAGGGACTCTGGCTATGGGGACCTATATACACAGGTACCGGATAGAATGCGGTACCGGGACACCACATACACTTACGCAAATGGTTACAGGAGTTCTTGGTGAGTCCACCAGGCACTTTTCTTAAACGTTGCAGAAACCTGAAAACAAAAATAGTACTTCACAAAACAAGGTTAGTGACTTATTAGCAAAGTTATCACATGTAGACTCTTCAGCCTGGATATTTGCCATCCCAGCCTGACCTGTCGGACTGCTTCTGAGGCTAGAACATATAACGGGGTCCATGGGACTGTGCCCCCTCCAATGGACTCACTCGGGTATTCCAATTTTCCCGGAATAAGGTAGACTCGGTAATGGTGGGGCTGATGGTAACCACCATTTGCACTGCAGCAGCTTGCGCCACAGGGGGAACAGTAGTTGGTGCCTGTTGGGCCTGCCAAACCTCCTCCTCAGCAGTAGGCCGTGGCACTTTAGTTGGTGCCCGCTCATTAGGCCAAACCTCCTTGACCACAGGAGTAGGCTTGGGCACATCTGTAGATGACTTGTGCACGAACTTTTGTGCCATAACAGGCACCTCGGGCAAGTAGACCGCTTCCTCCAGGACGGTGCCTCTGACTTTAGGGGGCAGCAAACAAAAGGGATCAGCGTCCCAGTCATCTGACGGGAAGTAGGCAAAAGGAATCAGTGTTGGATTTTTGGGACGGGTAACTGCTGCCACCCACTCTCCTCTATTACTCTGTACAGGAGTATATTCCACAATCTCCCCGCTCTCTAGTGAATGCAGTGGTGTGGTGGAGATAGTCCCTTTGAACAGCACGATGATTGACCAAGATGGTCCAACCATGAGGACAGTCCATGAGGGTGCCAAACCTCCGCACTTTGTTGAATTTTACAACTGTGGCTTTGCGCCGTTCCAGGGGTGGGTTTCCCTCTTGGGGATGGTCCAACATTCTAATTTACAGGGCCTCAAATGCTTTAGTGTCTTGCTGCTGCACTTGTCGCATCTCATACCGTAGCAGCTTCGGCCCATACTCTTTCATTCTTTGTGCCCTCATTCCCTCTACAATTTTGGCCACCTGGACTTCCCTCCTAGCCCTCTAGGACTGGGCTGTCAGAACTGGGGGATGGGGCTTCCCTGGAAGGGGAAGAATGTGCTCTCTCATGTACTGGATCAGTCCTGGCTCATCGCCAAAGAGCCATCGGGGCAACAGTGGCGACCGGGTAGAAGGAGGGGTAGAGAAAGCACCTCTGCCGGGGTACTCACTTCTGAATCCTCTGTATGGATGTTCACCCAGGATCCCCAGGTCCGGAGTTGAGGGGACAGCCTCACCGGTGATGATCCTCGGGAAGATTTCGGCATTCCCTCTGCTGGGGTTGCCAGTCTCCATCGTCTTCGGGCAGCAGGACTTGGTAACAGGCCTCCTCGGGCCCGATGGTGATCTGTTGTAGGCGATCTGCCAGCTCCTGAAACATTTGTGCCGCGGAAACTTTCCGGGCCTCTGGCGCCATCTTGGGACTCTCTGACCTCGTGCTTGCCTGTTCCGCCACATTGCTCCACTCATAAACTTCCGGCAAACAGAGAGGATCCGGCGGCGCTGCTCCTTTTATGCAGGGCTTCAAAAAAATGGCTGCCGTCTGGAAGTTCGTCAGCGGTGCAGTGCTGACTTCCACTCCCCCGGGAACAAGGAGCGCATCTTTACAGTTCCACTTCGGCTTCGATACAGCAACATGGTTTCCACGCCCAGGGGTGGGACGTTGACCAGTGCAGGACATTTCAGCATGCTCCTCCGGCACATCTTTAACCCTTACAGGTACAGGCAATTGTTTGTTACACAGCCTAACTTTGGACCTGATTTCACACATGGTCGGCACAGTTCTAGGACAGTTCAAAATGGCAGATAACAGTCTTTTCTTCACCTGCCCCTCTATTTCACAAACGCCTCGGATTAAATACTTTTCGCTCACAAAGTCTCGTACACTTGGCTCTGGCACAATTTTTGGTCGCATCTGCGTGCAAATTTCACACTGGACACAGTTCAGACTGTGGGGTACCTTAGGCATAAGGAGCATACTCGTATCCTGTTCTTAGGACGCCAAAAGTTGTGGTGAGGGTGTGATGAGGGCAGATGGAATTACCCTACGGGGCAGATGGCATTAACCCCTTGTGTTCATGACCACGCTGACCTGAGACAGACTTGACTGAGACTGACTATACCCCATTTGTAGCTTACCAGGCGTTGACTTGGACCTGGGGGGTATTGGGCTTTTGGATCCGTGACTGCTTGACAGACTTTGGCCTCTTATGGACTCCAGACACATTCTAGCAGGACTTGACCTGCAACTCAGCTACATGAGAGAGAGCAGAGGCTCCACCCAGGGCTTATATAATGGAGACTCTGAGGGGTCCCATAGGTCACCCTTAGGTCACATGGTCACTGGTACCTCACTGGGTTACAATCACATGACAACAGGTTAATCAGGGCATAAGATGTCTAGAGGCGGCGTACCCCTTTTTATCAACTGGTGCCAGAAAGTTAAACAGATTTGTAAATTGCTTCTATTCAAGAATATTAATCCTTCCAGTACTTATCAACTGCTGTATGTTCCAGAGGAAGTTCTTTTCTTTTGGAATTTCCTTTCTGTCTGACCACAGTGCTCTCTGCTGACCCCTCTGTCCATTTCAGGAACTTTTCAGAGCAGGATAGGTTTGCTTTGGGGATTTGTTCCTGCTCTGGACAGTTCCTGACATGGACAGAGGTGTCAGCAGAGAGCACTGTGGTCAGACTGGAAAGATATTCAAAAAGGAAAAAACTTCCCCTGGAACATACAGCAGCTGATAAGTACTGGATTTTTAAATAAAAGTCATTTACAAATGTATTTAACTTTCTGGCACCAGTTGATTTAAAAAAAAAAATGTTTTCCAGTGGAGTACCCCTTTAAGCCTGCAGTGATTACCGGTCCGGGGGGATACATGTTGGTTCATCGCCGTTGTTTCTCCTGTGATCACACTGTGTGGGAGGTGGATACAGCTTCTTTCTTCATTCTACCGCCTACTGTGTCGTTTAGACTACAGAGGAATACGGCACTTACACTGCCAATAACGAACCGGAGGCTTATACAACAAACATCACAGCAAACAGGGACCGCAAGTAATAGACAGAGCGACAAACTATACGGGGGAGACAACACATATTGTACGGAAAGTCAACTGTACAACTGCAACCAGAATAGAATCACAACCTATACATAGAACTAGCGTTGAGCGCAAATATTCGAAATGCAAATTTTTACAGCAAATATCGGCACTTCACGATTTTGCAAATATTTAAATATAGTGATATATATTCTTAATGATGATAATTCAATTTTTTATGCAAATTTTTTATGTGAATTTATGCGAAGATCGGCACTTACAGACTGGACACTGATCCCACACTAATCGCGCATGCACACTATGCAAATTTCATAGCAAATTTTCGCATAAAAAAAAAAAGAACGAACAAAGCGAATATGCGAATTTCGCGAACATATCTTCGCGAAATATTGCGGATTCGAATATGGCCCCTGCAGCTCATCACTACATAGAAGGCTACAACCCCCAACATGACCGACAACTGGATATGACCATAATATACTTCTATTATACTGTATATACTTCAACCCCTGACTTAACCAAATCACTCAACAGGACTAGAATACAATTCTATTATACTCTACTACAACCCCCAACATAACCCGACCACTGCACATAACCTAAATACAGTTCTATTATACTCTATACATAGGGCACTACAACCCCCAACATAACCCGACCACTGCACATAACCTAAATACAGTTCTATTATACTCTATACATAGGGCACTACAACCCCCAACATAACCCGACCACCGAACATAACCTAAATACAATTCTATTATACACTATACATAGGTCACTACAACCCCCAACATAACCCGACCACTGCACATAACCTAAATACAATTCTATTATACTCTATACATAGGGCACTACAACCCCCAACATAACCCGACCACTGCACATAACCTAAATACAGTTCTATTATACTCTATACATAGGGCACTACAACCCCCAACATAACCCGACCACTGCACATAACCTAAATACAGTTCTATTATACTCTATACATAGGGCACAACAACCCCCAACATAACCCGACCACCGCACATAACCTAAATACAATTCTATTATACACTATACATAGGTCACTACAACCCCCAACATAACCCGACCACTGCACATAACCTAAATACAATTCTATTATACTCTATACATAGGGCACTACAACCCCCAACATAACCCGACCACTGCACATAACCTAAATACAATTCTATTATACACTATACATAGGGCACTACAACCCCCAACATAACCCGACCACTGCACATAACCTAAATACAATTCTATTATACACTATACATAGGTCACTACAACCCCCAACACAATCCAACGACTGGACATGACTATAATACAATTTAATTATACTGTACATAGATCATTACAACCCCCAACATGATCCTACTACTGTCACGATTCGGCTTCAGGGTAGTGGATCCTCTGTGTCAGCGAGGGATTGGCGTGGACCGTGCTAGTGGACCGGTTCTAAGAGGCTACTGGTTTTCACCAGAGCCCGCCGCAAAGCGGGATGGTCTTGCTGCGGCAGTAGCAACCAGGTCGTATCCACTAGCAACGGCTCTACCTCGCTGACTGCTGAGAAGGCGTGGGACAGAAGGACTAGGCAGAGGCAAGGTCAGACGTAGCAGAAGGTCGGGGGCAGGCGGCAAGGTTCGTAGTCAGGATGGGTAGCAGAAGTTCAGGTACACAGGCTTTGGACACACTAAACGCTTTCACTGGCACAAGGCAACAAGATCCGGCAAGGGAGTGCATGGGAGGAGGTCAGATATAGTCAGGGACCAGGTGGAAGCCAATTAAGCTAATTGGGCCAGGCACCAATCATTGGTGCACTGGCCCTTTAAGTCTCAGAGAGCTGGCGCGCGCGCGCCCTAGAGAGCGGAGCCGCGCGCGCCAGCACATGACAGCAGGGGACCGGGACGGGTAAGTGACCTGGGATGCGATTCGCGAGCGGGCGCGTCCCGCTGTGCGAATCGCATCCCCAACGGCCATGACAGTGCAGCGCTCCCGGTCAGCGGGACTGACCGGGGCGCTGCAGGGAGAAAGGCGCCGTGAGCGCTCCGGGGAGGAGCGGGGACCCGGAGCGCTAGGCGTAACAGTACCCCCCCCCTTAGGTCTCCCCTTCTCTTTGTCCGGTAACTGCCTCCCCTGGGATGAGGACACCGGGAAAGAACGGAGGGTTTCCTCAACGGCAGGCAGTACAGCAGGAGTGGGAATGGGGAGGGAGGGCAGAGGGCGAGGCCTGGCACGGGGCAGTGTGACACCAGGACGGGGGCCATGGGGAGGCACCGAGGCTTGCCTGACGGGACTGGGAGGGGGGGAGAGGCACTTCCTGTGGCAGGCAGAGTCCCAGTTCCTGATCTCCCCGGTGGTCCAATCAATGGTGGGGGAATGAAGCCGGAGCCAAGGCAGACCGAGGAGGACCTCAGAGGTACAGCCGGGGAGAACGAATAGCTCAATCCTCTCGAGGTGGGGTCCAATAGACATGAGGAGGGGTTCTGTGCGGTAACGCACGGTGCAGTCCAATCTGGCTCCGTTGACCGCGGAAATGTAGAGCGGCTTGACGAGACGGGTCACCGGGATGCTGAATTTATTAACAAAGGACTCCAAAATAAAATTCCCGGAGGCACCAGAGTCCAAGCAGGCCACGGCCGAGATGGAGGAGTTGGCTGTAGGAGAAATCCGCACGGGCACCGTGAGACGTGGAGAAGAAGACTTAGAACCAAAAGATGCCACACCCACGTGAGCTGGGTGCGTGCGTGCGTTTCCCAGGCGTGGAGGACGGATAGGGCAATCCACCAAGAAATGCTCAGTACTGGCACAGTACAGACAGAGATTTTTTTCTCTACGGCGATTCCTCTCTTCCTGGGTCAGGCGAGACCGATCCACTTGCATGGCCTCCTCGGCGGGAGGCCCAGGCGTAGACTGCAAAGGATGCTGTGGGAGAGGTGCCCAGAGATCAAAGTCTTTTTCCTGGCGGAGCTCTTGGTGTCGCTCAGAAAAACGCATGTCAATGCGGGTAGCCAAATGGATGAGTTCTTGGAGGTTGGCAGGGATCTCTCGTGCGGCCAGCACATCCTTGATGCGACTGGATAGGCCTTTTTTAAAGGTCGCGCAGAGAGCCTCGTTATTCCAGGATAGTTCAGAAGCAAGAGTACGGAATTGTATGGCGTACTCGCCAACGGAAGAATTACCCTGGACCAGGTTCAGCAAGGCAGTCTCAGCAGAAGAGGCTCGGGCAGGTTCCTCAAAGACACTTCGGACTTCAGCGAAGAAGGACTGGACTGTGGCTGTGGCAGGATCATTGCGGTCCCAGAGCGGTGTGGCCCAGGACAAGGCCTTTCCTGAAAGAAGGCTTACTACGAACGCCACCTTAGACCGTTCTGTAGGAAACAAGTCTGACAACATCTCCATATGCAGGGAACACTGAGACAAAAATCCACGGCAGAGTCTGGAGTCCCCATCAAATTTGTCCGGCAGGGACAAGCGGAGGTTAGGAGCGGCCACTCGCTGCGGAGGAGGTGCAGGAGCTGGCGGAGGAGATGGTTGCTGCTGTAGCAGAGGCAGAAGTTGCTGTAACATGGCGGTCAACTGCGACAGCTGCTGTCCTTGTTGGGCAATCTGCTGCGATTGCTGAGCGACCACCGTGGGAAGATCAGCGAGACTTGGCAGCGGCACCTCAGCGGGATCCATGGCCGGATCTACTGTCACGATTCGGCTTCAGGGTAGTGGATCCTCTGTGTCAGCGAGGGATTGGCGTGGACCGTGCTAGTGGACCGGTTCTAAGAGGCTACTGGTTTTCACCAGAGCCCGCCGCAAAGCGGGATGGTCTTGCTGCGGCAGTAGCAACCAGGTCGTATCCACTAGCAACGGCTCTACCTCGCTGACTGCTGAGAAGGCGTGGGACAGAAGGACTAGGCAGAGGCAAGGTCAGACGTAGCAGAAGGTCGGGGGCAGGCGGCAAGGTTCGTAGTCAGGATGGGTAGCAGAAGTTCAGGTACACAGGCTTTGGACACACTAAACGCTTTCACTGGCACAAGGCAACAAGATCCGGCAAGGGAGTGCATGGGAGGAGGTCAGATATAGTCAGGGACCAGGTGGAAGCCAATTAAGCTAATTGGGCCAGGCACCAATCATTGGTGCACTGGCCCTTTAAGTCTCAGAGAGCTGGCGCGCGCGCGCCCTAGAGAGCGGAGCCGCGCGCGCCAGCACATGACAGCAGGGGACCGGGACGGGTAAGTGACCTGGGATGCGATTCGCGAGCGGGCGCGTCCCGCTGTGCGAATCGCATCCCCAACGGCCATGACAGTGCAGCGCTCCCGGTCAGCGGGACTGACCGGGGCGCTGCAGGGAGAAAGGCGCCGTGAGCGCTCCGGGGAGGAGCGGGGACCCGGAGCGCTAGGCGTAACAACTACTAGACATGACTGTAATACAATTCTATTATACTGTATAGATAAAACACTATGACCCCTAACATAACCCTACTACTGGTTATATACACTATATTACAATTAAAAAAATTAAAATTTCAAATCAATCGGTGCCAGAAAGTTAAACAGATTTGTAAATTACTTCTATAAAATTGACACGCCCCATGCTAGCTGAATGAGTGGTTCGGATGCTGGTTGTCTAACTTTCTTTCGGCAGGCATAGCGGCGCTCCCCATCAAGAGTGCGCTCTACGAGGCTGCCTTCAATACAACTCTATGGGAGAGCCGGAGCGCTGCATTTGGCAATCTCTGGCTCTGCCATAGAGCTGCATAGAGGGGGTGTGTAGGCTGCCGCTTTGTGCGGAATCCCCTATACTTAAGATAGGAGATAAGTTTTCATATGCCGGAGTACTCCTTTAATATCACTGAAGAGATAGAAGGTCGGCTGTATAAACAAATAGAGAGGGCCGCCCGGGCAGGTACAGTGGTAATAATGGGAGATTTTAACTATCCAGATATAGATTGGGGCCGGGGGTTGGCTAAAACTACAAAGGGGCGACAATTCCTAAATTTATTGCAGGATAATTTTATGGGCCAGTTTGTGGAGGACCCAACAAGAAGTGATGCATTGTGGGATCTGATCATTTCCAACAACGCAGAGCTGGTTGGTAATGTAACTGTGAGGGAAAACCTTGGTAATAGCGACCACAATATAGTTACTTTTGACTTAAAATGTAGAAAACAAAGACAGACGGGGAAAGCAAAAACATATAACTTTAAAAAGGCAAATTTCCCTGGGCTGAGATCTGCACTACAGGACATAGACTGGGGGGAGGTGTTCTCAAATGCTGATGCAGAAGGTAAATGGGACATCTTTAAATCAACTCTAAATAACTATACAGCTAAATATATACCAAAGGGGAACAAATATAAACGATTAAAACTAAATCCTACATGGCTGACACATGATGTTAAAAGAGCAATAAACAACAACAAAAATAGCCTTCAAAAAATACAAATCTGATGGGTCAGCTATAACATTTAAACAGTACAAGGAGCTTAATAAAATCTGTAAAAATGTAATAAAAACAGCAAAAATTGAAAATGAGAGACAGGTGGCCGAAGAAATCAAAACTAATCCTAAATATTTTTTTAGATATATAAATACAAAAAAACCAAGGACAGAGCATGTAGGACCCCTTAATAATGATAATGGGGAGGTTGTCACGGGCGATCAAGAGAAGGCGGAGCTACTGAATGGGTTCTTTAGTTCTGTATATACTAAGGAAGAAGGAGCTGACATTGGCCAGGTCAGTGCTGGTAACACATCATATAATGTATTGAACTGGCTTAATGTAGAGATGGTACAAGGTAAGTTAAGTAAAGTAAATGTAAGCAAATCTCCAGGGCCGGATGGACTACACCCAAGAGTTCTTAGAGAGGTAAGTTCAGTAATATCTGTACCCCTGTTCATGATATTTAGAGATTCTCTGGTGTCTGGTATTGTGCCAAGGGACTGGCGCAAGGCTAATGTGGTACCAATCTTCAAGAAGGGCTCTAGGTCTTCGCCAGGCAATTATAGACCGGTAAGTCTAACGTGCATTGTGGGTAAATTGTTTGAAGGACTTATAAGGGATTACATACAGGAATACATAGGGGATAATAGTATTATAAGTGATAGCCAGCATGGGTTTACTAAGGATAGAAGTTGTCAAACCAATCTAATTTGCTTTTATGAAGAGGTGAGTAGAAGCCTTGACAGAGGAATGGCTGTGGATATAGAGGAATGGCTGTGTATATAGAGGGGGGCTGTGTATATAGAGGGGGGCTGTGTATATAGAGGGGGGGCTGTGTATATAGAGGGGGGCTGTGTATATAGAGAAATGGCTGTGTATATAGAGGGGGGCTCTGTATATAGAGGAATGGCTGTGGATATAGTGTTTCTGGATTTTGCTAAAGCGTTTGATACTGTCCCTCATAGACGTCTGACAGGTAAGTTAAGGTCCTTGGGCTTGGAAACTTTAGTTTGTAACTGGATTGAACACTGGCTCATGGATCGTACCCAGAGAGTGGTGGTAAATGATTCGTACTCTGATTGGTCCCCGGTTATTAGTGGTGTACCCCAAGGTTCAGTACTGGGCCCGCTGCTGTTTAATTTATTTATCAATGATATAGAGGATGGTATTAACAGCTCTGTTTCTATCTTTGCAGATGACACCAAGCTTTGTAGCACAGTACAGTCTATAGAGGATGTGTATAAGTTACAAGATGACTTGGATAGACTAAGTGTCTGGGCATCCACTTGGCAAATGAGGTTCAATGTGGATAAATGTAAAGTTATGCATCTGGGTACTAATAACCTGCATGCATCGTATGTCTTAGGGGGGATTAAACTGGCAGAGTCACTGGTAGAGAAGGATCTGGGTGTACTTGTAGATCACAGACTACAGAATAGCATGCAATGTCAGGCTGCTGCTTCCAAAGCCGGCAGGATATTGTCATGTATCAAAAGAGGCATGGACTCGAGGGGCAGGGACATAATACTCCCCCTTTATAAATCATTGGTACGGCCTTACCTGGAATATGCTGTTCAGTTTTGGTCGCCTGTTCATAAAAGGGACACTGCGGAGTTGGAAAGGGTGCAGAGACGCGCGACTAAACTAATATGGGGCATGGAACATCTTAGCTATGAGGAGCGATTAAAGGAGTTACAATTGTTTAGTCTTGAGAAGAGACGTTTAAGGGGGGATATGATAAACGTATATAAGTATATAAATGGCCCATACAAAAAATATGGAGAAAAACTGTTCCAGGTTAAACCCCCCCAAAGGACGAGGGGGCACTCCCTCCGTCTGGAGAAGAAAAGGTTTAGTCTAAAGGGGCGGCACGCCTTCTTTACCGTGAGGACTGTGAATTTATGGAACGGTCTACCTCAGGAACTGGTCACAGCAGGAACAATTAACAGCTTTAAAGTAGGGTTAGATACATTCCTGGAACAAAATAACATTAATGCTTATGCAGAATTATAAAACTACATCCCTTTCCCTTATCCCCTTACATCCTTCCCTTCAATCCCCTGGTTGGACTTGATGGACGTATGTCTTTTTTCAACCATACTAACTATGTAACTATGTAACTATGTAACAACATTTACAAGGGAATTATAGGAATTATACATATTCCTATCTCTTGTTTTGCGTGGAGACTGAAGCTGATCAATATGCAGAATCCTTGCACACAGATAAGAGTGAAGCATTTATCCTACTAAGTATCTTTTTAGCAGTAATCGATGGAGCGGTGACAGAGACAGATGGTATCATCAGAGAGGTCCCTGTGATGATCGGTGACTTCAGCTCAGCTTGTAAGAAATCACTATATCTTAACTCTCCCCAGTCTACGCGACTCCGTCTTCCGGCGATTGATACGTGGATTATCAAGGGGGAGACGCAGACGATGGTCCACCGTACTACCAGGATGGGTGTAATCCAAGATGACCATTGATAACCATTCTGCCTGATCACCAAATGGCTTATATTTGGTTTGTGACTTTGTTTCTATAGGTAAAGTTATGGGTCATTGCGTGACATGAAAGTCTCAAGTGTCAGTTTTCACCTAAACAAAACTTAAGAAGAGGTCTCACTCCACTATGACCACCATGAGACACCACTATACACCATCAAGACACATGCCATCAATACAACTATAAAGAAACACTTCACCATGGTCACCATCAAGTATTACTTTATCATGACCACAATCAAGCACAACTCCACTATGACCCCCATCAGGTACCACTATAGCATTACCACCATCAAGTCTTACTTTACCATGACCACAATCAAGCACAACTCCACTATGACCCCCATCAGGTACCACTATAGCATTACCACCATCAAGTCTTACTTTACCATGACCACAATCAAGCACAACTCCACTATGACCCCCATCAGGTACCACTCTACCATTACCCCCATCAAGTCTCACTTCACTATGAACACCATTGAATCTAATGTTACCATGACCACAATTAAAGATCCACTCAACTATGATCCCCATCAGACACCACTCTACCATGAATACTATCAAGTCTCATTCCACCATGAACACCATCAAGTTTCACTCTACTATGAACCCCATTGAATCTTACTTTACCATTACCACAATCAAGCTTTACTCCACCACAACTACCACCAGGCACAACTCTACCATGAATATTGTAACGGAGCTGGATGTGGATCCTCTATCCTGTGTGGCTGATGACTCGGACCATATCGGGGAGCGGAGTCTAAGGTTCCGCTGGTCTTCACCAGAACCCGCCGCAAGGCAGGATGGGCTTGCTGCGGCAGGCGACACCCAGCTCGCTACCCCCGACACGGCTCGACCACACAGGTAGCTGGGCAAGGCGAGGTACCAAAGGATAAGGCAGTAGTGTAGTCAAACATAGCAGAAGGCATGCGGCAGGTGCAGAGTCTAATGACGTAGCGGAAGGTCTGGAAACACAGGTAAGGCTAACAGGCTATAAGGGCTGCTTAAAGGGGTACTCCCGTGGATTTTTTTTTTTTTAAATCAACTGGTGCCAGAAAGTTAAACAGATTTGTAAATTACTTCTATTAAAAAATATTAATCCTTCCAGTACTTTTAAGGGTCTGTATACTACAGAGGAAATGGTTTTCTTTTTGGAACACGGTGCTCTTTGGTGACATCATGACCACAGTGCTCTCTGCTGACATCTCTGTCCATTTTAGAAACTGTCCAGAGCAGCATATGTTTGCTATGGGGATTTTCTCCTACTCTGGACAGTTCTTAAAATGGACAGAGATGTCAGCAGAGAGCACTGTGGTCATGATGTCAGCAGAGAGCTCTGTGTTCCTGAAAGAAGTAATTTACAAATCTGTTTCACTTTCTGGCACCAGTTGATTAAAAAAAAAGGTTTCCTCGGGAGTACCCCTTTAATGTCAGGCTAGGGGCATTGAAGATCCGGCAAGGAAGAGGGGGAGGTGCAGGAACTTATAGACAAGTGTCAGGTGTGTGACATAATTATGGGCATACTGGCCCTTTAAATTTCAGTGCTCCGGCGCACGAGTGCCCCACTCAGCAATGACCACCATTAAATATCATGCCACCTTGACTACCATGCAATCACACTTCACCATGTAAACCTTTAAGTGCCACCGCACCATGACCAACAACATACGTTAATTGATTCCTTTAGCACCAAGTTGAAATGAATATGCAAATTAGTCTTTGGAGCCCACTGGGTGTTTCCCTCGGCCCTTCAGCAGATAGTCACTCCCCTCCCCGATTGGCAGCCACTAGGCTGTACTGTAATCCTAGCCTCTCCCTTGTATTCTAGTGGCCGAGAGGAACGCCCAGTTGTTTTCAAAACCTAATTTGCATATCTCTTTAAATTCTGATGTCTCGGCTGATCTGATTTAAGCCACTGATCACACCCGCCCTCAAAGGGACTCTTCAGATTTCAGCCCTTAAAAAGACTTAAATGGGTAATCCGCCCCTAGACATCTTATCCCGCATCCAAAGGATAGGGGATAAGATGTCTGATCTCGGGGGTCCCACCACTGGGGACCCCCAAGATTTCGGTTGCGGCACCCCAGACATACGGTGCACGGAGTGAACTTTGCTCCATGCTGGATGACTGGCGATGCAGGGCGAAGGCTCGAAACATCATCGTCACGCCCCGCTCATGATGTGACCACCACCCCCCTCAATGCAAGTCTATGGGAGGGGGCGTGGCGACCGCCACCCCCCCTCCCATAAACTTGCATTGAGGGGGTGTGGCCGTGACGTCACGAGCCTCCGGAACTGCACCCAATGCTCTAAACGAATGTCAGGTGCAGCAAAGAGATCGTGGGGGTCCCCAGTGGCGGGATTCATACAATCGGACATCTTATCCCCTATCCTTTGGATAGGGGATAAGATTTCTAGGGGCGGAGTGCCCCTTTAACAATAGCAGATAATAACTATGCCACAGCCCTAAATAGAGGGGGATTTATAATAAAATTTTGGTTGGATGTTGGCATTTTTGCATATTCTTTTACATTTACCTATATTTTGTAAAAATGACTCGGTGGACAATTTCCACTGGTTTGCACGGCAGTGGTCAGAAATTTATAAAGTGCAAATTTAAAGAAAAAATAAAAACAAAACGTGAATATACAACACAAAGAACGGAAATATGCGCAAACCAACACCACCCAAAGAAGAGCTCTAGACAAAGGCTTTTTTGACATGTTTTTAGTCTCCCAGCCTTCTTCGGCGTACTTGTGCCAAATTTACCGCACATTGTGCAAACTCGAAATAAATTTCCGGCAAAATTGGTAAAAAGAAAAGAAAAGCAGCTATACTCAAGACCAATGATAAATCCCCCATATGTCTATTACATAATATCAACACTTCAGCGCTACAGATATCGTAGGGTCATCGATACATAAATAGCTGCACATTAATCACAGGTGTGAATACAGATATAGACCATCACCTCCTTAGAGGATCATCCCAATTAATCTCGGGCACCTTTTGTATTCTCATGACAGGTGCCCATCACTGGGTATTTGCATACGCAAAGTAATGGTGGGCAACAAAAAAACCACCTCGTCTAATGCGCGTAAATAGCCTGCCGGCTGTCAGCTCTCGTACGCTGTCAATGCGACCGGCTCATCACGCAACCTGGCAATTAGATGTAATTACATTTCCCGTGCTTCGGAGTTGTTATTATAGCGGTTGTTGATCTAAAAATATGCCAAGCTTCCAATCCAGGCGAGTCAAAGTATGGAATTGGCGTAGACTACTTACTGATATAAAAGTCCTAAATACTACATCTTCTACATGACTATTAGAGGCGAAACAACTCATCGCGGTGACAGGCCGTCAGACTTTATTTACATCGCTGCACATTGTGTTGAAAAAAAAAAAACTTTAAAGGGGTACTCTGCCCCTAGACATCTTATCCCCTATCCACTGCCCCAGTGTTCAGAACATTTGGTCTTGTAGCGGGCGTCACGTCATGCCACCTTGTGACATCACACCACACCCACTCAAAGCAAGTCTATGGGAGGGGGGCGTGGCGGCTGCCACGCCCCCTCCCATAGACTTGCATTGAGGGGGTGTGGTGTGACAGCACGAGAGGTGTGGCTGTGACGCCATGAACCCTGCCGCCCGCTCCAAGATCAAATGTTCTGAGCACCGGGGTAGCGGAGTACCCCTTTAATGTTTCTTGGGGGAAGGGGGGTGGGGTCTCTGTCTGGAAGGGGTTTATGTATTTGATATCCACCTACCTGGGAAACAATGGCTCAATGCCTGCTGACACCTTCCTCATCTGGAGTATAGGGTGGCATGACTCTCCGGCTGTTACCCTCTCACTTTTTACTATCTAGGTAATTGGAGTCAAAAAAGGAGATAGGGCGGACATGATTTGGCCACTAAATTTTGGAATTCCTTGGCAGCACATGAATCAAGCAGGATCTTCCACATCAGTATCCCAACAAGTTGGATTAACCTCTCGGGGATACATCGGTGGACCTGAGGAAGGCACGAATCAGTGCCGAAACGCGTCATCCTTATTGTGTTAAATAAAATATAAGTTTTCCTGTGCTAGCCTTGGTTCTTTCTTGTTCAATAATTAAGCAGCGCCTCTTTTTTCTGTCCTTTTGCTATTGTCTATCTGCTTCACCTAAGAGTGAATTTCGTACGAGTGCAGCAGCTTCTATCTACCGCATTCAGTTACATGAAACTAACATCACACCCAACTGTACAGGTCAGTGTATCATTTTGGTGTGGTGGAGGGAAGACACCAACTTATATACTACAACAGGGAGCGCCCCCTTGTGCTCTCTTTTTCTTCACATTACACTTGTTTGTAAGTGTGAGGTCACATCAGCCACCCTACCCATTGAAGCCCACCTGGGACAACTCCCTGCAGCCCTGTAGAGAATGATCTACCACCCACTCAGCGGTCGCTCTACCCATTGAAGCACAGACAGGCTCCCTTTCAACACCTGACAAGTGATGTAATGTCTCGGGCCACTGTACCTCGGGCAAAGTGAAGTAATGTCTCGGGCACTGTAACCTGGGAAAAACTGAGATGATAATAATTTTGTATGCTCTTAAAAATAAACATCAGGGCAAAGATCATATAAAAATTGCGAGAACCCCATCAAACACTATACAGACACTATATTAGGAACTACACTAACTTTACAGCCCCTGTAGCACAGTCAAATAAAGAGAGAAATCCTGAAACACCCCATTAAAGGGGTTCCCCGTGGAAAACAGTTTTTTTTAGTTTTTTTTTAAATCAACTGGTGCCAGAAAGTTACATAGATTTGTAAATTACTTCTATTAAAAAATCTTAATCCTTCCAGTACTTATTAGCTGCTGAATACTACAGAGGAAATTATTTTCTTCATGCAACACAGAGCTCTCTGCTGACATCACGAGCATAGTGCTCTCTGCTGACACCTCTGTCCATTTTAGGAACTGTCCAGAGCAGCATATTTTTTCTATGGGGATTTTCTCCTACTCTGGACAGTTCTTAAAATGGACAGAGGTGTCAGCAGAGAGCACTGTGGTCATGATGTCAGCAGAGAGCACTGTGTTCCAAAAAGAAAAGAATTTCCTCTGTAGTATTCAGCAGCTAATAAGTACTGGAAGGATTACGTTTTTTTAATAGAAGGAATATACAAATCTGTTTAACTTTCTGGCACCAGTTGATTTAAAAAAAAAAAAAAAAAAAAAAGTTTTCCACCGGAGTACCCCTTTAATGAAGCATCTAAATTCAATGATTAAAGGAGTTATCCAGTTTAGGTCTGATCACAGGGGGTCCAACCGCTGGGACCTCCTGCGACCTCCTGCCTGGCGCCCCAGGGCGCCAGGCAGGAGGTCGCAGGAGCTCCCAGCGGTTGGACCCCCATGATTCGAAGCTCATCCCCTATTCTGCGGAAAGGGGATAGGTTTCCCTAAAGTGGATAACTCCTTCATCAAAGGGGACCAAGACTTTTGTCCTAACATTGTACGGAGATACAGCACCACCTTCAGGCGCAAGACAGAATAACCAGTAAACACCATTGGCGCCAATGATAAGTGATGATATTCCTGTTGCGTTGTAAAGCAGCTCATTATTAATGGTCACGCGCCGCATCCGTTCTGCAAACATTATTCCATACAACTTCACAATTAACAGAATATGATCGGGACTCGTCAATATATTGATACATAGTAATCTGTATGAGGAGGGCACGAGGAAGTCTGTCCGGGAACGAGCGCGCATTTTTATTTTATTATTTTTTTCAACACTGGATTTAAACAAAAGAGCAGCCCTGTTCCTGATGAACAGCGAAGACAGATCAATACTAATTTTCTTTCCTCTAAATCAGAAAGGGCAGTTAATTTAGATAGATTAATGGTTTCCATGACGATTGTTCTCCCGCTCATTTGTCTTGGAACTTCGCGCGAGCGCTGCGGCTTTAATAAAATAAACTTTCCGCTCAATTAAATTTCATGCCGGCTAATGTTATTACAAGGTGCAAAGACTTTCCCTGGTGTAGCGCTGAATAAATCAGGGCAAAATTTGCCATTCAGGAGTCTGGGAAAGTTGAAGAGAGATGAAGTATATAGGTACTATTACACCACTGATAAAGTGGAGGGGTTAATTTTGTAAAACTTTTTTACTAAGAGAGACAATAGAGGACGGCTCGCCTGCAGAATTGCCAGACATCCCCTTGGGCTTGTTTGGCTGATAGATGAGGGGGTCATATGGACCACTTATCCAAGAAGTTTAAAGGGGTACGCCACTCGAAAAAAAAAAAAAAAAATTAATCAACTGGCGCCAGAAAGTTAAACAGATTTGTAAATTACTTCTATTTAAAAATGTTAATCCTTCCAGTACTTATCAGCTGCTGTATGCTCCACAGGAAGTGCTTTTCTTTTTGAATTTCCTTTCTGTCTGACCACAGTGCTCTCTGCTGACACCTCTGTCCATTTTAGGAACTGTCTAGAGTAGGAGCAAATCCCCACAGAAAACCTATCCTGCTCCGGACAGTTTCTAAAATGGACAGAGGTGTCAGCAGAGAGCACTGTGGTCAGACAGAAAGGAAATTCAAAAATAAAAGAACTTCCTCTGGAGCATACAGCAGCTAATAAGTACTGGAAGGATTAAGTAATTTACAAATCTGTTTAACTTTCTGGCACCAGTTAATAAAAAAAAAATACATATATTTTTCCAGTGGAGTACCCCATTTAACCAGCACTGAATTTTTGGCCTATTTGGGTATCGCCACATGAAATGGGCCTCCATATGGGCTGTTATCTATGTTAAAAGCCAGGACCGTCCCATGTGGTGGTGGTGGTTGGGGGAGAGGACTATATTTTTTAAATGCAAAAAAAACTATTTTTTTTGAAAATTGACATAAATCTACTACTTCAAAACCTCTGTGGACATTTAATCAAATTACACCGTCCTTTTTATATCAGACTATAACAATATAATCACAATTGTAACATAAATACCTGTCTGGTATCCAGTCTCCAGCTTTTGCCTGCTGATTTTGTACTGCATCACTCTCTAGGTTTGACCCATTGCCTGTACTGACTGTCTGTGATTTATGAGTTTGTGATCTGTCGTTTATGTGTTGCCGACCTGGTTTGTCTTAATACTCTGACTACTCTGATGCCCTTGCACGTAGTTCAGCATAGGAACCGTCACCCAGATGGGGGCAGCCATTCAGGCAGATTTTTCGAGTACGGTATGTAGGGACAGTGGTTGAGGAGATATCACATGTGGACTGTTCGATAAGCCCTGGACGCGACAACAATAAAGTTATTTTCCATGGATCAGCCAAAAAGTCTGTCCTTTTTTATTTTATTTTTTACCAGTGGTGAGCCAAATAGGTTTTTGAAACTATCATCCCCTTGGATGCCATGGAGAACCCTGAAGCTTAAAGGGGTACTCCGCCCCTAGACATTTTATCCCCTAGCCTTCAAGCCCCCTCCCATAGGCTTGCATTGAGGGGGCGGGGCATGACATCATGAGGGGGCAGAGCCATGACATCACGTTACCGCGGCCCCTGTATCGCAGTCAACAGCCACGGAGCGATCTTTGCTCCAGGCAGCTCAGGAACAGGGGAACAGCGGGACCCCCGTGATCAGAGATCTTATCCCCTATCCTTTAGATAGGGGATAAGATGTCTAGGAGTGGAATACCCCTTTAAGGCAACCTGGAGACACCATGTTATAGAGATTCATAGCTTTATGGGAAAAAAACCATTAAGTATTTCTTGCATGTTATTAATTGAATTTTTCCCTTCTCATGGGAGATCCTAATCAGTAACTGTCAGTATTTTCTGCCCAATCACTGATTAGCACCTCCTACTGGACTCCTAAGGCCAAAATGAGAAGAGATTTATATGGATACCACACAAGTATTGAGAGTTAAACAGAACTTTTGGTCTCTGTAGAAAGAAAACTTGATCCATGCGCTGCTTTAAAGGGGTATTCAACTGACCCAGCGTTTGTAACATTTAGTTCACGACCACGCCCCCTTGATGTCACGGCCACGCCCCTTGTCATGTCATGTCACACCGCTTCAATGCAAGTCTCCAAGTCATGCCACGCCCCCTCCCATAGACTTGCATTGAGGGGGCGTGGTGTGATGTCATGAGGGGGCGTGGTTGTGACGTCACAACCCCCACAGCCTGCGCCCAGCATTCGGAACAAAATGTTCAGAACATTGGAGCAGTGGAGTACCCCTTTAATACAGGTTTGGGCAATTTGTTTTTATTTTCGCTCCTATTTATGAGCCATCCATTCGTTTAGATGTAGCGCCTTATATGCTAATGAGGACCAGGTTGCCTCTGGCTGTTGCATAACGACAACTTCTAGAATGCCTGGACAGCCTGCTGGGCATGCTGGGAATTATAGTTTTGCAACAGTTAGATGCAACCTGATTGAGAAACATTTCCATAGACTATCAAGGGTGGTGGCCACCACTGTTCCCAATGGGTCGTGAGTTAAAGGGGTGCTCCACCCCTGGACATCTTATCCCCTATCTAAAGGATATAGGATAAGATGTCTGATCAGGGAACCCCGCGATCTCCCGGCTGCCCCCGGTGCTCATGGCGCCATGGCCACGCCCCCTGGATTGATCACAAGAACTGGCGGGGAGAAGCTTGCAGCTGAGCTCTGAGTCGGCTCCATAGAGTTACATTATAAGGCTATCTCGGTCACGTGGCACAGAGCCATAAAAGAACATGCTTAGCACAGTCCTCTCTTGGCTCGTTCTAGTAATAGGTCGGGGTCTGAACACCCAGACCATGACCAATCACAGCTTTTGGTGTGTTCCTAGGACTCGAGAACAGTTTTGTGAAAACGTAGTGGCCCTTTAAAGTTTACAGAATAGCATAATGGATCAATACTACTTAAAGGGGTACTCTGCTGCTCAGCATTTGGAACAAACTGTTCCGAACGCAACGGGAGCTTGGGACGTCATAGCCCCGCCCTCTCATGACATCATGCCCGGCCCCCTCAATGCAAGTCTATGGGAGGGGGCATGACAGCCGTCACGCCCCCTCCCATAGACTTGCATTGAGGGGGCGGGAATCATGAAAGGGTGGGGCTATGGCGTCACGATCTCCCGGCGCCGGCTCCAGTGTTCGCAACAGTTTGTTCCAAATGCTGAGCAGCAGAGTACCCCTTTAATGCTTTGCTAACCTAGAAGCTTTGGTACACAAAAGCAGAAATATTTTCGTAGCTAGAATCGGTCTCGTTTTTTAAATTTTTTTCTATATATTTTTTTTCTCCGTCGTCTTTGCGTGAAGCAGATGTAAAAATATTCATCTTCGTAGCAGATGGGATTTAAAGCTGAATAAAACTCTTAATACAGACAAATTACGGCAGCGTCTGGAAACTGCGGACATATGAATTTTTCACCGTGATTTGTTTTATATTTTTACGTCTTGATAATTTTTGTGACATCTGGCGCATCGGATAATGGGAATCCGAACCCTGGGTGTCAGATTCGTTAAATTCATTCCCTAATAAGAATTGAAAGATATTTATCATTTTACACATTCTTTAGAGGAAAAAAAAATCCCTACACAAATAGTGGATTCACTAGGACAAGGAATAGAGACCATGGGGTGTATATAGGATATACTGGACCCTATAAAAAGCAATACGGGATCCCATACTGGTCAAGTTATCAGACCAGTATGGGATCCCAGCAACTTAGGACAGGAGGGGTATGAAGACATCAAAACATTGGGTGACATTGACCTCTGGAATAGAGGAAGTTTACTGAAGACAGTAACTCTGTGCAACTCAATAATGAATCTGTCTTCAATAAGCTCCCCCTGTTGGTGGCTACAGGCATCCAATATGTTATTATTTAAAGGGGTACTCCAGTGGATTTTTTAATTTTTTTTTTGTAAATCATCTGGTGCCAGAAAGTTTTACAGATTTGTAAATTACTTCCAGTACTTATTAGCTGCTGTATACTCCACAGGAAGTTATTTTCCTTGTTGAATTTCTTTTCTGTCTGACCACAGTGCTCTCTGCTGAAACATCTGTCCATGTCAGGAACTGCCCATAGCAAACCTCTCCCGCTCCGGACAGTTCCTGACATGAGGGCACTGTGGTCAGACAGAAAGGATTAAAAAAGATTAGAACTTCCTGTGGAGCATACAGCAGCGTATAAGTACTGGAAGGATTAAGAGTTTTAAATAGAAATAATTGAAAAGTATGTGTTTAACTTTCTGGCACCAGTTGATTTAAAAAAAATATATATATTTTCCACTACAGTACCCCCTTAACTCTCCATCTATACAGGGGTTTTTGAGATATAGACAGTATTAGAACAATCTGGCTCCTTTCCTTATAAACATATTTTGAGAAGCTTACCAACATAGAATTTTGAGTCCAAAAGCTGGACCTAGAGATTTTTTATGTGGCACTCCGCCCCTAGACATCTTATCCCCTATCCAAAGGATAGGTGATAAGATGTCTGATCGCGGGAGTCCCGCCGCTGGGGACCCCCGCGATCTCGGCTGCGGCATCCCAGAGATCCGATGCACAGAGGGAACTTTGCTCCGTGCCGGATGACTGGCGATGCGGGGTGGAGGCTGGTGACATCACGTGACTTGCATTGAGGGGGCATGGCCGTGACAGCCGTCATGCCCCTCCCATGAACTATCATTGAGGGTGCGTGGCCGTGATGTCAGGAGCCTCCGGCACTGCACCTGATGCTCTAAAGGAACGCCGGGTGAAGCAGGTAGATCGCAGGGGGTCCCCAGCTGTGGGACCCCGCAATCGGACATCTAATCCTTTGGATAGGGGATAAGATGTCTAGGGGTGGAGTACCCCTTTAAGTTATTAGGTTACTAGGTTGGAGAACATTACTTAATGCGATTCTCAATTTGGAGACAGATGTTTATGTAGCTCTCAGGGTAGAGATCATTGATTCATGAGGCCCTAATGCTTGAGACCATTGCTTTATTAGGGCCCACATGTTGGAGACAGATGCTTATGTAGCTCTCAAGGTAGAGATCATTGATTCATGAGACCCTCATGCTTGAGACCATTGCTTGATAGAGCTCAGATGTCTGAGACCATTGCTTTATTGGGGCCCTCATGTTGGAGACCAATGCCTTATGTTGCTTTCATGTTGAAGATGACTGCTTAATGTGGCCCTAATGTTGGAGAGCGAAAAAACCATAGCTTTATGTGCCCCTTATATTGGATAGCATTTCTTTATGTGGCTGTCAGGTTGGAAACTATTGCTTGTCTCCAACATGTTGCCCTTCATCCGTTATAAAACTTTGACTCTCTCAGCTCTGCCAGACTTTAATTCTTTCTCTTCTTAAGTAAAATACCCTCACAGAGGAGCAACCACAACCTAGGGTGCTTCAGGTGGAGGCCATCATGTTATATGGCTCATGCTCAACTTATGGTCTTCGCAAGACACTATAGTCCACACAGTACACTCTAAATATTATCATGTTTAAGTGGAAGGTTCCCAGGAAAGCTGACCACTTCCCTTCCAGAGAATCCAACAATTACTATCCAAGTAATAGAAATACACACGCAGTGATATAAACTGAGGTGACAAGGTCAATGGTCAATAGATTTTTATCGATCAATTGAGCAAGATGACATTAAGCCAACATTTGCTTCGCCTGGTTTTGGCAAGAAGTGAGTCTTTCTATAGAGTGCTTGTAGCCATGAGCGAGTCTTTCCATACAGTGCTTGTAGCCATGAGCGAGTCTTTCTATAGAGTGCTTGTAGCCATGATTGAGTCTTTCTATAGAATACTTGTAGCCATGAATGAGTCCTTCCATAGAGTGCTTGTTGCCATGACTGAGTCTTTCAATAGAGTGCTTGTAGCCACGAGCAAGTCTATCCATAGAGTGCTTGTAACCATAAGCTAGTCCTTTCATAGAGTGCTTGTAGCCATGAGCGAGTCATTCCATAGAGTGCTTGTAGCCATGAGTGAATCTTTCAATATAGAGTGCTTGTAGCCATGAGAGAGTCTATCTATAGAGTGCTTGTAGCCATGAGCGAGTCCTTCCATAGAGTACTTGTAGCCATGAGTGAGTCCTTCCATAGAGTGCTTGTAGACATGAGCGAGTCTTTCAATAGAGTGCTTGTAGCCATGAGAGAGTCTTTCTATAGAGTGCTTATAGCCATGAGAGAGTCTATCTACAGAGTACTTGTAGCCATGAGTGAGTCTTTCTATAGAGTGCTTGTAGCCGTGAGTGAGTCCTTCCATAGAGTACTTGTAGCCATGAGTGAGTCCTTCCATAGAGTGCTTGTAGCCATGAGTGAGTCTTTCAATAGAGTGCTTATAGCCATGAGCGCGTCCTTCCATAGAATGATTGTAGCCATGAGTGAGTCCTTCCATAGAGTGCTTGTAGCCATGAGCGCGTCCTTCCATAGAGTACTTGTAGCCATGAGCGCGTCCTTCCATGGAGTGCTTGTAGCCATGAGTGAGTCCTTCCATGCTTGTAGCCATGAGTGAGTCCTTCCAAAGAGTGCTTGTAGCCATGAGTGAGTCCTTCCATACAGTGCTTGTAGCCATGAGCGCGTCCTTCCATAGAGTGCTTGTAGCCATGAGCGCGTCCTTCCAAAGAGTGCTTGTAACCATGAGTGAATCCTTCCATACAGTGCTTGTAGCCATGAGCGCGTCCTTCCAAAGAGTGCTTGTAGCCATGAGTGAGTCCTTCCATACAGTGATTGTAGCCATGAGCGCGTCCTTCCAAAGAGTGCTTGTAGCCATGAGTGAGTCCTTCCATACAGTGCTTGTAGCCATGAGCGCGTCCTTCCATAGAGTGCTTGTAGCCATGAGCGCGTCCTTCCAAAGAGTGCTTGTAGCCATGAGTGAGTCCTTCCATACAGTGCTTGTAGCCATGAGCGCGTCCTTCCATAGAGTGCTTGTAGCCATGAGCGCGTCCTTCCATAGAGTGCTTGTAGCCATGAGCGCGTCCTTCCATAGAGTGCTTGTAGCCATGAGTGCGTCCTTCCATAGAGTGCATGTAGCCATGAGTGAGTCCTTCCATAGAGTGCTTGTAGCCATGAGTGAGTCCTTCCATAGAGTGCTTGTAGCCATGAGTGAGTCCTTCCATAGAGTGCTTGTAGCCATGAGCGCGTCCTTCCATAGAGTGCTTGTAGCCATGAGTGAGTCCTTCCATGCTTGTAGCCATGAGTGAGTCCTTCCATAGAGTGCTTGTAGCCATGAGTGAGTCCTTCCATAGAGTGCTTGTAGCCATGAGTGAGTCCTTCCATGCTTGTAGCCATGAGTGAGTCCTTCCATAGAGTGCTTGTTGCCATGAGTGAGTCCTTCCATAGAGTGCTTGTAGCCATGAGTGAGTCCTTCCATGCTTGTAGCCATGAGTGAGTCCTTCCATAGAGTGCTTGTAGCCATGAGTGAGTCCTTCCATAGAGTGCTTGTAGCTGTCTCCTGGTGGCACGTCCTTCGTGATGGCTTCATCTCCTCATTAGTCACCATGATACTGCTCCAATGGCAGCTAATTATGTACATTTAGTAATTACATGTAAATCCGCCATAACTCCCCCTGCTGTTCTCCCCGTACACCGTCTGTCACACACCAATACAATGTAAACAAGTCTGCGGAGATGTTGACAGAAGATGACTGATGGAGTTTGCATTTGTTATTCCCATGTAGATAATGAAAAGACCCCGTTGTTTTGTTTCCATTTTCCACAATAATTCCTTTTTAATTATAGCGAAACGCTTAAAAGGGACGTCCACCCGAAATGTGCAAGCCTCTGGTCACCTCCAGCCTCCAGTTCACAATGTTATCATTTTTTTATCACTTTTTATGACAACCACTCACTTTATAATAGTTGGCCATATCTAATAGTGACATTGACCCTTTAAAGACCATGACAATTTTTTTTGTTTTTCATATTTTTGTTTTTTCGCAACTTTTTTATACAATGAAAGGGCAAACAAAATTGATTCTTTATTTGTAAATCCAAAAGCGATAAAAATCTTCCAAGACAGTACTCACGTCACACCACCTAGCCAGTGACACACTGCAACATGGACGCGTTTCGAGCGCATGCGCTCGAAACGCGTCCATGTTGCAGTGTGTCACTGGCTAGGTGGTGTGATGTGAGTACTGTCTTGCAAATTTTTTTATCGCTTTTGGATTTACAAATAGTGATGAGCGGCATAGGCCATATTCGAGTTTGCGATATTTTGGGAATATATGGAGGAATATTCATCCTATATTCGCAAATTTCGCGTATATTTGTTATATTTGTTATATATTCATGTGATAGCCTGGGGGATGTAGGGTATGGGGAGTGTAGCTGTGCGGTAGTTAAAGGGTGATTGTTAACCCTTACTATTCGTGACGCCAGGGTGAGGGCTCCTCAGTAATGCTTGTCCTACCGCCACCCTTCCCAAGAGCGATAGGGAGGTAGATAATAATAGAATGTCCACAACCGGAGAGTTTTCTGAAACAGGTATAACTTTTACTGAAGATTTTCTGCAAGCTTCAATAATGGAACAGTCTCTATACATACAAGTGCTTTCTTTGGAGATTGACAAAGGTTGGGACTTTAGCAATTTAGAGTCTTTAGGTATTAGGCGCTGTTCCACTGGATTTAGGGGATTAGTTACGCTAGCTTTAGCGGGGGGTAGTTTAGAACTCACGGTTTTAGTTCTGCTGAGGCCGGTAGGATTTTCAGGCCTAGCATGTCTTTGCAAGTTGCGCAGATCCGTTCTGTTAGTCCGGCATCCACGAGAGCAGCAACCCAAGAGATAATTGGCTACAGCTCTCTTATATGGGCAGGGGCTGGACTAGTGCTAATTGGTCCATACTTGTGTCAATCACCAAAGATTTGTGGGTAACACGTGACCCAAGGTCCTCGAACATACCATAGAGGAGATTATCATGGTCACATGACCGAAGGTCCTGCGACGCTAAACAAGGTAAGTACTGCATTATCCTAGATATATATTATTATTAAATTTATACGTATATTAACATTAGACAATTAGACTTGAGAAGAGGCGACTAGGGTCCCACCTGAGGGACCCTACCTGAGCGTAGTTACTATGACTTTGGGGACCTCTACACTAGGTACGGTATGTAATACGGTATCGGGACACCACATTCACGTATTCGCAAATACGCATATTCGCGTATCATTCTCATTGGCCCACAAGCTAAGAGAAGGAATATGCGCATATGCGATTATGCGCATATGCGAATTTGCACGTATACGGGAAAAATTTATATTCGTAATTTCGAATATATAGCGAATATATTCGCAATATTCGCGAATTTGCGATATTCACGATAAAAAATTTAAATGTGAATATTCACGCTCAATACCAATTACAAATAAAGAATCGATGTTTTACCGAATGGCTGGATCAAATGCACTTTTCTTTTACAACTTTTTTATGCTTTAATCATTAAGGGAACAGTCAAACTATTAATTACAATAATATTCAATTTATGTAGCTTTTCTTCTGTTTTCTCACTTTTAAAAATGAAAAAAAAAACACATAAAAATAAATAAAATAAAATAAATACATAAAAGTTTTACAGTGTGATATTTTGACCCCTTTATCTTTAATATTGTTTGTCTACTGAGCTGTGTAAGGGCTTGTTTTTCGGGTCGTGATCAGTAGTTTTTATCAGTATCATTATGGGTTAGACAGGACTTTTTGATCATTTTTGATTCCACATTTCTCTGGGATGTGAGGTGTCTAAAAATCAGTAAGTCTGGCATGGGTATTTATTTTATTTTATTTACAGTATCTATTATACATGATTAATTACATTTTCTGCATGCAGAAATACCAATTGTTAAAATAATAATAAAAATAATAATAATGATAATAATAATAATATATATATGTTTGTGTGTGTTTTTACATTCTAAGTCCCTAGGGAACTTCATTATGTAATTGCTTGATTGTTTGTAGAGTTCACTGCAATACGTACATGGATTGCAGTGTACTGTAAAACTGCCAAGCATCTACCATTGGCTGTAATAGGACTCGTATAAAGGCAGACACAAGGACTCATTAGTTCTATCTATCTATCTTTTTATCTCACATCTATTCATCTATCTATTTATATCTATCTATCTATCTATCAATCTATCTATATCTATCTATCTCATATCTATCCATCTATCTCATATCTATCCATCTATCTCATATCTATCCATCTATCTCATATCTATCCATCTATCTCATATCTATCTATCTATCTATCTATCTCATATCTATCTATCTATCTCATATCTATCTATCTATCTCATATCTATCTATCTCATATAGATCTATCTATCTCATATCTATTTCATATCTATCTATCTATCTATCTATCTATCTCATATCTATCTATCTATCTATCTCATATCTATCTATCTCATATCTATCTATCTCATATCTATCTATCTATCCATCTATCTATCTATCTCATATCTATCTATCTATCTATCTATCTATCTCATATCTATCTATCTATCCATCTATCTATCTATCTCATATCTATCTATCTATCTCATATCTATCTATCTATCCATCTATCTATCTATCTCATATCTATCTATCTCATATCTATCTATCTCATATCTATCTATCTCATATCTATCTATCTATCTATCTCATATCTATCTATCTATGATTCTATCTTATATATATATATCTTTTACTTGTAGATATTCCACAATGTTACATAATACAAATCAATAGGCTGATAAATAGCAATACAGGACTATATAATGGAAACATCTGAGATCCCTATTTTTATCTAATTTGGACATCTGGGATTCCTTGACGCCCCTCACCTTCACCTCTTCGTCAGGAGGCTACATAGAGCTCACACGACCAGTAGGTGGGGGGCTGAGGTTTCTTTTTTGGCACATATGATCTGCACACACTCCTGTAATCAGACAGATTTATCACGTCAGTTCATTAGCCGATATTAAGTCCCAATTTATTTCCTTCTCTTCGCGGCTCGGGATGAATATGTTGCACAAAAAAATAATTGACTTACAGTGAAAACTTGTGCAGCATCCGGGAGTTTGTTCTCCAGACCTGGATATGTAGCTTTCCCTGACCACTGGTCCAGCACAGATCTTCTGGTTTCTGCTTTAATAAATAAATAAATAAATAAAGGAATTCATAACTTGATTAAACTTTTTGGTAAAACCTAAAGCAAACCAACCCCCTTCTTACCTCCTCATTGGGTTAGGGGGCACCAAGGTGGCTCAGATCATTAGGGCATGGTTGTGCAGGTCATGATGGGAAAGATCATTGGGGACATGGGGGGGGGGAGGACTATATGTCAATACAAAGGTGCGCTGTGCAGTTGGGAATCGAGGACTTGCAATTCTCGAAAAAAAGGCTTCTTATGTGAACATAAAAATGAGACGAGCGTAAATACAAGTTGAGAAATTCCTACAAAAAAATAGCATCTTACATGAACACACAAAATGAATATAAGTTGAGAAAGCTGCATTTCTTACATCACCAATGCATCCCAAGTGAATAGTACGATGCATCGGGAATTGTTGTAATGTGTATGAACAGATATTGAAAAATTGCACCTTATATGCACACACTTATAAGAGCAAATTACATTTATGCATATGAGGAATGCCGTATCTGGAGTGTACATGAAGTCGAGAATAGAGAGGAAACTGGTGGCGTTCGATCTATTATTAATAATGGAATGAAAGGTTCCCTTTATGTATATAGTTTGGTAGTCAGGTGTGTAGGCAGGTAGTTTGGTAGCCAGGATTGAAGGCTGGTAGTTTTGTAGTCAGGTGTGTGGGCAGGTAGTTTGGTAGTCAGGTGTGTAGGCAGGTAGTTTGGTAGCCAGGTGTGTAGGCAGGTAGTTTGGTAGCCAGGCGTGTAGGCAGGTAGTTTGGTAGTCAGGTGTGTAGGCAGGTAGTTTGGTAGTCAGGTGTGTAGGCAGGTAGTTTGGTAGTCAGGTGTGTAGGCAGGTAGTTTGGTAGTCAGGTGTGTAGGCAGGTAGTTTGGTACCCAGGTGTGTAGTCAGGTGTGTAGGCAGGTAGTTTGGTACCCAGGTGTGTAGTCAGGTGTGTAGGCAGGTAGTTTGGTAGCTAGCTGTGTAGGCAAGTAGTTTGGTAGTCAGGTGTGTGAGCAGGTAGTTTGGTAGCCAGGTGTGTAGTCAGGTGTGTAGGCTGGTAGTTTGGTAGTCAGGTGTGTAGGCTGGTAGTTTGGTAGTCAGGTATGTGGGCAGGTAGTATGGTAGCCAGGTGTGTAGGCAGGTAGTTTGGTAGTCAGGTGTGTGGGTAGGTAGTATGGTATCCAGGTGTGTAGGCAGGTAGTTTGGTAGTCAGGTGTGTGGGAAGGTAGTATGGTAGCCAGGTGTGTGGGCAGGTAGTTTGGTAGTCAGGTGTGTGGGCAGGTAGTATGGTAGCCGGGTGTGTAGGCAGGTAGTTTGGTAGTCAAGTGTGTGGGCAGGTAGTATGGTAGTCAGGTGTGTAGGCAGGTAGTTTGGTAGTCAAGTGTGTGGGCAGGTAGTATGGTAGCCAGGTGTGTAGGCAGATAGTATGGTAGTCAGGTGTCTAGGCAGGTAGTATGGTAGCCAGGTGTGTAGGCAGATAGTATGGTAGTCAGGTGTCTAGGCAGGTAGTATGGTAGCCAGGTGTGTAGGCAGGTAGTATGGTAGCCAGGTGTGTAGGCAGGTGTGTAGGCAGGTAGTATGGTAGTCAGGTGTGTAGACAGGTAGTTTGGTAGTCAGGTGTGTGGGCAGGTAGTATGGTGCATACAGCAGCTGATAAGTACTGGAAAGATTAAGATTTTTTTTTTTAATAATAAGTAAGTCACGAATCTAACTTTTTGGCACCAGTTGATAAGAAAAAATGTATCGGTAATTGGTATCAGTGAGTACTTAAAAAAAGTATTGGTACTCGTACTCGTCACTGATGAGAATAGTTTGTCCCGGAAAATGGTGCGGAATCGTTCAACGGCAGTAAGACAAGATGGGCCCCTTGCAGGATACTGTGGGGGGTCCCAGAAGTTGGACCCCTCCCCGTGATCAGACACTTATCCCATCCCTGTGGATAGTTGATAAGTTTTTATCAACCCCTTTAAGCTTTCATCCTCTGGCTGTAGGGGGCATAGGCGTAGTGGTTGCACCCTGACCCCCGGCATATAAGAAGACCCCAGCATTATAAATAGTTTATGTCTGCTTCCAACTTCCCATTCAAAAGTTCCAGAAGTTTACTTAAAGGGGTACTCTGCTGCTCCAGCGTTAGGAACATTTTGTTCCGAGCGCTGGGTGCGGGCGGCGGTGGTCGTGACGTCACGGCCACGCCCCCTCGTTACATCACGGTCATGCCCACCTCAATGCAAGTCTATGGGAGGGGGCGTGACAGCCGTCACGCCCCCTCCCATAGACTTGCATTGAGGTGGGCATGACCGTGATGTAACGAGGGGGCGTGGCCGTGACGTCACGACCCCCGCAGCTGCACAGATCACTGGATAGGGAATAAGATGTCTAGGGGCGGAGTACCCCTTTAAGTTCCCAGACCTGTGTATTATATTAGTACGAGCTGCATGATGCCACTTTCATATTAATATCAGATACCATGTTGTTTACTTGCTCTTTAATAACTAGTGGAAATAATACAATGGAAATTCTCAATAACATGCCCGGCCCGCCGTTATTGTCTTTCCTGGTAATGTATGCACTGACCTTTTAATGTGCCTCGAAAAGCTCTGATCTCTCACCGCGCCCCGTCTGCATGAACTTTGCTTAAGACAAAATAATGCGCCTTTTGGGTAGAGGGGAATAGACCAGGAGCATTCTCCAGTGAATGCCGAAAATCCATCTTAGATGTATCGGAGGAGCAAAATGTTAGAAAACTTCTAGTTTGATCAGAAGATGCTTGCACGCCCGCTACCACTAGTCCTACGGCGCCACCTGTTTTATTCCAGCACAGTTACATTCATGCGTTACGTTACTGTAACTAGGTCATGTGATCACCAGTCTGACCCACAGAAGATCACAGTGTGTAAGGGGAAGTGGTTATTCCAGGATCAGCTGACTTCCTCTAAATTACAGGATGACCTCACACTGTGGTTCCTCAGAGATGATTTCTCTCTAGATGGATATGATGACATCACACAGTTCCCCCACATGGACATGATGACATCACACAGTTCTCCATATGGACATGATGACATCACACAGTTCCTCCATATAGACATGATGACATCACACAGTTCCTCCACATGGACATGATGACATCACACAGTTCCCCCACATGGACATGATGACATGACACAGTTCCCCCATATGGACATGATGACATCACATAGTTCCCCCACATGGACATGATGACATCACACAGTTCCTCCATATGGACATGATGACATCACACAGTTCCTCCATATGGACATGATGACATCACACAGTTCCTCCATATGGACATGATGACATCACACAGTTCCTCCATATGGACATGATGACATCACACAGTTCCTCCATATGGACATGATGACATCACACAGTTCCCCCACATGGACATGATGACATCACACAGTTCCCCCATATAGACATGATGACATCACACAGTTCCACCATATGGACATGATGACATCACACAGTTCCTCCATATGGACATGATGATATCACACAGTTCCCCCACATGGACATGATGACATCACACAGTTCCTCCATATGGACATGATGACATCACACAGTTCCCCCATATGGACATGATGACATCACACAGTTCCCCCATATGGACATGATGACATCACACAGTTCCTCCACATGGACATGATGACATCACACAGTTACCCCACATGGACATGATGACATCACACAGTTCCCCCATATGGACATGATGACATCACACAGTTCCCCCACATGGACATGATGACATCACACAGTTCCCCCACATGGACATGATGACATCACACAGTTCATCCATATGGACATGATGACATCACACAGTTCCTCCATATGGACATGATGACATCACACAGTTCATCCATATGGACATGATGACATCACACAGTTCCTCCATATGGATATGATGACATCACACAGTTCCTCCATATGGACATGATGACATCACACAGTTCTTCCATATGGACATGATGACATCACACAGTTCTCCATATGGACATGATGACATCACACAGTTCCTCCATATGGACATGATGACATCACACAGTTCATCCATATGGACATGATGACATCACACAGTTCCTCCATATGGACATGATGACATCACACAGTTCCTCCATATGGACATGATGACATCACACAGTTCCTCCATATGGATATGATGACATCACACAGTTTCTCCATATGGGCATGATGACATCATACACTTCCCCCATATAGACATGATGACATCATACAGTTCCCCCATATGGACATGATGACTATGAGATGCTGTCATGTGACATGGGGCATTATCCTGCTGGATACAAGGCAGGAGGGATCCAGGCTTTCATGTTGTTTACACCAAATTCTGACCCATCTGAATGTCACACACACACACACACACACACACACATATATATATATATATATATATATATATATATATATATATATAGTATCTACTATAACTACTATAAATCCTGATTTCATAGAGAAAGCAGCAGCAGTATACAGATAGAGCTGGAGGAGAGATCTATTACTACTATATATCCTGATCCCATAGAGATAGTAGCAGCAGTATACAGATAGAGCTGGAGGAGAGATCTATTACTACTATATATCCTGATCCCATAGAGATAGTAGCAGCAGTATACAGATAGAGCTGGAGGAGAGATCTATTACTACTATATATCCTGATCCCATAGAGATAGTAGCAGCAGTATACAGATATAGCTGGAGGAGAGATCTATTACTACTATATATCCTGATCCCATAGAGATAGTAGCAGCAGTATACAGTGTTGTATAACTACTATAACTACTAAAAAAAAAAGGTAGAAGGAGAAAACCGGCACTGTAAGAATGACTTTAACAAGAATGGGCGCTCTGCTCCTCAGGATCTGACTCCAAACCATGTGTCTCAAATCCAGGTATAGAAGCTGCACTCCAGGGTTGCAATTTAGAAAAGTGTCTTTATTCACCCATTAAGATACAAAATGTTTTTTTTTGTATCTTGATGGGTGAATAAAGACACTTTTGTTTGTAACCCTGGAGTGCTGC
Organism: Hyla sarda; assembly: GCF_029499605.1. NCBI lineage: Eukaryota > Metazoa > Chordata > Amphibia > Anura > Hylidae > Hyla > Hyla sarda. The sequence goes on along the minus strand of NC_079194.1, from coordinate 300,381,689 downwards.
TACTACTATAACTACTATATATCCTGATCCCATAGAGATAGCAGCAGCAGTATACAGATAGAGCTGGAGGAGAGGAGTATAACTACTATATATCCTGATACCATAGAGATAGCAGCAGCAGTATACAGATAGAGCTGGAGGATATATATATATATATATCTACTATATATCCTGATCCCATAGAGATAGCAGCAGCAGTATACAGATAGAGCTGGAGGAGAGATATATAACTACTATATATCCTGATCCCATAGAGATAGAAGCAGCAGTATACAGATAGAGCTGGAGGAGAGATATATAACTGCTATATATCCTGATCCCATACCAACCCTAGTAATAGTAGACATTGCTACTTCTTTAATTCCCTCCGTACGATCGCCACATTGTTCTTACTGCAAGAATCACCTTAGCCCAGTCATGGATACTGTCCTCCCCTCCCCCTTCCACGATGTTGTCCGCAGAGTGAATCCTCGGCGCCATCATGAACTCCCTCTATCTCCATCGACCGCTCCTGCAGATAGAGGCCTCACCTCCAGCCTCCAAATACTTTCAATGATCTCCTTCTGAACTTCCTAATCTACTCTGCTTTATTTATTGGCACTGATCTCGCTTTCTTCATGTAACCATTTGGTTGCTATTTAGTGTTTTTTGTTTCCTTCTACTTTAAGTTCAAAAAGCAAAACAAATATATATATACATAAAACTACACGTACATAGTTATGTTCCTGGATAATTTGGCTGGAGAAATTTAGATAAAACTTGGTGTGGTGTCCTGGTACCGTATTGCATCCAGTACCTAGTGTAGAGGTCCCCAAAGTCAGAGTAACTTAGTTCAGGTAGGGTCCCTCAGGTGGGACAGCCCCTAGTTGCCTTTCCTCAAGTTGAACTTTAATGTTAATAAATGTATATATTAATAATTATATATATTTTATAGTACTGTATAGTACTTACCTTTTTCAGCATCGCAGGACCTTCGGTCATGTGACCATGCTAGTAAACTCTATGGTATGTTGTAGGACCTTAGGAGGTCCTTGGGTCACGTGTTACCCAGCATTCTCTGTAATGGTGATTGACATCCGTTTGGACCAATTAGCATTAGTCCAGCCCCTGCCCATATAAGGGAGCTGCGTCCAATTATGGCTCTCTTGGGTTGCTGCTCTCATGGATGCCGGACTAATAGGACGGTGTGCTACGCAACTTTCAAAGACAAGCTAGGCCTCAAAACCTCCGGCCTCAGCAGAACCATAAATCTTGAGTTCTAATCTAATTCCTGCTAATGCTAGCGTGACTACTGGACCGCAACTAATTCCCCTAAATCCAGTGGAACAGCGCAATAGCCTAAAAGACTCTGAATGCTAAAGTCCCAACCATTGTCAATCTCCAAAAGGAAGCTGTATCGATGAGAGACTGTTATGTTAATGAAGTGTTCAGAAAATCTCCAGTAACGTTAACGTTGTTTCCGGTTGTGGACAATCCATTATTACTCTCTACTTAAACTCAGTATCATCTACCTCCCTATCATTCCTGGGAAGGGCGGCGGTAGGAAAAGCTTTATTGAGGAGCCCTCACCCTGACATCACGAATAGCAAGGGTTAACAAGCACCTTTTAATACCAGCACAGCTACGCTCCCCATACCCTACACCCCCCAAGCTACCACATTGGGATGCAAGCTCCGAATATCAGGGAAAGATATGAGGACGGAATATGAGGACGGGATATAAGGACGGGATATAAGGACAGGTAATGAGGACGGGATATGAGGACGGGATATAAGGACAGGATATGAGGACGGGATATGAGGTCTGGATATGAGGACAGGATATGAGGATGGAATATAAGGATGGGATATGAGGATGGGATATAAGGAGGGGATTTAAGGACTGGATATGAGGTCTGGATATGAGGACAGGATATGAGGATGGAATATAAGGACGGGATTTAAGGACGGGATATGAGGTCTGGATATGAGGACAGGATATGAGGATGGGATATAAGGATGGGATATAAGGATGGGATATGAGGATGGGATATAAGGACAGGATATGAGGATGGGAATTAAGGACAGGATAAGAGGATGGGATATGAGGTAGGGATATGAGGACGGGATATGAGGTTGTGGTGGCCCAGTACAGAAGTGGCCCTTCTGTACCCTGTTTGGTCCTTTCAGGTGCATTCAGTCCCAGTCCCCTAGCCCCCACGCTCCTCAGAACTCTCATCACTTCTTCTATTACCTAAAGAGTTAATGTATTACCATTATGTGTTTGTACCTTTAAATCCTGTTGTTAAAGGGGTACTCCGGTGCTTACACATCTTATGGATAGGGGATAAGATGCCTGATCGCGGGAGTCCCGCAGCTGGGGACCCCCGTGATCTTGCATGCGGCACCCTGGTTGTAATCAGTCCCCGGAGCGTGTTCGCTCCGGGACTGATTACCGGCAACCGCAGGGCCGGCGGCGTGTAACGTCATGCCCCCGCCCCATGTGACATCATGCTCCGCCCCTCAATGCAAGCCTATGGGAGGGGGCGTGACAGCTATCACGCCCCCTCCCGTAGGCTTGCATTGAGGGGCGGTGCGTGACGTCACACGGGGGCGGGGGCGTGACATCACACGCCGCCGGCCCTGCGGGCGACCGTAATCAGACCCGGAGCGAACACGCTCCGGGGACTGATTACAAACGGGGTGCTGCATGCAAGATCACGGGGGTCCCCAGCTGTGGGACTCCCGCGATCAGGCATCTTATCCCCTATCCTTTGGATAGGGGATAAGATGTGTAAGCACCCCTTTAAGCTGGGAAGGTGTCAGTGACCAGGTGACTTGTAGGTGACCTATGGGAGTCCTCCAAATTACTCCCTTATATGCTGAGGAGGAGCTAGTTCAGTTCTGAGATTAGTTCTATGCATCCTGAGGTACAGTCAAGACCTGATAGTGTCTGGTGTCCTGAGGGAGACCAAGGCCTCACCACGCAGCCGCGCTTCCATCTACAGTGAACCCCCTACAGGTGAAAGTCAAAGCCTGGTAAACAACCACAGGGGAGAAGTCTAGTCAGTCATAGTAAAGTCTATTAAGTCTAAAGTCAGCATCCAAGTCCACTACAAGTCCCAGCGAGCCCTCAAGTCTCCTAAAGTCACTGGTCATCTCCTTGGGCCTAACTGAGCTATAAAGACTATAACATCTGTCTGCCTCAGTAAAGCTGCCGTTGTTCCGTAACCTTGCAGTGGAGTGATTATTTGATCTGCGCCTGGCCCAGGAACCAGCGGCCAGGAGAGAGGATAACCACGCCCTGGCGTCACAAACACAAGGGGTTAATACCATCTGCCCCTAGGGTAATAACATCTGCCCTCCATCACACCCCTCACCACAAGGTCAGGATATGAGGACGGGATATGTGTACAAGATATGGGGATTGGATATGAGGACGGGATATAAGGACAAGATATGTGGACGGGATATGAGGACGGGATATAAGGACAAGATATGGGGACGGGATATGAGGACGGGATATAAGGACAAGATATGGGGATGGGATATGAGGACGGGATATGATATGAGGTCAAGATATGAGGACGGGATATGAGGACAGGATATGAGGACGGTATATAGGGACGGAATATGAAGACGGGATATTTTATGAGGTCGAGATGTGAGGACGGGATATGAGGACGGTATATAGGGATGGGATATGAAGATGGGATATTTTTTGAGGTCGAGATATGAGGACGGGATATGAGGACAATATATGGCTAGATAGGGTTAGTTTTCAGGATTCTATGCATATTTTTAAATCCACATAGCCCATTCCAGTGCCAAGATATAAGCCTTTATTTTATTAGGGGGCGGTGATAAACAGGAGATGGTCTGGACTTTCTCTGGGCTCTTGCCATGATGGGGAACACCCCCTGGTTATTCATTCACATAATAAAATAAAAGCTAGAATGTTCAGTATCCCTGCAGCGCCACCACAGGAGAAATGAAGCATTACACCGAGCCCATTCAATGAGTTGTCTGTGTAATGTAGGAAAGGACCGGTCCCCCAGAGCTGGAGACACTCTTTATATCTACTCCGGCCAAGAGATGAGGATCCTGAACAGAGGACCCTCCTCTTCATTAAAGGGGTACTCTGCCCCTTGATATCTTATCCCCTATGTAAAGGATCTCCCCCCCGATCTCCCTGCTGCACCCGGCATTTGTTTAGAGCATCGAATGCAGCGTCGGAGGCTCGTGATGTCACGGTCAGGCCCTGCTCGTGACGTCACGGCCACGCCCCCTCAATGCAAGTCTATAGGAGGGGGCGTGGCGGCTGCCACGCCCCCTCCTATAGACTTGCATTGAGGGGCGTGGCCATGACGTCACAAGCCTCCACCCCCGCATCGCCAGTCATCCAGCACGGAGCGAAGTTCTCTCCATGCACCTGATGTCTGGGAGGCTGCAGCCGAGATCGCGGGGGTCCCCAGTGGCGGGACCCCCGCGATCAGACATCTTATCCCCTATCCTTTGTCTAGGGGCAGAGTACCCCTTTAATTCCCTTATAGGGTGTATTTAAAGGGCTTTTCCACCTGGACAGCCCCTTTAATTCAGCCAATTGATTTTCAGTTACTTCAATAATTTCTGTCAATGACCCCAAAAAAAAAACATTTTCGGAAAATGAAGGAGTCACTGGGACATCCCTCTCCAGGACTCCGGGGACCGACTTGTCTTTGGCTTCCACCATCCCTGACTTTTTAGCTGTCCTTTCCCTTCAGTGTAATCCTAGATAAAGTCATCTGTGTTTGTTTTTCCTGAATTATCTTTAATGTCACGTGATTGTACAGGAACAAATAATATCCTGGCGATGCCCCCAATTATAGGAAATGTCAAGGATTTGGGTAGGAATGGAACGTGACGGGCGAGACTCTTCTCATGGAGGTGAAATTCAAATATTCCGCAGATTTGTTCTTTTTTTTTTCTATCATGAATCTTTTGATAAAAGACACAAGGGATGTCTACTGCAACAATGTAACAGGAGAATTACAGAGAGTCCCAGGATGAGACTGCTCTTACAGTAGAAACTCCATTATGTGACTGCTCTTACAGTAGAGACTCCATTATGTGACTGCTCTTACAGTAGAGACTCCATTATGTGACTGCTCTTACAGTAGAGACTCCATTATGTGACTGCTCTTACAGTAGAGACTCCATTATGTGACTGTTCCCACAGTAGAGACTCCATTATGTGACTGCTCTTACAGTAGAAACTCCATTATGTGACTGCTCTTACAGTAGAGACTCCATTATGTGACTGCTCTTACAGTAGAGACTCCATTATGTGACTGCTCTTACAGTAGAGACTCCATTATGTGACTGCTCTTACAGTAGAGACTCCATTATGTGACTGCTCTTACAGTAGAGACTCCGTTATGTGACTGCTCCTACAGTAGAGACTCCATCATGTGACTGCTCCTACAGTAGAGACTCCATTATGTGACTGTTCCTACAGTAGAGACTCCATTATGTGACTGCTCCTACAGTAGAGACTCCGTTATGTGACTGTTCCCACAGTAGAGACTCCATTATGTGACTGCTCTTACAGTAGAGACTCCATTATGTGACTGCTCTTACAGTAGAGACTCCATTATGTGACTGCTCTTACAGTAGAGACTCCATCATGTGACTGCTCCTACAGTAGAGACTCCATCATGTGACTGCTCCTACAGTAGAGACTCCATTATGTGACTGCTCCTACAGTAGAGACTCCATCATGTGACTGCTCCTACAGTAGAGACTCCATCATGTGACTGCTCCTACAGTAGAGACTCCATTATGTGACTGCTCCTACAGTAGAGACTCCATTATGTGACTGCTCTTACAGTAGAGACTCCATTATGTGACTGCTCTTACAGTAGAGACTCCATCATGTGACTGCTCCTACAGTAGAGACTCCATCATGTGACTGCTCCTACAGTAGAGACTCCATTATGTGACTGCTCCTACAGTAGAGACTCCATTATGTGACTGCTCTTACAGTAGAGACTCCATTATGTGACTGCTCTTACAGTAGAGACTCCATTATGTGACTGCTCTTACAGTAGAGACTCCATTATGTGACTGCTCTTACAGTAGAGACTCCATCATGTGACTGCTCCTACAGTAGAGACTCCATCATGTGACTGCTCCTACAGTAGAGACTCCATTATGTGACTGCTCCTACAGTAGAGACTCCATTATGTGACTGCTCCTACAGTAGAGACTCCATCATGTGACTGCTCCTACAGTAGAGACTCCATTATGTGACTGCTCCTACAGTAGAGACTCCGTTATGTGACTGTTCCCACAGTAGAGACTCCATTATGTTACTGCTCTTACAGTAGAGACTCCGTTATGTGACTGCTCCTACAGTAGAGACTCCATTATGTGACTGCTCCTACAGTAGAGACTCCATTATGTGACTGCTCCTACAGTAGAGACTCCGTTATGTGACTGTTCCCACAGTAGAGACTCCATTATGTGACTGCTCTTACAGTAGAGACTCCGTTATGTGACTGCTCCTACAGTAGAGACTCCATCATGTGACTGCTCCTACAGTAGAGACTCCATTATGTGACTGTTCCTACAGTAGAGACTCCATTATGTGACTGCTCCTACAGTAGAGACTCCGTTATGTGACTGTTCCCACAGTAGAGACTCCATTATGTGACTGCTCTTACATAGAGACTCCGTTATGTGACTGTTCCCACAGTAGAAACTCCATTATGTGACTGCTCCTACAGTAGAGACTCCGTTATGTGACTGTTCCTACAATAGAGACTCCATTATGTGACTGTTCCTACAGTATAGACTCCATTATGTGACTGCTCCTACAGTAGAGACTCCATTATGTGACTGCTCCTACAGTAGAAACTCCATTATGTGACTGCTCCTACAGTAGAGACTCCATTATGTGACTGCTCCTACAGTAGAGACTCCATTATGTGACTGCTCCTACAGTAGAGACTCCATTATGTGACTGCTCCTACAGTAGAGACTCCATTATGTGACTGCTCCTACAGTAGAGACTCCATTATGTGACTGCTCCTCAGTAGAGACTCCATTATGTGACTGCTCCTACAGTAGAGACTCCGTTATGTGACTGCTCCTATAGTAGAGACTCCGTTATGTGACTGCTCCTACAGTAGAGACTCTGTTATGTGACTGCTCCTATAGTAGAGACTCCGTTATGTGACTGCTCCTACAGTAGAGACTCCGTTATGTGACTGTTCCTACAATAGAGACTCCATTATGTGACTGTTCCTACAGTATAGACTCCATTATGTGACTGCTCCTACAGTAGAGACTCCATTATGTGACTGCTCCTACAGTAGAGACTCCATTATGTGACTGCTCCTACAGTAGAGACTCCATTATGTGACTGCTCCTACAGTAGAGACTCCATTATGTGACTGCTCCTACAGTAGAGACTCCATTATGTGACTGCTCCTACAGTAGAGACTCCATTATGTGACTGCTCCTACAGTAGAGACTCCATTATGTGACTGCTCCTCAGTAGAGACTCCATTATGTGACTGCTCCTATAGTAGAGACTCCGTTATGTGACTGCTCCTATAGTAGAGACTCCGTTATGTGACTGCTCCTACAGTAGAGACTCTGTTATGTGACTGCTCCTATAGTAGAGACTCCGTTATGTGACTGCTCCTACAGTAGAGACTCCGTTATGTGACTGTTCCTACAATAGAGACTCCATTATGTGACTGCTCCTACAGTAGAGACTCCATTATGTGACTGTTCCTCAGTAGAGATTCCATTATGTGACTGCTCCTATAGTAGAGACTCCGTTATGTGACTGCTGCTACAGTAGAGACTCTATTATGTGACTGCTCCTCAGTAGAGACTCCATTATGGTAGTTTATTGTAAATCCTTGTGAAATAGGACGCATTTCGGCCCTTATCCTTCCTCTGGCCCTACAGTAGAGACTCCATAATGTGACTGCTCTTTCAGCAGTGTGACTGCTTATAGTAAAAAGATCTATAGTGTGATTTCCCTTACAGCAGAGATTCTATGGTGCCACTGCTCTTACAGTAGAGAATCTATAGTGTGAGTGCTCTTACAGTAGAGATTCCATAGTGTGACTGCTCTTACAGTAGATGCTCCATAGTGTGACCGCTCTTACAGTAGAGACTCCATAGCATGACAGCACTTATAGTCTAGAGTCCCAATAGTCTCACTACTCTTACAGTAAAGAATCCAGTTTATAAATAATACTGAACCCTTCCTTCTCTGAGATGTAGAGGTTGCCTCCTTATTATAGATACAGTCCTGGCTATGAAAAGACCATTAGTCCTATCTCAGTGCTGACTATTTATAGTTATTCGGTCACCCCTGATCTTATCTCACTGGTCACTACAGTTCACTAAATGTCAACCAATCTCTTTATCCTACTGTTTTCTAAGTGTCCCCTTTACTTCATCGGTGGCCACATTGTTTGCCGTCCTATGAATAGTGATCCCACATGACTGCCTCAGCTCTGCTACATCACCACGTGACAGTAACATCGCCTCGGATGTAAAAACGAAATAATCAGCAATGAAAAAATTTTTTTTTAAAACACGAAAACGGCATCCCCGCATTAGAGAGGTACGTGCCAAGTTTTGTTAACATAATCGGAAGAATGGACCTGCCCGGCGCTATTTTCCCATCTGTCAGTCATCCCGTTAAACGTCGCTGCGGTTTTATTAGAATCCTCTGTCTCTGCGAATCCCGCTCAGCTGTGAAATTGGAATTGCAAACAGAAATATTACATTTCCATCGACTGTACTTCGGCTGAAATAGTCACTTTTTTTATTTTTTTTGACAAGGAAGAGATGGGGGACGACAAGTGGGCGAGATCAGAGCTGGTGCAAGGATTTTTGCCACCCTAGCCAGAAGCTAATTTTGCCACCCCCTGACTCCAACCATTGGTTTGCTCTTTGACACGCCCCACCTTCAGGATCTGCTGATAAAAAGATGTCTGGGCGTCAGAGGGAAGTCATGGCGGTCCGGACCAGATAAAGAAGAAAAAAAGACTCCAGAGAAGACGTCACCTATAAGACACTTTTATCATTGTATTTTCTCCTGACTATATCCCATCAATATTGTAGTCATTGATATCTTTTTGTGCAGCCGAGGCCGGGGGAAGGGGGGTCGTCGGGGGTCGGGACCCAGGACAATTTTTTGCATTGGGGCCCTGTGGTTTCCAGCTACGCTCCTGCTGTGCAGACATTGTGGTTGGACTTGGTACTGCAACTGAGCTGTAAATACTTGAAAAAGACTGAGACGCATTACCAGGCACAGCCATAACTGTATGTGAGGCGCTCTGCCAGGGTAAACAATGAAGTGGAACACCTCAGCCCCTTCATTTACCTTACTGGCAGGGGGCTGGATAGTCGGACCTCTCAGTTATCAAGTCCTGTCCGCCATGAAAACCCCAGATGACAAACTCAACTCGACTATGACTATAGTTATAACTGTGCTATAGAGAAATTCCTGAAGGATTGCATATATAAATGAAAGATTTATATATATATATGTATAAATAAATATAGAAAGATTTATATATATATATATATATATATATATATATATATATATAAATAAATATATATATACAAATATATATATAAATAAATATATATATATATATATATATAAATAAATAAATATATATATATATAAATATATATAAATCCAAAGAGGCAGCAGCACACAAGGTATACGGTGCAAAAAAGTATGTGGTTTTATTGCATCAGTGCATACAGAGCAACGTTTCTGCGACCTCCTCGTCGCCTTTCTCAAGGCGACGAGGAGGTCGCAGAAACGTTGCTCTGTATGCACTGATGCAATAAAACCACATACTTTTTTGCACCGTATACCTTGTGTGCTGCTGCCTCTTTGGATTTATCTATTGGGATCCCGAACCAAGGCTCCTACACAGCGTGCACCAGCTACCTGAAGCACTATCTGGTTGTGCTGCTCTCCTGGGATATTTATAAATATATATATATATATATATATAAATAAATAAATATATATATATATATATATATATATATATATATATATATATATATATATATATATATATATATATATATATATATATATAAATAAATATATATAAATATATGTATATACATATATATATATATATATATATATATATATATATACATATAAATAAATATATATATATATATATAAATATATAAATAAATAGATATATATATATGAATATATAAAAAAAAAATATATATATATATATATGTGTGTATTTATTTTTTCAATGAATTAATCTCCTTTTTCTTTGTCATTGAACAATCCCGTAGTCAGAAACTGAAAAAAAAAAAAAGGCATTGCTTCTCTGGCAAATGTTTTATGAATATACATGCGATATCCATGGACCGCTGATCTTCACAGTCCCCAAAAAAACCCAACCTGTCTGGGATTCCTCCGCCTTCTCCTCAGACATAATATAAATGCAAATGGCTCTGCAGGTTAACCAAGGATGTGGCAAAAAAGCATGACAAGAACGAGGTAAAAGCAAGAAAAATGTAGCATGCTAAATGGAAATAAAACACGTTTCACGCCGGGAGCGGAGACCCCGACGCGCTTCACTGGATAAGTCCTGCATCAGATCCCCGCTGTCATGTGTTACCTGAAGAAATGATCGTGATCTTCATCAAGGAAAACAAGGACAGAGCCGGCGTCTTCTAGCTTTAATTTTCAATCATTTTTTTTTTCGGAATTTATTTTTACGTATATAAAAGGGGAGTTTTTTTTTTAATGTTATAAATCGGTTGCACATGTGGAGACACATAACTTTGTAATATATCTTATTAAAGGAAAGTGACATCCGCCTCACCTCCCATCTGGATGTATTTCTTCTTACCTTGACTGCACGCTATCTACATTGTTCAGTCTATATATATATATATATATATATATATATATATATATATATATATATATACATATCGTATTTTTTGTCATATAAGACGCTCCGTCATATAAGACGCACCTAATTTTATAGGATAAAAATCTTGAAAATAAAGATTCTGAACCAAATACAATGTAAAGTATAGGACAGTGATCTTCAACCTGCGGACCTTCAGATGTTGCAAAACTACAACTCCCAGCATGCCCGGACAGCCAACGGCTGTCCGGGCATGCTGGGAGTTGTAGTTTTGCAACATCTGGAGGTCCGCAGGTTGAAGACCACTGGTATAGGAGGTAATACTCACGTGTCCCCGCCGCTACGGAACCGTCACCGCTGCCCTGGATGTTGCCCTCCATCGCCCCCCGGGGTGTCCCCGTTGCTCCGGAACTTCTCTGCTGCCCAGTATCCTCGCTCTCCGTCACCGCCATCACGTTGCTCCGCACGCCGCCCCGCTCCGATTGGATGACAGGACGGCGTGCGCGACGACGACGAAGGAGAGCGCCAGCCATGCAGGGGATCCCGGCATGGAGCAGACACCGAGGAGGCAGGTAAGGTCCCTCCCGATGTCCTGTAAGCTGTTCGGGACACCGCGATTTCACCCCGGCGGTCCCGAACAGCCCGACTGAACAGCCGGGTCAGTGTTATTTTCGCTTCAGACGCGGTGGTCAGCTTTGATCGCCGCGTCTGAAGGGTTAATCCTGTATTAGCCGCGGGTCCCGGCTGTTGATGGCCTCCGGGACCGCCGCGATAGGACAGGTATTTGCCGTATAAGGCGCACCAACTTTTCCCCCCCAGTGCGTCTGATACGGCGAAAAATACGGTGTGTGTATATATATATATATATATATATATATATATATATACCGTATTTATCGGCGTATAACACGCACTTTTTAGGCTAAAATTTTTAGCCTAAAGTCTATGTGCGTGTTATACGCCGATACACTCCCAGGAAAGGCAGGGGGAGAGAGGCCGTCGCTGCCCGCTTCTCTCCCCCTGCCTTTCCTGGGGTCTAGAGCGCTGCTGCCGGCCCTTCTCTCCCCCTGGCTATCGGCGCCGCTGCCCGTTCTGTCCCCCTGACTATCGGTGCTGGCGCCCCATTGCCGGCGCCGATAGCCAGGGGGAGAGAAGCGGCGCCGACAGCCAGGGGGAGAGAAGGGGCAGCGGCACCCATTGCCGGCGCCGCTGCCCCGTTGCCTCCCCCCATCCCCAGTGGCATAATTACCTGGGTCGGGTCCGCGCTGCTGCAGGCCTCCGGCGTGCGTCCCCGGCGACCTTGCTATGCGCTGCACGGCGCATGACGTCAGTGTGCTGCACCGTGCATAGCAACGACGCAGAGGACGCACGCCGGAGGCCTGCAGCAGCGCGGACCCGACCCAGGTAATTATGCCACCGGGGATGGGGGGAGGCAACGGGGCAGCGGCGCCGGCAATGGGTGCCGCTGCCCCTTCTCTCCCCCTGGCTGTCGGCGCCGGCAATGGGGCGCCGGCACCGATAGTCAGGGGGACAGAACGGGCAGCGGCACCGATAGCCAGGGGGAGAGAAGGGCCGGCAGCAGCGCTCTAGACCCCAGGAAAGGCAGGGGGAGAGAAGCGGGCAGCGACGGCCTCTCTCCCCCTGCCTTTCCTGGGGGTGTATCGGGGTATACACGCGCACACACGCACCCTCATTTTACCATGGATATTTGGGTAAAAAACTTTTTTTACCCAAATATCCTTGGTAAAATGAGGGTGCGTGTTATAGGCCGGTGCGTGGTATACCCTGATAAATACGGTATATATACACACATATAGGGGGAGATTTATCAAAACCTGTGCAAAGGAAAAGTTGCCCAGTTGCCCATAGCAACCAATCAGATCAGTTCTTTAATTTTTGCAGAGGCCTTGTTAAAAATGAAAGAAGCGATCTGATTGGTTGCTATGGGCAACTGGGCAACTTTTCCTCTGGACAGGTTTTGATAAATCTTCCCCATATAGAGTAAGACACCGAGGTAAGCCTCTTGGTGTATACTGAATTTCTGATGAAAGGCTGCAACATAAAGGTATACAGCAGGATACATGTTAGACTCACCGCAGACGACAGGTACCCAGGAGGTAGAAGATCCGTAATACCACGGTGGTCTGGAGCTGGAGATGTAGTAGATCTGCTGGACCTGTGTGGCAGATGACGCCGGCCGTGCCAGGGAGCGGAGTCTAAGGTGTCGCTGGTTTTCACCAGAGCCTGCCGCAAAGCGGGATGGACTTGCTGCGGCAGGCGGCACGCAGGTCGCTACCCCTGGCACGACTTGACCACACAGGCGGCTGAGGTGAAGCGTGGCACACAAGGAATAGACAAGACATAGTCAGGCTGGCAAGAGGTCAGGGCAGGCGGCACAGGAGCGTAGTCAGTAGGGAAGCAGAAGGTCAAGAGGCAGGCGGCTAGGAACACGGTCAGGTCACGGAATGCAATGTCTGGTACACAGCAAGGCACACTAAAGACTGCTTTCTCTAAGGCGCTAAAGCAAACAAAGATCTGGCAGAGAGTGGGGGGAGGTGCAGAAACTTATAATGAATGTGCAGGTGTAAATATAATCACGGGCGCACTGGCCCTTTAAAGGGGTTATCCAGGAAAAAACTTTTTTTTATATATCAACTGGCTCCAGAAAGTTAAACAGATTTATAAATTACTTCTATTAAAAAATCTTAATCCTTTCAGTACTTATGAGCTTCTGAAGTTAAGGTTGTTCTTTTCTGTCTAAGTGCTCTCTGATGACACGTGTCTCGGGAACTGTCCAGAGTAGAAGAGGTTTGCTATGGGGATTTGCTTCTAAAACTGGGCGGTTCCCGAGACACGTGTCATCAGAGAGCACTTAGACAGGGTCTGCGGGCATTACTGCCGGCCACGGTCCGGATCTGGACCGCGGTCCGCCTGTTGATTACCCCTGGCCTAGGTCTTATTTTCAGGGTAGGGCTTATATTGCAGCCCACCCTGAAAATACTGCTAGGGCTTTCTTTCGGGGTAGGGTTTATTTTCGGGGAAACACAGTATATATATGGCTAGTTACCATATATCGGAAGAAGATTACACTGCACCACTGTTGGCATACAGCAGTAAGCACCCTGATATATACACAAGGGAGGATTGCCCTGTGATTTATGGGTGGTAAGAGATGAAAAGGAAGCATTGATTTACCTTTCAGGTACAGTGAGGGTCATCTTTAGCAGATAGATGTGTACAGGTACACAGTCCAGGATTTCTCTCTTCTGCACATAGCACATGTTGAAATGTATCCAACTTACTGTGTTCTGTCTTGGTCTGTCTGTTACCAGAGACAGAATTCCCCTGACAACAGGCAATGGACAGCAAACTGCAAAGAAGTGAGACACCTAATGGTCAAGATTTCACAGCTGGTTTTCTGGGGGTTAATAAGCTATTTTCCTAAATTAAATGAAATAGGCTGTCACATGGAGGAAAGTTGTGTGAAACAGCAGTGACCATCCATGCAACCTTTTCCACCTCGATTTAGTCATACCGTCACATTTTCCGTTGTATGAGCACAATATTGCAATGAAAACACCTCCAAGACCCAACATTCTACCGCATTACATTAAAATTCCTAACATATGAACGATTTACTCTCCGCCACTTTAAACAACTACCTTATGTTATCCTTTTAAACAAACTTGCTCGCTGCCTGTTTCTATAGATACCATAATGCATGTGTCACTTCACTGACAAACAACAAATTTCATAACAAAATATAACGTAGTATAACAAAATAAAATTAAATCCTTGTTTTTGCTCAGAAAAACATGTAAAAACTTATAGTGCTAAATTTACATGAATTTATCATAACATTAATAATAATAATAATATTAATAATAATAATAATAATGATAATAACCTGATTATTGCAGCAGGATATAGAGATGTAAAATAATATATTCATAAGTGTTGTCTTATCACAATAACCCACTTTCAGATTTACGTTAACTTGTTGATCATCTGATCACTGCGATCACCTTTGGACAGTCTCACTATTCTCCAGCAGCGGCCACTACTGGTGAACTTCAGTATTACACGCTGAACAGCCAAATCAAAAGCGGACCATAAAAAATAAAAATAAAATATAACAGGCTGTGCCTTCTCTTTTTATTGACTCCTAACTTTGGCTAGTAGAGAGGTATTTATAGGGAACCCAAATAGGGCACATAGGAGATGCAGTAACCAAGTTTAAATGGGCACTGTCATTAAAATAAATTTTTTGCTATTGCACTCCTTAAAAAATAAAAAATCTTTCTAAGGTACTTTGTAAAAAAAAAAAAAAAAATCTATGTTTTATTTGTGTTTAAAAAAAAGCTGCCACTAGGTGTCTCCCTACTTGTCCAGAGAACATTTCCCCCATTCTCTTGCACAGACTTTGGACTCCTGCTGGCCTGGCAGAAGTCCAAAAGCAGGAAATGCAGTCTGGAGTGCTGAAGGGTGAGTGCAGCCTTAGCCAGTCATGCCCCGCCCCCTCATGACGTCACACCCAGCCCCCTTAATGCAGGTCTATAGAAGGGGGCGTGGCAGCCGTCACTGAGGGGGTGGGGCGTGATGTCATGAGGGGGTGAGGTTATGATGTCATGGGAGGGGCGTGACAGCCATGCATTGAGGGGGCAGGATGTCACGTCAGGAGGGGGCGGGGCTATGACGTCATAAGCTCCCGGCGCCGCCTCCAGCGTTCGGAACAGTTTGTTCCAAACGCTGAGCAGCGGAGTACCCCTTTAAAGGGAGTAACTACTGCCTGGGGCACTTTTAGGGGGTAACTTTAGTGTGGGGGCACTATTAGGGGGTAACTACTGTTGCAGAAACCTGCTGCAGAAAATTTACATGTATCTGCCCTTGTGTGAACATACTCTTGGTGTAAGGGGTTTATGGGGTTGTCCAGTCTAGGTAAGTATGACTTACCTATCCAAAAGCCGAAATACCTCTAACTATAGAAGCTTCTTTGCTATTCGGCAGCCACATCTCCAAACTGCCCCCTTACTGCCAGCCACTGCCACCAAACCGTCCCAATCCACCCCTATTTTTAGCCACTTTATCCCCCATTGTTATTTAGAATGCCCCCCCCCCCCCACCAACTTAATTTTCAAACACCGTATCCACCTACCGCCAGAAGCCGAAATATCACCCCAGGGTCTGTCACATTACCAACCTTGATATCCCCAAGGGCCCTTTATTTCTGCCAACTCACAGGGTATCTGCTATAGGAATAAAAGAGCACCCCACATCGGCTGACACCTTTAAATGAATATTCCGGTGGAAAACAAATGTTTTGTAAATGACTTCTATTTAATAATCTTAATCCTTCCAGTACTTATCAGCTGCTGTATGCTCCACAGGAAGTTGTGTAGTTCTTTCCAGTCTGACCACAGTGCTCTCTGCCGTCACCTCTGTCCGTGTCAGGAACTTTCTCGAGTAAAAGCAAATCTCCATAGCAAATCTCTCCTGCTCTGGACAGTTCCTGACATGAACAGAGATGGCAGCAGAGAGCACTGTGGTCAGACTGGAAAGAATTACACAACTTCCTGTGGAGCATACAGCAGCTGATAAGTACTGGAAGGATTAAGATTATTAAATAGAAGTCATTTACAAATCTGTATAACTTTCTCACGCTTGGATGGAGCTCATTTAATACAATGTCTTTATGGATTGTTCTGGGTCTAAAAACTCCTTAAAAGAAACAATAAAAAAAACAAAAAAAAAAAAGTGCAAACTTGGAATAGTTAGAGAGAGAGATTGGATTATTCTCCTTTCTGTCGGCTGTGCGGACGGCGCTCGGTTACGGTTTACCATGCCGTAATTTATTACAATTAGATGACAGCAGCGGAAGAGCTGTGGCTGCAGTAAATTCATGTAATGAATATTTTTGGAGGATCCTCGGGTAAAGCTCAGTGTTACTTTATAGAACAATTTATGGAAGTTTCTTTTCTACCAAATTATCCGAAGCATAAATACAAGTGAGCGGAGAACATTACCGGGAACAATGGTCTTATTGACACTGATAAAGAAGGGAAGGGAACATTCCGACGCGCAGCTTTATACCGATACAAATCTCCCTCGGAATCGCTGCACCGGGATATGAGGTGTCGGGAGTTTCAATTAGTTCCCTGTCCTTACACTCTATACATTTTATGTGATTTTTTGGGTATTAAAGCTCAGTCCCCCCGATGATTATTTCACATGGTGAACATTGCAAATCACTTAGAGCGGGAAGAACAAGGTGGCAGGAAGACGCAGCACAATGGGGTTGACCGGGGCTTCGTGAGGTCCGGTTGGGACAGCGCCTCTGTATATGGTATGCGGACGGAATAGGAGAACAAATCCGGCACTGATGTCACTAAGTGTCAAATTAGCACCGTGCTGGAGACAGTCCAAGCCGACGTGTTGTTAGTCTGGTCCGGTGGTGCTCAGCCTGAGATAGAACCAGAGCTCAAGTTCTGCAGGAACGTGTGGGAACTGAGTTCATGCACTTTTTCCACAGCAGGACCAGCCCTTGAGTGGAAAACTTGAGTGAGTTCCCACACTTTTTTCCCCCAGGACTTGACCCCTGGATAGAACTGATATCCAACGACAAAGAAGACATTAGAGACGGCACTCACCATCCAGGGAAATGCTTTATTCACGCTGTGTGAGCGTAACTGGTACAGGCAGGTCTGGCGGTGTGAGAGCGGGGGCAGCCGGCTGCCCCCGCTCTCGCACCACCAGACCTGCCTGTACCAGTTATGCTCACACAGAGTGAATAAAGCATTTCCCTGAATGGTGAGTGCCCCCTCTAATGTCTTGTTTGTCGTTGCCTCTGTATACGGTGCTTGCAGGGTGTGTAGGAGTCTGAATTTCCATTTGCACACTGTTTTCAAGATGTTTAGGGTTTGTTCACATTTCGGAAGCTCCACACAGAATTCTGCTGGGAGATTCCATGCATCTATCGTAGGCTATGTTCACACAGCCGATTATTTGCAGAATGTGTAGAGCATACACCATGCTGGAAAATTGAAGGACCTTTATATTATATTATTCTTATATTATAATATTTACATAATTAATATGACAGTAGGATGCTAGTGGGCCCAACACCCTGCACTACCAGGCTGCTCTAGACAGTCCAAAACCACGGGACAGCCACCTGTGCTGGGACACCACAAACTCCCCCTCTAAAAAAAAGCCACCTGTTCTGGGACCCCACACCTTATTATCGTCAAAGGGAACTGTTGGGTGTCTGTCATACATCGGGTCTCACATAGAGTCATTTTTATATTATGCTTGATGGAGAGCCTGAATGATGTGAATAAGAGATGTGAATAAGGCCTAACATACAGACAGGGCTGATTCTACACATCCTGGCCATATTTTAAAAAGCTTCTATACTGTTCAGTCATGTTCCAGGACTTAACCTCACTGACTATGTCCATGCCCCAAAGAAGCTGATCTCAGCACACTCAGCCCACATCACTTTAGCGACAATCCACATGGAGTCCTGCAAGCTGTGTCTTTCTGCTGCTAGACATCCCCTATCCAGCTCACCATCTACTCCAAAGTGATGATATCCAGGCTTGGTGACACCATGATGGCTTCACTCACATTTGGGTTCAACAAAACCACAGTATGTGAGCCAGTGTGGAGCATCTCCACAGATCTTTGGTCTCTCACTCGAGCTCAAGCCTACCACCTCTTTTGAGAGAAACCATCCATTCGAGATGAACCACCCATAATAAATAAGCAGCTACAGCCTCCAGCTCATCAACATGGCACCGATAGAGAAGCCTAGGCTAAACAAGTGCACAAGCCAATCATAGGTCTTCCCAGCACCTCACACATACCATCAGCACTCTCTTTTATCTTAGCCTCTCTGCTGATTCTATCGACATTATGGCACCTTCCAGTGTCTAGTACGATATGGATCTGGCATGGCTACCTGGATGGTATGGTTTGGTGCACCTGAGACACCTGTGTGAACCAAGTCTTAGTGCTATCCTACGGTGATGCTTTACTCTGCTTGACAGGTGACATATCCATATATATATATATATATATATATATATATATATATATATATAAGACAAAAGATAATGTGGCACTAACCATTAGTGGTAGTTTCTTTATTTCAAGTGGTGCACATCGATGGGTTTCAGGGAAAAGCGGCCAGACTGCAGGGGCGCTACTAGTAGCACACCTGCTGTCTGACAGCTATTCCCTGCTTACCGCCAGACTGGACCTAATTGGACTTGAGTTGCCTGAGGCTTTCTATCTCCTGTTATCCTTTTGGAACTTGACTTGCCTGGTCAGTGGGATCCTGTAAAGGGCGCTGTCCCTCAGGAACAGATTGGTGCAGCACCTGAATCTCCTAGGCCTATCCCCATGTGGTGATATACAGGTCCACAGCAGAGGTCTGAAAGTGACCTCCACTCTCCTGGCCTAACTAGACTGGACTAACTCCTCCCAGTCTAGTCAGATTTGGGGAGCAGGAGAGCTTCCCTGATTGGCTGAAGCAGACACATAATGCCCTTAGCACCCTCCTGCAAAAACAAGTTAACCCCTTAGGGCACAATAAAACATAAAAGTGCATTGGCAATACATTAAAGTGTAATAAGTATTACATTTAAACCTGAGTAGTGGGCCTGAAGCAGACACGCTAGGTGACAAACAACTGACAGGTCAGGAAGACAGCACAACACACCTTAAAATAAAGAATCTGCCACTAATGGTAAGTGCCACATTATCTTTTCTCTTAAATATGTGTCTATGGGAATTCCAACATGTCTTTCTGTTGGTGGACAGCTGAGAACATATCATTTTTACTGCCAGCTACAAGGCATGGTGGCACCAACAAGCAACGTGGTCAGCCAGTCCAGGACCTCATGGTGCACAGCCAGTGCATGGCGCATCATCCCTTAGCCAGGGTATTATACAGGACTAGGGCCACAGACTGAATCTTTGCCCCCAGGTGATGGAAACCCAAAATCTTACAAGACAAAACTTTGACATTTGTACCGTAATAAGGCGTGCACTGATGTGTCCATCAAGTGACCAAGACCGATTTTTATCCACTTTGTTTTGTAACGCCCCACAGGTGTAGACCCACTGTGCCACAATTGGCAGTCGGTCAGGAAGGCAGAATGGGGCAACTGACACTATAGATAGATGGAGTAGAGTTAGATTGTAGCAGAAGCTGTGAGAACAGCTAGCCAAGATGGCTACAGGTACAGTCTGGTGTGAACAAGCGGCAAGCAGACAGGAATTGTGGTAGACAGTCCAAAGTCTCATACACAAGAGATGAGGGGTCAGAATCCAAGAGATTAGGCAAAGCCCAGTATACAGGCAAGGATCAGCATCACAGGATCAGCAGACAGACAGACAGGATTCAGAGACCGAAGCAGTAAAGGATACATCCAAAATTCAACCTTGTTGAGACCTGTATTCAGAGCCCTGCAGGGATTGGAGGAGGATCCATTAGGGAGTGCACAGTAGCTCTGTAAAATTCAGCCAGTGCTCGCTTGCAGCCCCTAGTGGACAGAGCAGAAACTGCAGCAAGAGAAACACCAGAGCAGGAAGACCAGGATGTACAGCAGACACATGTCACAGATAATGTCGCCGACGCTGGTAAGAACCAGGACACGTGGTTCGTTGGTGCTTGCCATCCAGCAGCGTTACATGTTCCTTTAAGCAAAAGATCTTGGTAATCATGAGGAATTGTTACAGAAAGTATATTGGAAATCACTTTTCATTACACAAAGAATGGCCTTTCTTTGCTGCTACCTGAATGCTCCTTTAAGACCGCGCACATTATCACTCAGTGTGAACCAGGTCCTTTGTTCCTTCTATCTTTCTGTGACAAGATTGGGATGATTTTTTTTGTGAAATATTCTTTGCCACTCTCAAAACCTAATTTGATTTTTTGGCAGGTCTCCTGGAATCAGACGGACGCAGTTTAATCAGCCTGGGATATGCACGATCGCTATCCCGCCAATGAAATGATCCGTGTGTTCCTCCTCATTTGCAGCATGGTAACAAGCCGAGGTGATATAATAACCCTTTAATTTCTTACAAGACCCCTGCAGACGAATCGTTGTGCCAGTCCTTGAGAGCGTTGCTAAGCAATACCGCTCGGCTCCTTCGGAGTCTTCTGTGATTTGTTCATGACAGGTCAGCGAGTGATTCAGAATTACCTCGGCTGCTCTTATAACTAACTGAGCAAGATTTTGAAGTAGTGGTGTCCTCTATTGTGACCTTGAATGATAAAGGAACTTATTTTTTTTTTTACACTTTTTCTACAAGAAGGAAGGGAGAATTTTGTATCTTAATTTAGGTTCTTTAAAGGAGCTGTAATTGACTGGCCTAATCAATAGATAACTGGACCTTCACCCTCAGGCTATTAGGGAGCTTAGTATAATTGTTTCAATTACTTGACTATCTTATTAGATAATTTTTTTTATCCTTATTTCTTTAAAGGTGTTATCCAGGAAAAAACTTTTTTTTAATATATATATATATATACATATATATATATATATATATATATATATATATATATATATATATATATATATATATCAACTGGCTCCAGGAAATGAACAAGATTTGTAATGTACTTCTATTAAAAATTTTTAATCCTTTCAGTACTTATGAGCTGCTGAAGTTGAGTTGTTCTTTCCTGTCTAAGTGCTCTCTGATGACACCTGTCTCGGGAACTGTCCAGAGTAGAAGCAAATCCCTATAGCAAACCTCTTCTACTCTGTGCAGTTCCCGAGACAAGCAGAGATGTCGGCAGAGAGCACTGTTGCCAGACAGAAAAGAACAACCCAACTTCAGCAACTGATAATTATTGGAAGGATTAAGATTTTTTTTTAAAGAATAATTTACAAATCTGTTTAACTTTCTGGAGCCAATTGATATATAAAAAAAAGTTTTTTTCCTGGAATACCCCTTTAAGGACTGGATATTTTTGGTACTGACGAAATTGTCTTTCACAGTGATCTCTTGGATCCAACCAAAATCAGCAGCAGAAACATTTACAAAACTTTTACAAAACCACTCCAAACAGAAAAAAGCGCAGCCGGCACTATCCTCAAATCAGCATACGTTCCCCGAAATCCACCATGCACCCCACTCTCCGATACATCTAAGCTGAATAGGTGGTGCTCTATCATTAATGTAGTACAGTCCAAAATGCCCAAGAAAGAGGCTGGATGGCACTTATCATTACAGCATAATTTCTTTATTCAGTCCCGGTCATAGGATACAACAATGGCCGACAGGCCGTTTCACACTCCAGCATGAAACCGCCCGTCGGCCATTGTTGTATCCTATGACCAGGACTAAAAAAAAAATTTTTTTTTAAATCAACTGGTGCCAGAAAGTTAAACAGATTTGTAAATAACTTCTACTTAAAAAAATATTAATCCTTCCAGTACTTATTAGCGGCTGTATACTATAGATGAAATGCTTTTCTTTTGGGATTTCTCTTCAGTCACAACCACAGTGCTCTCTACTGACTTCTGCTGTCCATTTGAGGAACTGTCCAGAGGAGGAGAAAATCTCCATAGCAAACATATGCTGCTCTGGACAATTCCTAAAATGGACAGCAGAGGTCTGCAGAGAGCACTGTGGTCGAGACAGAAGAGAAATCCAAAAAGAAAAGCATTTCCTCTGTAGTATACAGCCACTAATAAGTACTGGAAGGATTAAGATTTTTTAATAGAAGTAATTTACAAATCTAAACAATAATAAGGCGAGAAAAGGGAGAGCACACTAGAGGCAGACTTCACCTGGACTGGAATGCGGCTTGATCCCGGTACCTAACTGTGTGTCTCTTGCAGGGTGCACACACACAAGTATGAAGTGTCAACGATAATGAATTAAGAAATACGTAGGTGCACTCACCGCTCAGCGGAGACAGCTGCGTGGCAGGGTCCGGTTCACGGGGAGCTGGATCTCAGCATCAGCGCAGGAAGTGTGGTGCTCTGAGCGCAACACTTCCTGCGCCAATGCTGAGATCCAGCTCCCCGTGAACCGGACCCCGCCATGCAGCTGTCTCCGCTGAGCGGTGAGTGCACCTATGTATTTCTTAATTCATTATAATTAAAAAATCTTTAAGTTAATTTAAGTAACTTTCTGGCACCAGTTGATTTAATTAAAAATTAAAAAAAGTTTTCCAACGGAGTACCCCTTTAAGCACAGGAATAATGACAGAGGTGGCTCTAGACTAGTGCCCAGCCCGCTTCATCTTTCTTATGTTTCGACATGCGGACTGCCAGGGCCCCGTACAGGAGATTGGGGTGGGTTCCAGCGCTCGGACTCCCAAAGATCTATAACTTATCTCCTATGCAGGGGCATGGCTGGGGGGCACAGGGAGCAGTTGCATCTTGCCCTAGATTTCCAAGGGTACCCATAGGCCCCTATATTACATACAAAAACAACAGCACTATAGATGGCACCTGGTACTGGTGGAGATCTGTAAAATATTTTGCATTGCCGGAAGTCTTAAGGGCTCTTAGAGGAACTGGATGAGACACAATGTCCCCTCCACATATCTCATGCAATAGAGCCGTGGTTACAATGACCTGCACAGGAAGCCGTGGGTGTCTGCTTTATGATAGAACAAACCGAGAATAAAATATTATAAAACATGATACGTAGGTCTCTTTACAGCCCCGTTGCGTATAGAGGACATATTCCACGTGGTCATTCCTGAGGCAGGCGCTACTCCTCTCATGAATCATCCCATTGCTCCCCGTGTGGGGGCAGCAGAATATGGTAGAAATGTCTCCATTGTTCATCATCGTGCATGGATTTTTGGCGTAAGTTTATGCATATTTAGGATATTTACTGAACATAAAGTATCTGAGTAAATATTTTATTATATCTTACAATATAAGATAATGTGAGTGCCCAGCCTGTATAAGAGTGTGTACTGTTGTGCCCCCTCAAAATAACCCAGCACACAGCCAGGGGCGGACTGACATCACTCTGGGCCCCCGGACCAAAAAAAGGCAAGGGCCCCTGCTAGGCTCTGCAGCTACTCAATCTTCTGCCACGCCCCTATTCCACCCAAATCCCACACACAATAAACTAAAATTTATATATGTAAGAAGCACTTTAACATAGGTAAATTTCCATTGACCAATAATACTGGTATACAAGGAGTAAATATATACCACCACACAATAACTGGATAATACCGCCATATTGTACTGAATAAAACCACTATACACAGACCAGTATACTATAAAGGACCTGTATACAATATAAATGATTATACACAGGATCATATTGCGGTAGATAAACAGCTGTACACAGGATCTGTACACCATATAAGTGATTACTGTTACATTTTGGGTCTCACAATACGTCTTTTCTGATCAGCAGCATGCTCTTTCCTTTTCTTCTCCGTCCGGATCAGACCGCCATGTGGATCTCTTAACATCTACAGGACAAACATGTCAGACTTTACATTTTTTCAGTGCCCCCCCCCCCCTCCTCTACACAATCATTCCAGCTATAGACCCACAAACTGTAATAATGCCCTCCTTGGTGTCCTGCACAGTAAAAGGGCAGGTAGGTAGGTAGCCAGGTAAATAGGTAATTAGGTAGGTAGATCAGGAAGCCAGATATGTAGGTAGGTGACAAGCCAGGTAGGTAGAGGGCTAGCTAGGTAGTTAGGCAGCCATGTTTGAAGGCCAGGTATGTACATAGTTAGGTAGCTGTGTATGTAGGTAGTTAGATAGCAGGGTAAGTAGTTAGGCATCCAGGTATAAAGTTAGATAGCCCCCCTTCCCCATAGGTATAGGCAGCAGAGTTAACCCCCCCCCCTTCCCTGCAGGTATAGACAACAGAGTTAACTCCCCCTTCCCTGTAGGTATAGGCAGCAGAGTTAGCCCCCCTTCCCCATAGGTATAGGCAGCAGAATTAACCCCCTTCCCAATAGATATAGGAACAGAGTTAACCCCCCCTTTCTCCTTAGGTATAGGCAGCAGAGTCCTCCCCTTTCCCCATAGGTATAGGCAGAGTTAACCCCCTTTTAACCATAGGTATAGGCAGAGTTACCCCCCCCATTCCCAATAGGTATAGGCAGAGTTACCCCTCCCCCTCTTCCCCATTGGTATAGGCAGAGTTACTCCCCCCTTCCCCATAGGTATAGGCAGAGTAACCTCCCCCCATCTTCCCCATAGGTATAGGCAGCGTTAAAAAAAAATTATGCTGACCTGATGACCCACACAGCGATCTTCTCCTCTGGAGGGGGCGGTGCTATGATGTCATGAGCTCCCAGCGGCAGCTCCAGGGTTTGGAGCAGTTTGTTCCAAACACTGAGCAGCGAAGTACCCCTTTAATGTCTAAACAAAAGTAAGGGCACCCCTAAGTGAAAATGCCCAAATTGGGCCCAATTAGCTATTTTTCCTTTCTGGTGTGATGTGACTCATTAGTGTTACAAGGTCTCAGATGTCAATGGGGATCAGGTGTCTTTGGCGTTATCGCTATCACACTCTCTAAAACTGGTCACTAGAAGGTTAACATGGCACCTCATGGCAAAGAACTTTCTGAGGATCTGAAAAAAAGAATTGTTGCTCTACATAAAGATGGCATAGGCTTTAAGAAGATTGCCAAGACCCTGAAAGTGACCTGGAGCACGGTGGGCAAGACAGGACAGGTTCAACTCCAAATAAGTAGAGTGCACATGCTCAGCGTCACATCCAGAGGTTGTCTTTAGGAAATAGACATATGAGTGCTTCCAGTAGTGCTGCAGAGTTTCAAGTGGTGGTGGTGGTGGTGGGGGGGGGGGGGGGGTCAGCCTGTCAGTGCTCAGACCATACGCCGCACACTGCATCACATTGGTCTGCATTTTGTCACAGAAGGAAGCCTCTTGTAAAGATGCAGGCTGCTCCTCCCATAGACATGAATAAAGGGGGGCATGGAATGAAGTCACAAGGGGCATTGGGGAGTCATTTAATCTCTCGCTCCCATACAACCACCAAGCACCAGTCACCGTCACCACAATCGGAAAGGGTTAACAAAAGTTTGACCGAAAAAAAAAAGTTTGTCAAACTTCAGGTC
This sequence comes from Hyla sarda, assembly GCF_029499605.1. Taxonomy (NCBI): domain Eukaryota; kingdom Metazoa; phylum Chordata; class Amphibia; order Anura; family Hylidae; genus Hyla; species Hyla sarda. The sequence continues at coordinate 300,355,675 of NC_079194.1, read as the reverse complement.
TACAAGGTCACCCTCCCCTTTAAATGAAGTTTGTCACCCGATTTGTTCCATGTAGCCAGATAAGGCATTTCCAAAATGAATCCCAAACTTTTATTTGTCTCTTTAATTCATGGAAGTGAATTGTCTGCGTCCTGTGATGGAGAATCCTTCCTGTGAAATTGTATTAAAGCCGTATGATTCTCCGCTCCGACCATATATTATCAGGTGCAACGGACGCGAAGATTCGTTTATTTATAATAATACGAATGGAGATGTTTTATTTCAATGTATCCTTTTTATTTGTCTTTGAAGAAAATTTTCATAAAATTTAAAAAATGCAGTATTATAGTAGTTATATTCTTGTATACTTGTATATAGGAGCAGTATTATAGTAGTTATATTCTTGTATATAGGAGCAGTATTATAGTAGTTATATTCTTGTATATAGGAGCAGTATTATAGTAGTTATATTCTTGTATATAGGAGGCAGTATTATAGTAGTTATATTCTTGTATATAGGAGCAGTATTATAGTAGTTATATTCTTGTACATAGGAGCAGTATTATAGTAGTTATATTCTTGTATATAGGAGGCAGTATTATAGTAGTTATATTCTTGTATATAGGAGGCAGTATTATAGTAGTTATATTCTTATATATAGGAGCAGTATTATAGTAGTTATATTCTTGTATATAGGGGGCAGTATTATAGTAGTTATATTCTTGTATATAGGAGCAGTATTATAGTAGTTATATTCTTGTATATAGGAGCAGTATTATAGTAGTTATATTCTTGTATATAGGAGTAGTATTATAGTAGTTATATTCTTGTATATAGAAGCAGTATTATAGTAGTTATATTCTTGTATATAGGAGCAGTATTATAGTAGTTATATTCTTGTATATAGGAGCAGTATTATAGTAGTTATATTCCTGTATATAGTAACAGTATTATAGTAGCTATATTCTTGTATATAGGAGCAGTATTATAGTAGCTATATTCTTGTATATAGGAGCAGTATTATAGTAGTTATATTCTTGTATATAGAAGCAGTATTATAGTAGTTATATTCTTGTATATCGGGGCAGTATTATAGTAGTTATATTCTTGTATATAGGAGCAGTATTATAGTAGTTATATTCTTGTATATAGAGGCAGTATTATAGTAGTTATATTCTTGTATATAGAGGCAGTATTATAGTAGTTATATTCTTGTATATAGGAGGCAGTATTATAGTAGTTATATTCTTGTATATAGGAGCAGTATTATTGTAGTTATATTCTTGTATATAGGGGCAGTATTATAATAGTTATATTCTTGTATATAGGAGCAGTATTATATTAGTTATATTCCTGTATATTGGAGGCAGTATTACAGTAGTTATATTCTTGTATATAGGAGCAGTATTATAATAGTTATATTCTTGTATATAGGAGGCAGAATTATAGTAGTTATATTCTTATATATAGGAGGCAGTATTATAGTAGTTATATTCTTGTATATAGGGGGCAGTATTATAGTAGTTATATTCTTGTATATAGGAGCAGTATTATAGTAGTTATATTCTTGTATATAGGAGCAGTATTATAGTAGTAATATTCTTGTATATAGGAGCAGTATTATAGTAGTTATATTCTTGTATATAAGAGCAGTATTATAGTAGTTATATTCTTGTATATAGGAGCAGTATTATAGTAGTTATATTCTTGCATATAGGAGCAGTATTATAGTAGTTATATTCTTGTATATAGGAGCAGTATTATAGTAGTTATATTCTTGCATATAGGAGCAGTATTATAGTAGTTATATTCTTGTATATAGGAGCAGTATTATAGTAGTTATATTCTTGTATATAGGAGCAGTATTATAGTAGGTATATTTTTGTATAGAAGAGCAGTATTATAGTAGTTATACTGTAAGGCATAAAGGAAAGTCAGGCACCACTCTAGGTGTTGTAATAAATCCACAAAAAATGTATTAATTTGATAAGCAGTCTGGGCAAGACCTTGGGGTACAGCTGATGTATGAAACGAAGCAATGTCCTTCATATGCAAAATAGTAGAAAAAACATCTTTGCACTCACCATAAAATGTAGCTTTTATTGGTTCATCGTTAAAACCACCGGCCTCTGGTCGTGGAAGGGTAAACGATAACCCCCTAGTCGAATCTAGGCGCAGTGACGGCAACAAGCCTTGTTTCGCGGTCTTCTCGCTTACTTTGGAAGGAAGGCCTTGAAGGGCCAGAGGAAGCGGGAAGACCCATAGGGGACTATAACATTGCACACACAGATTTCCTACACTGATCACTGCCATGCAATAGCATGGCATTGATCAGTGTTATTGCCGCTCGACTGCTCCTCCCTGGATCTCAGGCACTGAGCAGTCATTCTGCAATCGGACGTGCAGGAGGCAGATGGGGATCCTCCTTGCGTCCTGCAAGCTGTTCGGGATGCCGCAATTTCACCCATGGCGATCCCGAACAGCACCACTGAGCTGCCAGGAAGCTTTCACTTTCACTTCAGACGTGGCGATCAACTTTGATCACTGCGTCTGAAGGGTTAATACCGGGCATCACCACGATCGGTGATGTCCGGTATTGGCCGCGGGTCCCGGCCGTTGATGGCAGCCGGGACCGACCCGATATGGCGCCAGGTCACCGCGTGACCCCACATCATATCACGGGAGCCGGAGCAGTACGTAAATATACATCCTGCGTTGTTAAGGAGTTAAATTATGGGGTAATCCAATAAAAAGTGTTCAATCTCCCAATAGCACCCCCGCTGGAGAAAAAGAAGCAACTGGAATTGTAGTCGAAATATTATGAACAGATATGTGTAGCTCAACCCCAATAAAATGAGCGAGGTTAACTAAAAGCTCTCCCCCAAAGAGAGATAAGGAAAAGTGGCAAAAATAGATTATTAGTCCTCAGCTCAATATCAAAGAGATTAAATGGTGGATGTCTGGTGTCAAAAATAGAGAAAAAGAAGGATATGATCAATAATATATTGTTTATTATAAGATATTAAATGTTGCGTTCCCGCAGGGCCCTACGGTAGCGCACAAATGGTTAAAAGATACAATGAAATATAAAAGAGCAATTGAGTATTACACTACAGAGCGAACATGAATAGTATTGATGATACTCTCAATTACATAAGTTAATGTAGCCAATGTATCTAATATAGCTGCCAGCCATATAGTGATACACTTACCGTATTTTTCGCCCTATAGGACGCACCGGCGTATAAGACGCACCCAATTTATAGGTGCAAAATCTAAAAAAGTAAAGATTTTTGAACCCAATTGTGGTCTTCAACCTGCGGACCTCCAGATGTTGCAAAACTACAACTGGGAGTTGTAGTTTTGCAACATCTGGAGGTCCGCAGATTGAAAACCACTGGTATAGGTGGTAATACTCACGTGTCCCCGCCGCTCCGGACCCGTCACCGCTGCCCTGGATGTCGCTCCATCGCTGTCGCCGCGTCCCCGCCGCTCCGGAACGTCTCTGCTGCCGGCCGGGTATCTTTGCTCTCCGTCGCCGCCATCACGTCGTTACGCACGCCGACGCACGTACGTGATGACGAGGAAGGAGAGCGCCGGCCATACAGGGGATCCCTGAACGGAGAAGACACCGAGGAGGCAGGTAAGGTCCCTCCCGGTGTCCTGTAAGCACTAACCCGGCTATTCAGTCGGGCTGTTCGGGACCGGCGCGGTGAAATCGCGGTGGTCCCGAACACCCCCGACTGAACTGCCGGGTTAGTGTCACTTTCCCTTCAGACGCGGCGGTCAGCTTTGATCGCTGCGTCTGAAGGGTTAATACAGGGCATCACAGGGGGTCTGATGAATGGCAGCCCACCTGGAGCGTATATTATATACGCATATAACCTCAGTCTGAGGTAATAGTAGAGGAATCTGTGCAAGCCCGCAGGTCTTCAGGATGGATCCAAAGGGAGATCCTGTTGGTGAACTTGGTAGTAGAAAAAATGACCTTTCGCCAGGCGCTCGGGGATCCAAGGAGATCTCACAACCAAGTCATGGAGGTGGATATGAATTCAAGCTTTATTGGTATACAACAACGCGTTTCGGGGTTAACATACCCTTTCTTCAGATTGACAGATTTGTACAATACAGTGCAACAGAGGGCTTTTTATACACAGGGTCTGGATGGGAGGTACGGCAATAACAATAAAAATGCAGAGAAACTGGAAACTAAAATACTTTAAAAAAAAAAAAAGAAATATAATGGCTGGCACAATTGTGCCACTCACCGCACCGCTGGTAAGCAGATGGAAGATGGTCAGATGCGCTCTAGCCGGGGCGGCATGATGGTCGCGAGATGTGCAGCCGCTCTCACCGGCGAGCTGTCCCTTGGCGTCTGACGTCAGAGGTCAGCTGATGGCAGGTCAGCTGACCTTGTGCGGGAGGCTGGTAAGCACTGGATAACGTTGGATGCAGATAATTAGTACGTGCAGATAAAAGTAATATTCCAGTAGTGGAGGGTTCTGTACCGGTTTAGCAAATAGATTTCAATGCGGATCCATAAAGTAAGTGGATAATGGGTGGTAAATGAATAAAGTCTCTCCAGAGAAGAACTCTCCGATAAACGCTGTATAACCGCAGATGTAGTGTGAACTGGATATAACTTGAAAAGGCTCAATCACAATCACACAACGCGTTTCGGGGATCAAAGCACATTAGTAGTACCCCTTCTTCAGTGGTGTATAGGAATTGTAGTCAGTTGGTATCACATTCTAAAAGGGGTACTCCACTGCTTGACATTATCCCCTATGCCACTGGGGATCTCCGGCATGGCACCCCAGTCATCCGGTGCATGGAGCGAACTCTACTCCGTGCCGGATGACTGGCTCCCACATTCCGCAACACCCCCTACATCCCATAGACATGAATAGAGGGGGCAAGGTGTTACATCACGAATGCGGAAGCTGCAAGCTTCCGTGTTCTGGACTCCCCCGCTGCCTACTTAGAGATCGCTGGGGTCCCCAGCGGCGGAACCCCAGTGATCAAACATCTTATCCCCTATCCTTTGGATAGGGGACAAGATGTTTTCCGGCGGAGTACTCCTGTAATTAGAGAATGCTCTATTCAGAAGGGAGGACTCCGATGGATTGTCATAATCCCCTAACAGGGTAGGTGAAAATAGATTTCCTATACAAGGCAACTCCTTTTTAAAGGGGTACTCTGCCCCTGGCATCTTATCCCCTATCCAAAGGATAGGGGATAAGATGTTAGATCGCCGCGGTCCCACTGCTGGGGACCCCGGGTATCTCCGCTGCGGCACCCCGCCATCATTACTGCACAGAGCGAGTTCGCTCTGTGCGTAATGACGGGCGATACAGGGGCCGGAGCAGCGTGACGTCATGGTTCCGCCCCTCATGACATCACGGCCCGTCCCCTTAATGCAAGTCTATGGCAGGGGGCGTGACGACCGCCACGCCCCCTCCCATAGACTTGTATTGACGGGGGCGGGCCGTGACGTAACGATGCTCAGGCCCCTGTATTGCCCGTCATTACGTGCAGAGCAATCTCGCTCTGCGCAGTAATGATAGCGGGGTGCTGCAGCAGCGATCCCCAGGGTCCCCGGCAGCGGGACCCCAGCGATCTGACATCTTATCCCCTATCCTTTGGATAGGGGATAAGATGTCTAATGGGGGAATACCCCTTTAAGGGTGAATTTAATGCAAAACGAAGAAACAAAAATTGTTATTTTAGGAGAGAAACAGACAATACTACATAACATCCCGCTTTGACCTAAGAATGCCGATCCCGTCGGCTACGCCACTTTGCATAGTGATGAGCAATTGGAGTCAAATTTTTTCGGCATTCGGAGGATGGACACTGCACGCATATTCTTTAGCAGAGTATTTTTCATGTGAAAAGCCAGACATTTATTCTACTCCCATTATAAATAATTCACGGCGATGAAATTAGATGAATAATTTTGTAAATGTCTTGGTGATATCAGACGCTCATTGTACCTTCCTTTCTTAATGTTTTCCTTCTGTAAGAAATATATTTCCCTAAGAAAGAAAAAAAAAAAAAGAAACATTTTTTACATTTTTTTTGAGGATTAAATAATTAAGCAGTCGGAAAAGTTCTCTTTACGCTCGTCGTCTTACATAAGAAAAACATTTGCGCTAAGCAAGAATTTGGCACAAATTGTTCTTTGATCCTTGTGTCAGGGAAGAATAATGGAATACCGTACATGATATCTCACTCAAAGAAACTTAAGAAGGCTGAGGGGTAATGCATGATACATCAAGACACAATATTATATCAGGGGGAAAAAAAACAATATTGAGTTAATTTAACCCTTTCCGCAACATTATCTGTCTATGTGCTGTGGATTTCAGCTGGTGAAATATGACTTAAAGGGGTACTCCGTCTCAAGACATCTTATTCCTTGTCTAAAGGATAGGGGATAGGATGTCTGATCACGTGCACAGCGTGAACATTATGTTCAGAACGCTGGGTTTGGGCAGCTGTGGTCGTGATGTCATACCACGCCCCCTCACAACGTCACGCCACACCCCCTCCAATCAGGTCCATGAAAAGAGGCATGATGGCATGAATGGAGGGGACGTGGCGTGACATCACCACCACAGCCGTCCAAACCAAGTGTTCTGAACATAATGTCACATTGGGCAGGGATAGAGTGGAGCCCTAAACTTGCCCACACTGTCTGTCCCTGCCTACTTGCGTACCCGTCCTAAACAACGGGTCCACAACCCTGAAGACGGTCGCATCCTATAATTCGTGCAGGGACAATAAAAGTCAAAACAAGAAAATACTGTAGGTGTTGGAAAACAGCTGGAGGCACACAAAACTAACAGAAATAAAACTAAACACACAGCAGATACAGCGTCAAACAAGCCGAGTCAAAGACAGGAGGTAGTGGAGTACAATAACAGAGAGCAATAGAGGAGTCAAGAAACAAGCCAAAGGATCAGAGAACCAGATAAGACAATAATAATACAGAGAGTGCTAGCTACAGTTGCAAGAACTTTTACAGGTGAGGCATGAATAAAAGAGGCTTCCTTATATATCACTGTGATGCTAGCAGGAAGATCCTAATAGACTCAGCAACCTGAACCACACCCAGCAGCACAGAGGCGTAGTCCCAGCAACCAGGATAAACAGCAGGGCTAGAGAACATTAACCCTACGGGTTCTGACAGAACCAATCATCCCACATAAAGTCAAGAATGCCGGGTGCGTGCGCGGTGATCGTTGGGGGGGTCCCAGTGGCCGGACCCCTACAATCAGACATCTTATCCTCTATCCTTTGGATAAGGGATAAGATGTCTGGGGGAGGAGTATCCCTTGAAAGGCTGTGTTGTACAGCTGTCACCAGCCTGCAGGGGCCGTGATCAGAGATTACTCTGATCCTGACTGTTTACCCCTTAGATAGTTGCTATGGTAAGTAGTTAGACAAAAGGGAGGCCTGTCACCTGATCAGCCTCCTGCAACACAACCAAGTGGTGCTGTTGGGTTATCATGGCAGCCTGCGACCTAATGAAGGCCTCCTGGCCTGCCATGATTGTTCAAGGAAATCAATAAAATGACAGTGCACTGTAATACAAAACTATTGCAGTGTACTGTACAAGTGATCAATTTACATGGTTATATGGTTTATGAGGTAGAAAAAAAGCGTCCATCAAATTAAACCTACATGTTGATTCATAGGATGGCAAAAAAAAAACTTTATGAGGCTGTTTCCAACTGCCCCGTATTAAAGGGGTACTCCACTGCTCAGCATTTGGAACAAATTGTTGCGATCGCTGGAGTCGGCGCCGGGAGCACGTGATGTCATAGCCCCGCCCCCTCGTGACATCACACCCCACCCCCTCAATGCAAGTCTATGGGAGGGGGCGTGACAGTCGTCACGCCCCCTCCCATAGACTTGCATTGAGGGGGCAGGGCGTGATGTTATGAAGGGGGCGGAGCTATGACGTCACAAGCTCCCGTCTCCAGCGTTTGGAACAGTTTGTTCCAAACTCTGAGAAGCGGAGTACCCCTCTAAGGGAAAAGTCATTCCCCATTTTAAATATGGCAACCAAATGTAATCCCTGGATCAATGTGATACTTCCACAAATCTGGTATAGATAGCCAGAAAGTCAGACATTACAACATCACGTGGCAGAGAGTTCCATAGTCTCCCTGCTCTTACAGTAAAGAATCCCTGTCTGTTACCGACTGAATCTCCTTGTCAAGGTTACCGACCTAGGTATTAAAAAAAAAAGATCACTAGAAAGATCTCTGTACTGTGCAGGAGTAGGACCACCCACTGGACTTAGCTGTTTATATATCTTCTGAAATGTCATGGAGACATGTCAAAAGTTGTGATCGGTGGAGGTCCGGCTGCTGAGACCCCGATTGCTAGAATGAAGGGGCGTTTTCCTGTGCATTGTGTCCCTTAAAGTGCTACTCCACTACTAGACATCTTATCCTCTATCCAAAGGATAGGGTATAAGATGTCTGATCGCAGGGGGTCCCGCTGCTGGCGCCCCCTGCGATCTCCCGCAGCACCCCGTGTTCTAAACAAATGCTGGGTTCCTGCGGCAGTGGTTGTGACATCACGGCCACACCCCCTCCTGACATCACAACACGCCACCTCCATTCATGTCTATGGGAGGGGGCATGTCGACCGACACACCCCATCCCTTAGACATTAATGGAGAGGGTGTGATGTGACATCATGAGGGGGCGTGACTGTGATGTCATGATCACGGCCTCCAGCTCCGAGCATTCTGAACAACCCCTTTAATTTCTGTTAAGCTTTTCTGGGAAAGCTGAGAGTGCGGTGTATGTACACAATAAAAGTCTATGAGACTTTGTGGTGACTAGGTGGTGCAGGTAATAGTGTAGGGTATGTTGGTATTTAACCCTTAACTGTTGTGATGCCAGGGTGCGGTTTCCTTAGATAATTGGTCCTCCCACCAACCGTCCCCGAAACGGTAGGGAGAAATAATTGAATGTCCAGTGTCCACAGCAGATATTTGATGAAACCGGAATAAACTTTAATGCATATTTTATGCAACTGCAGATACCAGAACAGTCTTTGTATAGAGGACTGTGGTACCGGCTCCTCACCGGTTTGCTGGGACTTCTGAAAGCAATGAGCTTTGATTTGCTAGCCACTGTGCTACTGATTTTATGATAATTGAGTTGCAGTAGTCACACAGGATTTTAGTAGTTTGGAGCTGGATGACTCACGTTTTAGTGGCTGCGGAAGATAAGGCTTCAGGCCTAGCTTGAATTGATGATGAGATATGAGTTGATATGTGCTTGCTTTGAAGTGCACGGACCAAGAGAGCCAAGAGAGAGAATCTAGTGGCAACAGCCCCTTATATACTAAGGGGGAGGGACAAAGCTCATTGGTCAGCAGAACCTATCAGTCCTGATCTCTGGAACTCTAGGTATATCACATGACCCAAAGGTCCTTAAACCATAGCATAACATAAATTAAAGGCGCATGACCTCTAAGGTCCTATACAGAGGTATACTATCTAAATTAAATATATAAATATATACATTGCATATCAACATATTGACATGTTGAGAGGCAACTAGGGGTTAGCCCTCCAGGAGAGCCCATTAGCATGGAGGGACTCTGGCTGAGGGGACTCCAGACAAAAGGGACAGGACACATCCTGTACTGGGACACCACAACTTTGACTGCATCTGTACTAAGCTTGGCTTTTCTTAAGGGGGGAGCTTGTATCCCCTTGTTCTAGTGATTGTGGGAGTCTCAGCAGCAAAGTCATGTGAACTTTTACATTTACTTTAAAAGTCTAACATATTGCTTTTCCCCTATCCACAGGAGTTAAGGGGGTACTCCGGATAAATTAAAATGTTTTCAAATCAATCAGTGCCAGAAAGTTATACAGATCTGTATATTACTTCTTTATAAAAATCTTAATCCTTCAAGTACTTATCAGCTGCTGTATGCTCCACAGGAAGTTGTGTAGTTTTTTCCAGTCTGACCAGAGTGCGTTCTGCTGACATCTCTGTCAGGAACCATCCAGAGCAGGAGCAAATCCTCATAGCAAACCTATCCTGCTCTGGACAGTTCCTGACAAGGACAGAGGTGTCATCAGAGAGCACTGTGGTCAAACTGGAAAGAACTACACAACTTCCTGTGACACATAAATGCGTCTTTGTCGCTTCATTCTAGTGACCAGTGGGGATCACAACTTCACAACGTTTAGGTACACTAAAAGAGTCCAGTGGGTGGTCCTACTCATACGAGGAAAGCTGTCCATTACTGATTAGGACCGCCCACTGGACTCCTGAGCTCAGAATGAGCAGATGTTTAAAGGGGTACTCCGGCCCCAAGACATCTTATCCCCTATCCAAAGGATAGGGGAAAAGATGTCTGATCCCGAGGGTCCCGTCGCTGGGGACCCCCCACAATCTAGCATGCAGCACCCACCTGTAAGCACTGCAGGAAGCGCTGGAGGCTCTCAGTGTTATGCCTCCCCGACCACGGGGACGGAGTGTTGTGATGTCACGACTCAGACCCCATGTGATGTCACGCCCCGCCCCCTCAATGCAAGTCTATGGGAGGGGGCGTGACGGCCGTCACGCCCCCTCCCATAGACTTGCATTGAGGGGGCGGGGCGTGATGTCAGGATACTCCGTCCCCGTGGTCGGGAGGCATAACACTGAGAGCCTCCAGAGCTTCCTGCAGTGCTTACGGGTGGGTTCTGCATGCTAGATTGCGGGGGTCCCCAGCGGCGGGACACTCGGGATCAGACATGGGGCCGGAGTACCCCTTAAAATCAATAAATTACCAAATATCTATCTATGTGTCTATAAATCTGCTAAGCTCTTTCTACTCTCTAACAAGCTGCCCACCGAATAACCTGCAGCCGTAATGTGAAGGGTTCCCCTTTAAGCTTCTCGCCCTCTCCTGCTGCTTGCATTGCTCTTACCTGGCCGTACACTATAGCAGCCGTCACCTTTATTATACGGTTATAGCAATCTCTGTGTGACTTCATTGAAATGCACACCTTGGTGGGGGGAAAAAAATAGTTTGTTAATTAAAAAAGGTTACAGATGACATGTCAGTCTATTAAGTCGCTTCTCGGCCGCCTCCAGATCTATTTCTGCAGCGTCCGTAATGTTTAATTGCTGCACTGATTATTTTATGCCAAGGAAAAGCTCCATTCTGAGAGACTGATCCTATTTAAGTCCATGCAGAGCGCTCGATGCATCTAAAAAATGACAGAGAGGAGCCGAGGCGAGCTGGAGGTCCAGGCAATTATTTTACACCAAAATATAATTAAGGAAGAAGGATAATTTCTTTGACTCTGATCTGACATCTGCTACAAGACGAGATAAAAATATACAAAAGAAATTCACTTGGAAGTCTTAGAAGTGAGATAGGACCCTCCACAACCCCCATACGAAACCCTCAATATTATCAGTGATACTGGGGCTACTTACCTATCTACAGAGAATCTGAGGTCTACGGTAGTCACCCAATGTCTGCACTGTCTATTGACGGCAACAAGTGGAGCCCATGTGGCTTAAGGGGAGGATAGAACGGGAACAGAAGGTCTCCTACTGCTTCGTATCATGATTTCATCCATATGACAGGACAGTCTGGGGCTTCTTACACTTCTAATATAATTAGATTTCTCTCAACCTTGACCAGTCTCCCTGTCCCCATGTATGATGCTGTCCCCACCATGATCACTGTAGGGATGGTATTGGGCAGGTGATGGGCAGTGCCTGGTTTCCCCCAGACATGATGCTGCCCCCACCATGATCACTGTAGGGATGGTATTGGGCAGGTGATGGGCAGTGCCTGGTTTCCTCCAGACATGATGTTGCCCCCACCATGATCACTGTAGGGATGGTATTGGGCAAGTGATGGGCAGTGCCTGGTTTCCCCCATACATGATGCTGCCTCCACCCTGATCACTGTAGGGATGGTATTGGGCAGGTGATGGGCAGTGCCTGGTTTCCCCCAGACATGATACTGCCTCCACCATGATCACTGTAGGGATGGTATTGGGCAGGTGATGGGCAGTACCTGGTTTCCTCCAGACATGATGCATCCCCCACCATGATCACTGTAGGGATGGTATTGGGCAGGTGATGGGCAGTGCCTGGTTTCCTCCAGACATGATGCTGCCCCCACCATGATCACTGTAGGGATGGTATTGGGCAGGTGATGGGCAGTGCCTGGTTTCCCCCAGACATGATGCATCCCCCACCATGATCACTGTAGGGATGGTATTGGGCCGATGATGGGCAGTGCCTGGTTTCCTCCAGACATGATGCTGCCCCCACCATGATCACTGTAGGGATGGTATTGGGCAGGTGATGGGCAGTGCCTGGTTTCCTCCAGACATGATGCTGCCCCCACCATGATCACTGTAGGGATGTATTGAGCAGGTTATGGGCAGTGCCTGGTTTCCTCCACACATGATGCTTAGAATTTAGGCCAAAAAGTTTATCCTGATTCTGTGGTGTCCAGGTACCGCATCTTATACTGTACCTGTATATAGGTCCCCATAGCCAGAGTCCCTAGGACGTCTGGGTCCTTCTTATTTAGTCCACCCCTTGTCACCTCTCATCTAGATATTAGTTATCTTACAGTTTACTCAGAATTTCTATAAATGTAATTGTACAAATGTATATAAGTGGTTAATTACCTGTACGGAGTGTAGCAGGACCTGTGGGTCACGTGATCAGGTAAACGCTATGGTTTATGCTTAAGGACCTTTGGAGGTCCCTATGACGTATTGCGCCCACAATTCCTTGTAACGGTGAGTGACAGATATTCGGACCAATTAAAACGGCCCCGCCCCTGCCCATATAAGGGAGTGGCGGCCATAGCTCGCTCTCTTGTTCCCGGGCTTTGATGAGAGAAGGATCTGCGCTGCTGTCATCAGTGAGTTTAGGCCTGAGCTTTGCGGCAACGGCTGATCTTTACCAAACCATCACCGGACCTTATCTATCCCCTAAATCCAGACGGATCTTCGCAATTAACCCTAAATTCAGAGACTTATAAAACAAATCAAAGTCCGCAACAACTGCCAGTCACTGAAGTGTATAGAGACTGTATTGATGAGACTGTTACTGTTCATTGGATGTACCGCAAGCCTTTAAGTAAAGTTTATCCAAGTTCAAGTTCAGCTACCTTGTGGGCCTTCATTCATTATTCATCCAAGTTCAAGTTCAGCTACCTTGTGGGCCTTCATTCATTATTTGCATGCACCTATCGTTACTGGGAAGGGCGGTGATAGGCCGGAGAATTATCTCAGCATACTAGCCCTCAGCCTGGCGTCACGAACTATAGGGTTAACCTTAACCCCTGATATACTAAAGCAAAACCCTGACTACACTACCACTACCCCAGAGGCCTACCACAATTCCATCAGACCAGAGAATCTTGTTTCTTACAGGGAGATGTTAGATGTTTTTTTCCCAATCTCCAGGCAGCTTTCATGTGTGATTACAGAGATGAAGGCTTATTTCTGTCCATTTTGCCAGATTGTGAACGCTGCAGTGATGGTTGACCTTCTCCCATCTGCACACAGGCGGGGACATTTCTCATCGTTCTTTGGTAATCATGTTCTCTAGGCATTCTTTTCTTGCTTTGGTTTTTGCTTATGTGTGACATATTTATCATACTATCTCAGGGGGTTAATATATTTGGCTTAGAGAAGCAAAAACCAATAAATCACCCCAGAACACCACTTTGTAACCCCATCTCCTCTCCTCTGTAAAAAATGATGGCAAAAATGGAGAGAAAAAACGCCATTTTGTTACTTTTAGGACCTTCCATTTCTATACAGTGCACTTTTCGGTAAACATGACACATTCTATGTATTCTGTATGTCCATAGAGTTGAAATTATACTTAGGTTTCTTTCACACTGCCTTTGTGACACAACAGTGTGATGTCCATGGGAGAACCCGAGGAGAATAGCAGGAGGAAAAATACATCATGCAACATTTTTTCCTCCCGTTACTCCCATCAAAAAACAACGGCGCCCTACAGACCCCATAATAGTGAATGGCATCTGTCGGGACCCGTTGTTTCACATTGTGCCCTGTCAAAATTAATGTCTGTTAAGGCACAAAAAAAAGTCTCTGTTTAAAATTGTCTTCTTCTGACCCCTCTAACTTTTTTATTTTTCCGTATACAGGGATTTTTGAGGGCTTATTTTTTCATCATGGGAGTTGTAGTTTAGAAACAGCGAGACTCCAGCTGTTGGAAATGATGGCGGTTGTAGTTTAGCAACAGATGGAGGCTCCCTGTTTGGAAACAATGGTTTATGGGCATTTTCCCTAAGGGAGGGCACCATAAATGTTGTTTTCTTTTTCCTTATAATTTCAGATCCATGTATGCAGAGGACTTTTTCGGATTCGGTAGACTACGTCGATGACCAGCGTTGTTTAAAAAAAAATAAAAAATTAATAAAATGGTTAACGAGGGCTTGTGGGGGAGTGTTTTTTGGAATGAAAAATTTTAAGAAGTGTTTTATTTTTTAATTTTTTATTTACTATACAGGCTTAGTAATGGAAGCTGTCTTATAGACGGCATCCATTACTAAGCCGGATTTAGCATTAGCCCCAAAAACAGCTGGCACTAACCCCCAATAACTACCCCGGGACTCACTACCACAGGGGTGTCGGGAAGAGGCGGTGCCAACAGGCCAGAAGCATCAAAAATGGCGCTCCTGGGCCTAGGCAGTAACAGACTGGCGTTATTTAGGCTGGGGAGTAACAGTGGTCCTCGCCCACCCTGGTAATGTAAGGCTGTTGCTGCTTGGTTGGTATCTGGCTGAGTATGAAAATATGGGGAACCCCACACATATTTTGCATAAATAATAAAAAAATAAAAAAAACGCATAGGTTTCCCCCTATTTTTATTCTCAGCCAAATACCAACCAAGCAGCAACAGCCTGACATTACCAGGGTGGGCGAGGACCATTGTTACTGGCACTCCCAAACCTAAATAACGCCAGCCTGTTATCGCCTAGGCCCAGGAGTGCCATTTTTGATGCTTCTGGCCTGTTGGTACCAGCTCTTCCTGGCACACCTGTGGCGATGGGTACCGGGGTAATAATTGGTGGTTAGTGCTAGCTGTTTTTGTGGCCAACCCTAAGCCCAGCTTAGTAAAGGACTCTGTCTATCAGACAGCTTTCACTACTAAGCCTGTAAAGAAAAAGAAAAAAACAACACTTTTAAAAAACTTTAATCCAAAAAACACTCCCCCACAAGATCTCGTTAACCATTTTATAAATTTTAAACCAAAAAAAACTCTGGCCATCGACATAGTTCACCAATTGTGAATAAGTCCTCTGCATACACGGATCTGAAATGAGAAGAAAAAAAAACACAGAATATTGGTTAGTACATTTGTGGTGCCCTCCCTTAGGGAAAACTCCCATAAACCAGCGTTTCCAAACAGGGAGCCTCCAGCTGTTGCTAAACCACAACTCCTATCAGATGTAACGTGTAATTTAGCAACAGCTGGAGTCTTGCTGTTTCTAAACTACAACTCCTGTCATGGGAGTTGTAGTTTAGCAACGGCTGGTGGCACCCCGTTCCTAAACTACAACTTCTGTCATGGGAGTTATAGTTTAGCAACAGCTGGAGGCACCAGCCGCTCACTGGACACCCGCCCGCACCTACAACCCGCCTGCTAGCTGTTGCAAGACTACAACTCCCAGCATGCCCTAACAGCGAGGACATGCTAGGAATTGTAGTCACAAATGTAATGTCCCAGTACAGGACATGGTCCTGCACTACACTTAGGCCCTATCAGGTTGAGTCCCTCAGTGACCTGGGGGCTCTCCTGCAGTGTCTCCCCTGCTGTTATTGTGGTGTTATTTGCTGTATTGTATGTATAGTCAGTACAAAGGACCTTTGCAGGACTCCAGTAATGCCATCTAAAGGACCTGTGAAATGTTACATGTTATGTTGTCACATGATGTTACCCAGAGAGCACCAGCTTAACCTATGACCCACAGCTTGACCAATGGGCTTTGGCCCAGCCCCCCCCCCCCACCCCACTGTGTAACAATTCTCTCTCTTCTACCAGCAGTCTTTACTGAGCACAGCACATACCAGAGATCTCAGTGCTAGTGACCAGCACCTGGAAAGCCACAAAGCTACAGTCATTCCAGTAAGTCAAAAGTCTATGCCTGCTGTCACTACAAATAGTCAAGTCCAGGGTATAGTCAAGCTTCAAGATAATTATCTAAAATCTATCACAAGTCTAATTGGTCCCAGCAAGCTGCGAGGTCCTTCTGTATTCCTAGCTGGGAAGATAATTCCATCTATATGAACTCAGTAAAGCCTCCGTTAAACCATAACTAGTTGTGGACTCTCCTTTCACTACCTAGCCATTGGAATAGTGGAGATACCTTTCGTGTGGTTCCGGTACCAGAAAACCACTCGGGCGTCACGAACATTAGGGGTTAACAACACCTTGCCCCGGGGAATAATACCATCTTGCCCCTCCACCTACACCACTACACCCCGTGGTCCCGCCATACACGGTGGGTCACCACACAATGGCTAGCGGGCCGATGGTAGTTGCGGGCGGGTGGCCGGCTTGCGGAGCCGGCTGGCTCCCATGAATATTAAACTACATTGTAATTTCATATTTACCGGGCGGTTGGCCAATCACGGCACCACCCAGAAAATATGAAATTACAGTGTAGTTTTAGTATTTCTGGGAGCCAGCCGGCTCCGCAACCTGGCTCCTCATCTCCCCCCCCTCCGATTATGTCCCTCGTTGCTCTCTGCCCCTCTCCGCTCATGTCCCCCGCCTCTCTCCCCCCCTCCGCTCATGTCCCCCCCTCCGCTCATGCCCCCCGCCGCTCATGTCCCCCTCCGCTCTCCACATCTCCCACCCGCCGGCTACCTGAGCTATTGCAGGACTACAACTCCCAGCATACCCTTTCAGTGAGGACATGCTTAGAGTAGCAGTTGCAACGGCTGGTAGTTGTAGGCTGATGGGTGGCCGAGAAGCGGAGCCGGCCGTCTCCCAGATATATGAAACTGCACTGTAATTTCATATTTCTCGGCCTGGGCTGTGATTGGCTGGGACCAACCAGTCAATCGCAGCCCAGGCTGTGATTACTATTACTATTTAAATGTGAAAAAAGTTAAAGGGGTACTCCGGTGGAAAACTTTTTTATTTTTTATTTTTTTTATCAACTGGTGCCAGAAAGTTAAACAGATTTGTAAAGTACTTCTATTAAAAAATCTAAATCCTTCCAGTACTTATTAGCTGCTGAATACTACAGAGGAAATTATTTTCTTTTTAGAACACAGAGCTCTCTGCTGACATCATGACCACAGTGCTCTCTGCTGACATCTCTGTCCATTTTAGGAACTGTCCAGAGTAGGAGAAAATCCCCATACAAAACATATGCTGCTCTGGACAGTTTCTAAAATGGACAGAGAGGTCAGCAGAGAGCTCTGTGTTCCAAAAAAAAAAAAATTCCTCTGTAGTATTCAGAAGCTAATAAGTACTGGATGGATTAAGATGTTTTAACAGAAGCAATTTACAAATCTGTTTAACTTTCTGGCACCAGTTGATTTAAAAAACAAAAAAGTTTTCACCGGAGTACCCCTTTAAGGGGTCGGAGGAAAACTTTCCGAATGCATTTTATATACAGATGTTTGTTGACATTATGTTTCACTTACATCCTAAACCAATGTTTCCCAACCAGTGTGCCTCCAGCTGTTGCAAAACTACAATTCCCAGCATGCTCGGACAGCAAACGGCTGTCCGGGCATGCTGGGAGTTGTAGTTTTGCAACAGCTGGAGACACACTGGTTGGGAAACACTTTCCTAAACACGTGATACACATTACATAATGTCTTATCCATCGTGGCTGTACTCACTTAATTCACTGATAGCAGATGATTAGTAAAGTAGAAAAAGACATAAAATGCAATTAAAAGCTGAAATTAAATATAAAAATCTAATTAAATAAGAACACAAATTTAGCTCACAACCCACCGTCAAGAATTCTGCTTTTTCTGGTACTAGTTTAGTAATTTTTTTGACACATAAACATGAATTTCCATGGCAACCAAAATTCTCTGTCACAGATTTTTTTTATTTTTTTTTTGTATGTGTTTTTAAGTGCGGATAGAGGGGGAGATATTGGGCTCTGGGGAATATAGTTTTCTATTCGATTCAAAATCAAAAAGCAGGCGAAATACCGTCACAACGCTTTTTACATATGGAGTGCTTTTTCTTTACCTACATACAGTCAGGGCCGTAAATGTTGGCACCCCTGACATTTCACAAGAAAATAAAGTATTTCTCACAGGAAAGGATTGCAGTAACACATGTTTTGCTATACACATGTTTATTACCTTTTTTGTGTATTGGAACTAAACCCAAAAAAGGGAGGAAAAAATTGGACATAATGTCACCAAACTCCAAAAATACCTCTTTAAAGGAATAGTCCAGTGGTGACCCAGTGGTGAACAATTTATCCCCTATCCTAAGGATAGGGGATAAGTTGCAGATCGCGGGGGGTCCGACCGCAGGGGCCCCCTGCGATCTCCTGTACGGAGCCCCGACAGCCTGCGGGAAGGGGGCGTGTCAACCTCCGCAAAAAGCGGCGGCCGACACGCCCCCTCAATACAACTCTATGGCAGAGCCGAAGCGCTGCCTTCGGCAATCTCCGGCTCTGCCATTGAGATGTATTGAGGGGGCGTGTCGGCCGCCGCCTTGTGCGGGGGTTGACACCCGCTATCTGGCCGGAGAGCCGGGGCCCCGTACAGAGAGATCGCAGGGGCCCCAGCGGTTGGACCCCCCCCGTGATCTCAAACTTATCCCCTATCCTTAAGATAGGGGATACGTTTTTCACCACTGGACTACCCCTTTAAGTTCATTTCAATAAAGCTGTCCACTTTGCAATGTGTGATGTATTTTATTGCGAAAAAGGGGGGATAGTGGGCAGCTATGATGTGGTCAGGTGTTATTTCCCACAGTCAGGGTCCCTGAAGGTGTAAAGATGACCTCTGCAAAGTATGTGGAGTTTCTGACTTACCACTTTCTTCCCTGTTACAGAAAGAAGATCTATGCTTTCCGTAATAAAATCATCTTCATGCATGACAATGCACCATCTCATGCTGCAAAGAATACCTCTGCATCAATGGCTGCTATGGGGTTAAAAGGAGACAAAGTCATGGTGTGGCCTCCATCCTCCCCTGACCTCAATCCTGTTGAGAACTAGTGTTGAGCGGCATAGGCCATACATATTCGAATTTGCAATATTTCGCGAATATATGGACGAATATTCGTCATATATTCACAAAATTAGCATATTCGTAATATTTGCGTTTTATTTCGCATATGCGAAAATACGCGTATGCGAAAATTAGCATATGCGAAAATTAGCATATACAAAAATTAGCATATGCGAAAATTTGTACGCCAGTCTCACACAGTAGTATTAGAGCCTTCTTTACACCACACAAGCTGGAAGAGGGGTGATCACTGTGATGTGTACTGTAAAAAAAAAAAAAAAAAAAAAAAAAAAAAAATATTCGTAATTACGAATATATAGTGCTATATCCGCGAATTCGCGAATAAAATTCGTATTGGGAATATTCGCGAGCAACACTATTGATAACCTTTGAAGCATCCTCAAGCAAAAGATCTATGAGGGTGGGAGGCAGTTTACATCCAAACAGCAGCTCTGGGAGGTTATTCCGACATCTTGCCAACAAATTGAAGCAGAAACTGTCCAAAAACTCACAAGTTCAATGGATGCAAGACTTGTGGAGCTGCTATCAAATAAGGGTCCTATGTTACAATGTAATGTGACCTGTTAAAAGTTAAAATGTTGTTAAAAGTTTGTTTGAAATAGCTTTTAATTTTACTATTAATAGTTGATAACATGAGAATTATTCTGACTGTTATTTACATCAATTATTTAGGTAAATGAGAAAAATATCATATGCATAATAATTGGGGACAGGGTGTAGAGCTGGAGGGGAGGTGCAGAACTACTATATATCCTGATCACATAGAGTTAGCAGCAGTATACAGATAGAGCTGGGAGGGGAGGTGCATAACTACTATATATCCTGATCACATAGAGTTAGCAGCAGCAGTATACAGATAGAACTGTAGAGGATGTGCATAACTACTATATATCCTGATCATATAGAGTTAGCAGCAGCAGTATACAGATAGAGCTGGGAGGGGAGGTGCATAACTACTATATATCCTGATCCTATAGATAGAGCTGTAAAGGACGTGGATAACTACTATATATCCTGATCCCATAGATATAGCAGCAGTATATAGATAGAGCTGGAGGGGAGGTGTGTAATTACTATATATCTTGATCTCATAGAGATAGCAGCAGTATACAGATAGAGCTGGGAGGGGAGGTGTATACATACTATATATCCTGATCACATAGAGTTAGTAGCAGCAGTATACAGATAGAGCTGGGAGGGGAGGTGTATAACTACTATATATCCTGATCACATAGAGTTAGTAGCAGCAGTATACAGATAGAGCTGGGAGGGGAGGTGTATAACTACTATATATCCTGATCACATAGAGTTAGCAGCAGCAGTATACAGATAAGGCTGGGAGGGGAGGTGTAGAACTACTATACATCCTGATCACATAGAGTTAGCAGCAGCAGTATACAGATAGAGCTGGGAAGGGAGGTGTATAACTACTATATATCCTGATCCTATAGTTAGAGCTGTAAAGAACTTGGATAACTACTATATATCCTGATACCATAGATATAGCAGCAGTATATAGATAGAGCTGGAGGGGAGGTGTGTAATTACTATATATCTTGATCCCATAGAGATAGCAGCAGTATACAGATAGAGCTGTAGGGGACTTGTATAAATCTAGATTTTCCTAGCTTGTGACGGAAAATATTAGTTATATGAAGACAGGAGGCGAGTATCTTATGCATTAATCTTTCTTTATTAATGCCCATAGCAGAACCTTTATAACTTCTTTTAATAAAGTTCAAACAAAGAATTTCAATCAAAAAAACTACAACTCCCAGCAGTCCTAGTAATCCTGTAAGCAACGCCCAGGCTGGTGGCCCCTATATAATGGACTGCCCCAGGATGATCCTCCTCTTTCTTGATGCGACAACCTCAGCAACACTGGAAGCACGATAGCCATCCGGAGAACCGCACCGCCACACGAGTCTTCGGCCAGCCGGCCCGCATACTCCGACTTCAGATCTGGAACATCACCAACGGATCCATCCCAACGGGAATGGTATCGGAGGAACGTCATCCCAACAGGGGATGAAGACAAACGTCAACTGCTCGACCAGGTCAATCACCAACACGGACACGTCTCCGTTTTTCAGTAACCTGGGAAGAGATAAAGACATCCATCACAGGGTTGGGTCGGGAGGGAAGATACTCGCCTCCTGTCTTCATATAACTAATATTTTCCGTCACAAGCTAGGAAAATCTAGATTTATATATCAGACAGGAGGCTCATATCTTATGCAAGTTCAAAGCTAACAGTTCATAATGATACATCAATACATAAGATACGTAAACTGTCATAAGACCGACATGGAAATATGTTCCTCCGGCCTGAAGTAGAAATGGCGAAAAGTGGTCTCAGAAGACCAATCTGCCGCCATCAAAAGGTCGGAAAGGGAGCCCCCTGAAGAGACTACCTTAGTAGCCATTGCTCCCCTGGTGGAATGAGCACCAAACAGGGAAACGTCTATGCCTGCCAGTGCCATGGCGGAACGCACCCAACGTGCCAGCGTGGCTGACGAAACCGGGAGATGCGGTTTAACGTAAGAGACAAGAAGTTGGGGAGAATTCAAGGAACGCAAGGCGGCAGTCTGCGATTCGTAGGCCTGTAGGCAACGGACAACACAAAGCCGCGGATGATCCGGAAAAAACGGGTAGAAGACCGAATGAATACCGGTCTTGGTCCTACGGACCACCGAAAAACTAACTCCCTGAGGCGAAAATTGTCGCCTAGAAATGTCTAGGGCCTTCACGTCCGACACCCTCTTGACGGACACCAAGCACAAGAGCACCGTTAGTTTAAAGGACAACAATTTTAGGGAAAGATCGATGTTGTCTTCCCAGGTGGAAAACATGTCAAGAACCTTGGAAACATCCCAGGTGGTTTGGTACCTGGGCCGCGGAGGTCGTTGAAACTTTACGCCTCTCAAAAGTCTACACACCAGCGGGTGTTTACCAACCGGCAAGGAATCTACCGGGCAGTGGTAGGCTGAGATAGCCGACCGATAGACGTTAATGGAGCTATAGGACTTGCCGGATTCAAACGAATCAGCCAAGTAATTCACCACTACTGATACAGGTGCCTGTACGGGATCAACCTGTCGTTGATCACACCAACGCACCCAGAGTCTCCAGGCTGATCGATATGCCGATCTAGTCCCGGGGGCCCAGGCCAAGGCGAGGAGATCCCTAGCTGACTTTGAAAGGTCGCTATCTGCATCTGGGATCCCGAAACCAACCACGCCAGGAGAGGCAGGTTGCCCTCCAGAACTAGGGGGTGAAGACCCTTGGTCGGATTGGTGAGTAGCTGTGGAAAGTGGGGAATCAATCTGGGATAATCCACCGACATCCCCAGAAGGAGGGGAAACCACGGTTGTGTCGGCCACCAGGGGGTGATCAGCACCACCGTCGTATTCGAGTTCGCTATTTGTAAGAGGACCCTGGAAATCAACCGGAAGGGGGGAAACGCATAATGCGTGCCTTTCGGCCAGATTTGGCGGAACGCGTCCACCGCGTACGCCTCCGGGTCCGGCCTCCAGCTGAAAAAATGGGGTAGCTGGCGATTGAGGCGCGAGGCGAATAGATCCAAGTGGAACGGACCCCAAAGTAGCCTCAGCTGAAGAAAAATGGAACGATCCAGTCGCCAATCGCTGGAATCGAGCAGATAGCGGGAATTCCAGTCGGCAACCATATTGGAGACCCCGGGGATATACTCCGCGATCGGGATTATTTCGCGGGCTAGGCAGAAGTGCCAGAAGTCCTTCGCGACGTTCGCCAGGACTCTCGATTTGGTGCCCCCTAAGCGGTTGACGTATTGCACCGCTGCCACATTGTCCATGCGCAGTAATACACAGCAATTGGACGCGTGTGGTATGAGACTCCTGACGGCGAAAAACGCCGCTAAGAGTTCCAATGCATTGATGTGAAGAGTGGCTTCGGATGCGGACCATGTCCCTCCTGTGGAGGAGCTTCCGTATCGGGCACCCCAACCCCGTCGACTCGCGTCCGACTCTATGATAACGTCCGGACTGGAATTGAAAATGGTCTTGCCGTTCCACTCTACGGCATGACGAAGCCACCATCGTAATTCCTCGGTGGTCTCCGGGCAGAGGGGAACCTCGTCCGCATATCTGAGACCCTGTCTCAGATGCATGATCTCGAGCCTCTGTAGGGCCCTGTAGTGAAGCGGGGCCGGGAAGATGGCCTGGATAGAAGCCGCTAGGAGACCCACCAGACGCGCTAGCGCACGTAAGGATAAACAACCCTTTCGTAGGACCGCCCTGATCTCTTTGCGGATTAGGGTAAGTTTTGACTTGGGAAGACGGAGGACGGCCTGATTGGTGTCCACCAGAAATCCCAAGAACTCCATCTCTTGGGCTGGGAGTAGAATAGATTTCTCTAGGTTGATTATGAATCCCAGCCCTTGTAACAATGACATCGTCCATGTCATGTGGAGATATGCTTGAGATTTGGAATAAGCCATGATGAGGAGATCGTCTAGATAAATGATCAGACGAACACCTCGGCTCCTTAAAGACGCCACCACGGGTTTCATGAGTTTTGTGAAACACCACGGGGCGGAGGATAGACCGAATGGAAGGCAAGTAAACTGCCACATTCGGTCCCTCCAGAGGAATCGAAGTAGGTGTTGTGATTCCCTGTGAATCGGGACGGTGAGGTAGGCGTCCTTCAAGTCTATTTTCACAAGCCAGTCTCCCGGCTGAAGAAGATCCCGAAGGAAGTGAATGCCCTCCATTTTGAAGTGTCGATACTCGACATGTTGGTTCAAGTCCCGGAGGTTGATCACAGGACGATAACCACCCCCTTTCTTTTTTACTAAAAAGAGGTTGCTTACGAAGCCCGGAGAGGAGGGTTCCACCTCCATGACCGCCTGCTTGGCTAGGAGGTCTCGCAACTCCTTGTCTATGAGGGTAACGTTTTGGTTTGCAAATCGAATAGGGGGGGGGATAACATTTAGAACCGGTAGTGACTGGAGGTCTATGAGAAATCCCGCTACTGTCTGTAGAATCCACGCGTCTGCCGTAATCGCAGACCAAGCGTGGATAAAATACCTCAGGCGCCCCCCCACAGGAATATGAGCAAGAGGAGTGAAAGGTGTACTCACCGGTAGGAGGTCTGGATCGAGGGTAACCACGTCCGCCGCGGCCGCGCCAGGGTCTGCCCCGGGGTGGAAAGAAGGGCGCTGGTTGCGCCACAGGCATGGGATAGGATGGAGCCTGCGCGTATTGAAACTGAGAAGGGGCTCTGCCCTGTGGCCTATAGGATGGGGTGCGGCCGGCAGATCGGCCTCTACCTCTGCCGGCCTTAGGGAAAACCTTATTGGTCCCCGATTTTTTTAATGACGTCTGGGCTTTGTCTAAGCTTGTAAAAAGCCCTACAAATTTGTTAATGTCCTTAATTAAGGAATCCCCAAACAGCATGCCTTCTGCTGAGGGGCCAGGCTCAGATTCTGCCAGGTGGGACAATTGAGGATCCAGGCGCATCAATATTGATCGGCGCCTCTCTATGGAGCAAGTAGTATTAGCGCTGCCAGCTAGGCAGACCGCTCTCTGTGCCCACCCTCGCAATTGTTGGAGGTCCACAGGCTGATCAGTTGCAGCTGCTTGCTCCGATAGGTTCAAAATCTTCGTGAGGGGACTCATTAGGTCTAGAATGCGGTCCTGTATTGACTTAAAGGACCTCTCAATCCCTTTCTTAGGGAATTTCCCAGATTTTAATAAATATTTAGTTAGAATTGGGTCTACCTCTGGGGTAGCTACTGCCTTTCTAGGAATGAAGGGCCTAGGGCACTCTGCTCTCAGTTTATTTCGGCTAGTCCTATCCAGGGACTTACGTGCCCATGATTCTACGTATTTAGATACGTGAGGCAAGGGGGTCCATTCACCAGAACGGGGATGAGAGATGCCGTCTGGGTGGAAGAATGGTTCGCCTAGAGCGTCTAGGAGGACCTCGCCCTGCGTTGCAGGGTTGGCGTCTGTGGTGATCGCCGTGTCCCCAGCATCATCATGAAAAGATTCAGACTCGGAGTGGTCCGACTCGTTGGAATTATCCGACGAGTCCTCATCTGAGGTGTCGACAAATGAGTCGGGTTTAGCCCGTCTAGCGGATCTATGCCCCTTCACATGTATCTCCCTGGGGCCCAGGGGTCGAGTGGTGTCTGAGGGATGCTGGGGTTGGTAGCTCGTGGTTGGAGCTGCCTGGAGCATATTGTTGTCTTCCCCTGCCGGGGAGTCATGTGCCGCCATGGAATGTTTGCGTTTATGGGACGCTTTCCCTTTCTTAATTGGCGGTTCGCTACCCTGCGAAGGTAGCGGTAGAAAAGTCACTGGTTGTTGGGCTTTAGTGGTCACAGTGACTGAGGCCAGAGCTGCCTGGACCGACTGATTAATGAGGGCCTGAATCTGGCTTGCACTCATAAACTGTGCTGAGTCTGTAGAGAAGACCTCCCCTCTGAGGGGGGCATCTGTAGGTTCCTCAGCCATGAAGGGGTTAACTTAATATGAGTATATATAAATATACAGTATTTCTGAGGTAAATGGTTGAGAGTCTTACAAGTAGGTATAAATATATCTATATATAACTATAAGGATATATAACTACAAAGGCTAACACTAATTAGGAGAGTGGAATAAATTCCCTCTCTCCACTGCTTACAGGCTCCTTCCTCTACGCCGTCCGCGCTGTAACTGGCGCTGCGGTGTGAGGAGGAACCGATAAGCTCCAGTCCCCAGGGATGAAGTCTCGCGAGACTACCTCCCTGGAGCTGATAGGACGTCGCAGAAACGCCCGCTGCATACGTCAGCAGGAGCGAAGACGTGCGAAGAAAGGAAGAAGGAGGACCCGCCCCCCCTGCCCGCGCGCGCGCGAAGAGCGCGGGAAGAAGGAGGAGGAAGGAAGAAAAAAGGGGCGCAGAGGTAAAATGGCGCCGAGCGGGTGAAGGGATGGGGGGGGGGGGGGGGGGGGTTGACAGGGAAAGAAGAGAAATATTCAGCGATATTAGAACCGGAGGGACGGCTCCGGTGCCTACATAACCCCAACACAGGAAGGGGAAAGAAAGTATAGAGTAAGAAATAATGGAAAGTGAACTATATATATATATATATATATATATATATATATATATATATATATATATATATAAATATATCTATTACAATATATATATGTGTATAGGACAGAAGATACCTTAGGGTATCTGTACAAAATATCAAGTATACACGTTACACAGTATATTACATGAGACTTATCTGTATGTATGCTGCCATGAGCAGAAAGAAAGAGGAGGATCATCCTGGGGCAGTCCATTATATAGGGGCCACCAGCCTGGGCGTGGCTTACAGGATTACTAGGACTGCTGGGAGTTGTAGTTTTTTTGATTGAAATTCTTTGTTTGAACTTTATTAAAAGAAGTTATAAAGGTTCTGCTATGGGCATTAATAAAGAAAGATTAATGCATAAGATATGAGCCTCCTGTCTGATATATAACTACTATTTATCCTGATCCCACTGTCATTGCAACAGGTATGCATGAAATCTATGTATGTATGTTGGGGGTAATTTGGTGTAAATTTTCTTTAACGGTGTGGGCAAGGGATCATGGATAGCAAGAGAGGACATCTAGTCTAGGTTACTGGAATGTCCCTGATCCGGTGCTGGTGTAAGTGATACATACGACACACTTCCCGATGCGCCCTATACACAGGGGACTACAATGACACCACCCCCGAAGCATCTGATCTGTATGTGTCCGTTGCGACATTGTTACCCTTGATATAAGCATCCAACTATGGGGAGAATTATTTCTCCACTCACCTGAATAAAGTGAAAGGATTTGGTTGCCAAGGACAACAGCCATATAGATGAGCGAAGTCATCTTTCCAAATATGCAGATTTTGAAAGTGAGCATGCGCCGAACAACGGAAAAGTATTGGACGACACATTGGTTGCTATGGACGCCTGGCTACGCGATCACACACAGAAGAGACGCCGGACGCAGCGACACAGGTTGTCATGGACGCTATGTGAGGTGTCTAACAGATCGGAAGTTGTAAGCGTATACAGCGGGAGGCTGTAATAGGATGAAATGAGCGTCCCGGAAGGGGAGTACCGTGGTAGCGGCTCAGGAGGTCAGTTATACGTTGATTTTGGACATTTCCTTTATGGACACTGTTTGTACTTCACGATCGGGTGATGCACAATGAATTTTATACACTTTGGGGGAGATTTATCAAAACCTGTCAAGAGGAAAAGTTGCTAAATTGCCCATAGCAACCAATCAGATCGCTTCTTTCATTTTTAACAAGGCCTCTGCAAAATGAAAGAAGCGATCTGATTGGTTGCTATGGGCAACTGGGCAACTTCTCCTTTGCACAGGTTTTCATTAATCTCCCCTTTGTGCACACTTATTTTAAGCTATTTTGTATTCTGTTTACATATGTAAATCACTATTGGGGAGATTTATCAAAACCTGTGCAGAGGAAGAGTGGTGCAGTTGCCCATAGCAACCAATCAGATTGCTTCTTTCATTTTCCATAGGCCCCTTTAGAGGCCTGTGGAAAATGAAAGAAGCAATCTGATTGGTTGCTATGGGCAACTGCACCTCTCTTCCTCTGCACAGGTTTTGATAAATCTCCCCCTATGTGATTGGTTGGCTTATTTAAAGGGGTAGTCCAGTGGTGAAAAACTTCTCGGTACGGGGCCCCGGCTCTCCGGCCAGATAACGGGTTTTGACCTCCGGACGAAGCGGCAGCCGACACGCCCCCTCAATACATCTCTATGGCAGAGCCGGAGATTTCCGAAGGCAGCGCTTCGGCTCTGCCATAGAAATGTATTGAGGGGGCGTGTCGGCCGCCGCTTCGTACGGAGGTCGACACGCCCCCTTCCCGCGGGCTGTCGGGGCTCCGTACAGGAGATCGGAGGGGGCCCCAGTGGTCGGACCCCCCGCGATCTCAAACTTATCCCCTATCCTTAGGATAGGGGATAATTTGTTCACCACTGGGTCACCACTGGACTACTCCTTTAAGCCTTATACATGTCACCTGTTAAGCACTTGAGAAAGCCAGCGTGAGGCTGGAGAAACGTAGTCTCTATCACATCATGGAATAAACTCACTTTCCTTTGGACACAAGCTGTGGTGTGCTGCCTGCATTTTTTCTGGGGATTGAAGAACCAGTGGGCCGAGGTTCGGAACATGCATGCACCCCTTTTCTCTTCTTGCCCAATTTTTTTGGATGCGCTGTTTCTATTGCAATTTTATCCTGATCTTATAGAGATAGCAGCAGCAGTATACATATAGAGCTGGAGGAGAGGTGTATAACTTCAATATATCCTGATCCCATAGAGATTGCAGCAGTATACAGATAGAGCTGTAGAGGACATGTATAACTACTATATATCCTGATCCCATAGAGATAGCAGCAGTATACAGATAGAGCTGGAGAGGAGGTGTATAACTACTATATATCCTGATTCCATCAAGATAGCAGCAGTATACAGATAGAGCTGGAGAGGACATGTATAACTACTATATATCCTGATCCCATAGAGATAGCAGCAGTATACAGATAGAGCTGATGAGGAGGTGTATAACTACTATATATCCTGATCCCATAAAGATAGCAGCAATATACAGATAGAGCTGATGGGGAGGTGTATAACTACTATATATCCTGATCCCATAGAGATAGTAGAAGCAGCATACAGATAGAGCTGTAGAGGACATGTATAACTACTATATATCCTGATCCCATAGAGATAGCAGCAGTATACAGATAGAGATGATGAGAAGGTGTATAACTACTGTATATCCTGATTCCATAAAGATAGCAGCAGTATACAGATAGAGCTGATGAGGAGGTATATAACTACTATATATCCTGATCCCATAGAGATAGCAGAAGCAGTATACAGATAGAGCAGTAGAGGACATGTATAACTACTATATATCCTGATCCCATAGAGATAGCAGCAGTATACAGATAGTGCTGATGAGGAGGTATATAACTACTATAGATCCTGATCCCATAGAGATAGCAGCAGCAGTATATAGATAGAAATTATAAATAAAAAATATTTATGTGAACCAGTCCTCAAAAGCACAGGGGAGAGAAAAAGGAAAAGACTAGTGGAGATGGGATCCAAGAAATGGTCTTTATTATATAAAAAGGATATATATGACCAATCGCCTAGCAGGGCCCTTGCTAAAGGCGAATGGAATATACTGGGTAAAAAATAGATATAATAAAAAATACAGAATATAGTAGGATTAAAATGAGATAAATATGATGGGTAAGTAGCACCAAAGAAAATTCATTAATTAAATATCTGCTGCATATATCAGGAGAAAACGTTCTCAGTCCATGTAATTCATAGGGATATTTCAATGAAAAATCCACAAGAAATGTCCAGAATGAAAAGTCCCAATTAGTTTGGGTGTGTCCGGAGTAACGGTATATGGTAGTGAGTGTAGCGACAATAGCTACAATAGGAAATTCATGGACAGGTAATGCAGACAATGTGGCAAACACTGTCAGCGATGAAGATGTCGAGTCTCGGTGCACAGCACCACTCACCCTCCTTTGGAGTCCTCAGGTCCGGGCTGGCACGGCTGAGTCCGGCACTCTGGATATCAATGCCCGCCTGGGTGGTATGCTGGGTGAATGGCTGAATCTCCGGGGGTCCGAGTGTCCTGGGCTGGCACGGGAGGCGTCCGGCCTTGGGGAGGATGATGTCCAGGAGTAACTCTGCCGACCGAGGCTGTGAGAGGATGCAGGTAACAGGTGGTGCGGATTGCACGTATGAATAAGGTGCTAACAGCGCGCGTGCAGCAGTGGTCCCGGAATCGTGGGCATCCAGCTGTTGCAATTGGAATATGGCAGATACAGTCTATTTGAAGTGATATACACTTATGGATAAGGTGCAGATAATGGGCTAGACGCGTTTCAAGCTATAGCCACTGAAGAAAAGGCCCGCGGCCTTGAAACGCGTCTAGCCCATTATCTGCACCTTATCCATAAGTGTATATCACTTCAAATAGACTGTATCTGCCATATTCCAATTGCAACAGCTGGATGCCCACGATTCCGGGACCACTGCTGCACGCGCGCTGTTAGCACCTTATTCATACGTGCAATCCGCACCACCTGTTACCTGCATCCTCTCACAGCCTCGGTCGGCAGAGTTACTCCTGGACATCATCCTCCCTAAAGGCCGGACGCCTCCCGTGCCAGCCCAGGACACTCGGACCCCCGGAGATTCAGCCATTCACCCAGCATACCACCCAGGCGGGCATTGATATCCAGAGTGCCGGACTCAGCCGTGCCAGCCCGGACCTGAGGACTCCAAAGGAGGGTGAGTGGTGCTGTGCACCGAGACTCGACATCTTCATCGCTGACAGTGTTTGCCACATTGTCTGCATTACCTGTCCATGAATTTCCTATTGTAGCTATTGTGGCTACACTCACTACCATATATACCGTTACTCCGGAAACACCCAAACTAATTGGGACTTTTCATTCTGGACATTTCTTGTGGATTTTTCATTGAAATATCCCTATGAATTACATGGACTGAGAACGTTTTCTCCTGATATATGCAGCAGATATTTAATTAATGAATTTTCTTTGGTGCTACTTACCCATCATATTTATCTCATTTTAATCCTACTATATTCTGTATTTTTTATTATTTTTTACCCAGTATATTCCATTCGCCTTTAGCAAGGGCCCTGCTAGGCGATTGGTCATATATATCCTTTTTATATAATAAAGACCATTTCTTGGATCCCATCTCCACTAGTCTTTTCCTTTTTCTCTCCCCTGTGCTTTTGAGGACTGGTTCACATAAATATTTTTTATTTATAATTTCTAGATATTACATTAGGCCTTTTGGGTGAAGGCAACACCTTTAACCTCAAGCACATTATTTCTTTTATTCTAAGTGAGCTACACATATTTTACAGTATATAGATAGAGCATTAGAGGTAGAAGTGTATAACTACTATATCCAAATCTTATAAAGATTGGTGGAGCTGGGAGGGGTCTGGTAGCTGGAAGGAAGGATCTGGTAGATGATGATGTCATCCTGTAGTCCACATGAAGTCAGGCCCAAAATTGACGTCCTGTGACCTAAAGCAAGTTGACTAGAGATCACATGACCAGGCTACAGTATTGCAATACTTTGCTGGAATAAAACTAATGGCGCTGTATGACTCATGGTGAGCGAGTGTGCATGATATGGTCAACAATAAACAACCGCGGAGTGCTTCTTTAACTCCCAGTTAACCCTTCAATTACTGCTGTTTTCAGGATCGTTTTGTTAATTTTTACAGCTGAAACACATTAATACACTTTCCCTAATGCTATCGTATGCCCATTACAATACTACAACTCCCAGGAGGCAGCTGAGGGTTGTAGTGCATCCCAGATTCTGTGACAAGAACAATAAGAAGAAATAAGAGGCCCTCTCCTCCCATAGCATATCATTGCAGAGTGATACACTATATTTTTAGGACAGAGCTTTATAAAGTCATCAGGGTCAAAACATTTCTGGCAATTACCTGTGTTCCAGAACATTATCCCGGCTGAAGAAACGTCTTATTGGCGGCTGAGCCCTAGTCAGACGCGAGTCCCTGATTACCGCCGCCGCCGCCTGCCAAAAAGAACACCACTTAGAGGACAACACAGCGGAGCTGAGGCTGCGGAGCGTCTCCATCGCTCTCCATAGATCATTACTTACCAGGAAGATTCAGTTCAGCTCCGCAAAGTTTAATTGGTGCTAAAATTAACTCGAAGGAAGCGAATTGTGTTACAAAAAAAAAAGGATGCTAATAAAAAAAAAAGACAAAAAAGACGAAAAAACTTGTGTTATGGGTGAAAAGTTTAACGTTGGGTAAAATCATCACTTATCACCGCTCAGTGAATACAATGAGGCACTTTTTCCAGAACTAGCATGCAAATGCAGTGCTCATTAACATGGGACTTTGCGAAACTACAACTCTCAGCATGCCCTGACAGCTCTTTGTTTGATTCCAGCACAGCTGCATCTATGCGTTTGGTTACTGTTACTGGGTCATGTGATCACCAGAATGATTCAAACGTTACTGTGTGTAATGTGGGTCACAGGATGTCAGTCCTTAGTCAGCTGACCTTTTCTAAACTACAGGATAAGAAATTACTTAGCAGATCCCCTCCTACTAGCTTCCAGATCCCTTCCCTCCAAGCTCTAGCTGTATACTGCAGCTGCTATCTCCGTGTGATCCGGATATATAGTAGTTATACACCTCCCTTTCAGCTCTATCTGTATACTGCTGCTATCTCTATAGGATCAGGATATATAGTAGTTATATACCTCCCCTACCAGCTCTATCTTTATACTGCTGCTATCTCTATGGGATCATGATATATATTAGTTATACACTTCCCCTCCAGCTCTATCTGTATACTGCTGCTATCTCTATAGGATCAGGATATATAGTAGTTATATACCTCCCCTACCAGCTCTATCTGTATACTGCTGCTATCTCTATGGGATCATGATATATATTAGTTATACACTTCCCCTCCAGCTCTATCTGTATACTGCTGCTGCTATCTCTATGGATTCAGGATATATAGTAGTTATACACCTCCCCTCCAGCTCTGTCTGTTTACTGCTGCTGCTTTCTCTATGGGATCAGGATATATAGTAGTCATACACCTCCCCTCCATCTCTATCTGTATACTGCTGCTGCTATCTCTATAAGGTCAGGATATATATAGTAGTTATACATCCCTCTCCCAGCTCTATCTGTATACTGCTTCTATCTCTATGGGATCAGGATATATAGTAGTTATGCACCTTTACTCCAGCTCTATCTGTTTACTGCTGCTATCTCTATGGGATCAGGATATATAGTAGTTATGCACCTTTTCTCCAGCTCTTTCTGTATACTGCTGCGTTCTCTATCACGAGGAGAGTCAAACATTCACAGCAGAGGTTGGAGATAATTTTCTCAAAGCCTCTAAAATATAAAATCCAGCAATTTTCCAAATAATCTTGATGAACCCCTTGGCAACATTGGACATAAGTGTACGGCATTGGTTGCATGGGCCTATACACACCATGTATATTCACATCCAGAACTTCATTCTGTCTTGAAGTGAGTGCAGGAGTGACATCTGTCCTCAGGTGACGTCATGCTCCGCCCCTTAATGCAGGTCTATGGGAGGGGGCATGGCGGCACCACGCCTCCTCCTATAGACTTGTATGTAGGGGGCAGGGCATAACGAGGGGGCGGGCCATAATGTCACAAGCCTCCGGCGCCAGCTCAAAGTAATCGGAACATTTTGTTCTGGACGCTGAGCAGCGAAGTACCCACTTAAAGGGATACAGGTAAGAAAACAATACCTGTCTGCCCAGTTCCAAAATAAAACCCTTGTTGTTTTCATTGTGGGTATGTCTCTTCTACCATGTCTTCTCACTACTTCCTGGTTAAGCAGTTGCTCCGCAGTACAATTCCCAGAATTCATTGCTTTCCCAGAGCTCTGCATAACAGTCCTCACACCCTGTCTACTCTTCTTCCCCAGCATTCCTCTCAGTTACTCAGAGCTGCTTCTTGCCTCTAAACATTTTAGTACACATTAAACTATTGCCCTGCAGTCAGTAAATCTGCAGCACCTGCTGCATTCATTTCCTGTCTGCTCCTCTGCTTGTACCATTGCTTAGCGCAAGAAAGAATGCTGTAAACACACACCTCATCCTTCCCTAAATGTTCCAATAAAGATATACATGCGCATAGGGTAGGGTCATAGTAATGTAGGTTATGGGGGTTGATCAAGGGTGATGTCATCAGTCAGGGGCGGGGCAAGAGCTCAGAAACAAAATCCAGTTACTCCTCCTAAAATAGAAGAGGATGATGCATTGTCTCTGGAGAAAGGGAGGAGCCAAGGAGCTGAAACAACATCACAAAGACAATGAGAGGACTAATCAACTTCCTGTGAGGAGAGAAGGAGGAGCCAAGGAGCTGGAGACAACACTGCACAGACAATGAGAGGACTACATAACTTCCTGTCAGGGGCGAGTCAAGCAAAAAACATGTTGAAGCCAGGACAATTAGTGATAGCCCTATATTAGTAGCTTTTGTGCCTTGTGCGTGATTCATTTATTTTTAAAATATTTCCGAAAGTGGGGCATACACCTGACCAAGGTGTCCCTGGACCATCAGTCACTGTCCTGATGCCCTTACGGTCACTGGTCAGTACGCCTTAGATTTGTCTGCTGTAGTTTTTTCTTCACACTGTCACGACTTATCTCCAGTTGAACTCTCCTTACCACCCTGGATGCAGCCACCTGGAAGAGAATCTCTCCAAGGTAATGAGAGGAGCGATTTACAGTCAGGGAAGGGATTTAGTCAAACAAATGGAAGCATGTACCAGTCACGAATCTGACTAAAGAGCAGCAAATCCAAACATTTATGCTTTCCATCTAAAGGACACAAGAAGTTTTTCTTAATTTTTTATAAATACAGTAAAATCTCCCTTTGTGGACACCTCCCAATAGTGGACAGTTTTTAATTCCCCGGCAGAGTCCTATAAGACTCAATGTATTTGCACCCTCTGAATAGGGGACATTTCCAATAGTGGACGTGGACGCACCCGAAAGGGGACAAAACACTTCCAATAGGGGACAAAACACTCCCAATAGAGGACAAAACACTTCCAATAGGGGACAAAACACTCCCAATAGGGGGACAAAACACTCCCAATAGTGGACAAAACACTTCCAATAGGGGACAAAACACTCCCAATAGGGGACAAAACATTCCCAATAGAGGAGACAAAACACTCCCAATAGAGGAGACAAAACACTCCCAATAGTGGACAAAACACTCCCAATAGGGGACAAAACACTCCAAATAGAGAAGAAAACACTCCCAATAGGAGACAAAACACTCCCAATAGTGGACAAAACACTCCCAATAGAGGACAAAACACTCCCAATAGGGGACAAAACACTCCCAATAGGGGGACAAAACACTCCCAATAGGAGACAAAACACTCCCAATAGTGGACAAAACACTCCCAATAGGAGACAAAACACTCCCAATAGTGGACAAAACACTCCCAATAGAGGACAAAACACTCCCAATAGGAGACAAAACACTCCCAATAGTGGACAAAACACTCCCAATAGTGGACAAAACACTCCCAACAGGGGACAAAACACTCCCAATAGAGGACAAAGCACTCCCAATAGGGGACAACCAGGCTTTTTTAAACATTAAATGTTTAAACAGTGGTCTCATGCTTCTGTACATCTGCCGGCCACATCATTCTCCCCCATCCTTCCCTGATCCCCCTGTTCCACTTTATTTCCTCTGTGCCAAATCATCCCCCCTTTTATTACCCCCTGTGCCACATAATTTCCTCTTGATCCCCCCCTGAGCTGTTTCATACCCATTTTATTACTCTCTGTGCAAGTACATCACCCCCTCTTTACCACCCCCTGTGCCACTTCATAAAGAGGAGGGTGATGAATTTACACAGGGGGTAATATTTACGTCCTCCGCCGGCTCCCGCCATATGCCGGTGACCTCGCGTCATATCAGGTCGGTCCAGGTGGCTATCAACGGCCGGGACCCGTGGCTAATACAGGACATCACCGATCGCGGTGATGCCCTGTATTAACCCTTCAGATGCGGCGTTCAAAGCTGACCGCCGCGTCTGAAGCGAAAGCAAAAGTATCCCGGCTGCTCAGGCGAGCTGTTCGGGACCGCGGCGGTAAAATCGCGGCGTCCCCAACAGCTTACAGGACACCGGGAGAGCCCTTACCTGCCTCCTCAGTGTCCGATTGGCGAATGACTGCTCCGTGCCTGAGATCCAGGCAGGAGCAGTCAAGTGCCGATAACACTGATCACAGGCGTGTTCATAAAGATCATTTAACCCCTTCCTTAATAAAAGTTTGAATCACTCCCCTTTTCCCATAAAAAAAATTAAACAGTGTAAATAAAAATATGTGGTATCGCCGCGTGCGTAAATGTCCGAACTATAAAAATATATAATTAATTAAACCGCATGGTTAATGGCGACACGTAAAAAATTCCAAAGTCCAAAAAAGCGTCTTTTTGATCACTTTTTATACCATAAAAAAATTTACAAAAAGTGATCAAAAAGTCAGATCCAAACAAAAATATTACCGATAAAAACGGCACAGAAAATGAGCCCTCATACCGCCCTGTACATGGAAAAATAAAAATTTTATAGGGGTCAGAAGAGGACATTATTAAACGTATAAATTTTCGTGCATGTAGTTATGATTTTTTCCAGAAGTACGACAAAATCAAACCTATATAAGTAGGGTATCATTTTAACTGTATGGACCAACAGAATAATGATAAGGTGTAATTTTTACCGAAATATGCACTGCGTAGAAACGGAAGCCCCCAATATTTACAAAATGGCGTTACACTCTGCAGTGAGTACAGGACAGTATTCTGTCATTTAGAAAGGTTTTTGAGCCTTTTTTCCATATAGGGGACATCTCTCAATAGTGGACACTTTTTTATTCCCCGTGAGTGTCCGCTATTGGGAGATTTTACTGTATTTTATATAGGGTAAATATTCAGATAAACAAAACAGGAAATCAAGCAATCATATATACATTTTATTATCTCCTTCATCTTATAAGAGTCAGAACTCTTTAAATTTCCCATATAGAGGCATATGAGGGCCGGCACGCCATGGCTCTGTGCAGGGTCCCAGCGGTCGGCCCCCAGCGATCAAACACTTATCCCCTATCCTGTGGATAGGGGATAAGTGTTAAAGGGCTGCAGTTGTCCTTTAATTTTGCCAGTTTCCGTGAGATCCCGGCTGTGCTTAACCCCCGAGTCCTGCCATGATCTCCTGCACCGCATCTGGCAACACAGGGAAAATGCAGGGTGTATGGGTATTTCCTGTTGAGGAAACATAGCCACTGCCTACAAATATGTACCCATACGTTCCACAGCAGTAAGGGTTAAAAGGTCTTGGTTAAGGATTTTACTTTGGAAGGGCATCGTTTCTACAGCCAAATCTGAAACTCTGCAGATGTTGCCTTTCCCGTTGAAGTCAAGGGGAAAAAAAATCCTAAAAGGGATTATCTGGTGAACGAAACAACCTGTGTATAGTATCAAAGAAGCCTCTTCCTAATTTAGTGTTCTTAGCCATAGTGCACAGATCTTCCATTTAAGCAGTGCTGTCTCCCTTGTGAGGTGTGACATCGCATCAAAGGCTCTGAAAGCAGTTTGTCCCATCTCTCCTCTCCCCTCCTCTACTGTCAGCATGAAACTAAACCAGTGATGTGAATAGGGGAGCTCATATTACTGCCCATTAGATTTATGACTCATTAGATAATGCAGCAGGGAGTTTGTTGTGACGGAAATTACTATGACTGAAAACGGGCTCCCTGCTGCCTTATCTAATGAAATCTAATGAGCAGTAATACCAGCTCCCCTTTCCAATCACTAGTCTTGACCCTGCTGACATTAAGAAAGGGGGGGGGGGAGAAGGGACAGAGAAGACTGCCTGCATGACCTGTGACGTGACAGCTTACAATATATGAAAAAAGGAAAGAGATGCGCTCCTAGTGTAATATGTCAGGATAGGTGAGCCCCTTAGAAAACCAAGTATAAGGCTTACCGGAGGGCGTTGTGCTGAGGGCACAACACCTATGCAGGCATGTAGAATCACTCAATGGACGTGAGGTCAGCAGCTCCAGGATCCCCTCTGAGTGTCCTAGACGCTCAGTATCAAGGTAAGATTCAAAATGTGTGACCCATAATCCGGGACACAGAAAATGGGGATTGGTTTCGAAAGCGCTTCCCCTCCGGTTAGTAAGTGGTCCAGCTTACAAGGGATACAGCACAGCTGAAATAGAAGATCTCTGCATTATGTTTAAAGGGGTACTCCACTGGCCAGCGTTCAGAACTAAATGTTCCGAAAGCTGGTTTTGCACTGTGGTGGTTGGCCACACCCCTTGTGCTGTCATTGCTGTCAACCCGCAGCGTGAAAACACCATTCGGAACATTTAGTTCCAAACACTGGCCAGTGGAGTACCCCTTTAAGAGCATTATGCATTAGAAACATGCTTTACTTTACTTATCGATGCCAAACACAGGTGTTTTCTATCGCTGGATGACCCCTTTATTAGGGGTTCCCTTGGATAAGCTACTGTAAAAGAGTAGCTCTCAATATGGCAGTCCTTTTACGCAATATACAGTCCATTAATGTGGTACTCCGCAGCTCAACGTTTGGAACAAATTGTTCCGAACGCCGGGGCCGACGTCGAGAGCTCGTGATGTTATAGCCCTGCCCCCTCATGGCGTCACGCCCCGCCCCCTCAATGCAAGCCTATGGGAGGGGGCGTGACGCCCCCTCCCATAGACTTGCATTGAGGGGGCGGGGCATGATATCATGAGGGGGCAGGGCTATGACATCACAGGCTCCTGGCGCTGGCCCCAGCGTTCGGAACAGTTTGTTCCAAACGTTGCATGATATCGACTGAAATCGCGACTTCCCACGCCACTTTGGATAAAAAGTTCTACTTCATTTGTTGCAAAACATTGTCGCTAAAAACAACTGTGCAAAAAAAAAAAGAAAAAAAGCGGCAAACTACAGCCAAAATAATGGAGTAAAAGGTTTTATAAATAAACAGTGACCACAATCTTTTTATAAACATGAACGGAACCCAACGATTTGTCATCTTTTCATTAACCAGCTGAGACTCCATTAGGTCACAAATTAGCCAAGAGACAAGTCCCGGCTGCCAGGCACAGAGCGTACAGAACCCGGTGCCCCCCCTCGATGGCGGCGTCCTCCCTTTCAGTCTTTAATTTGCAAACATTTTGAACGGTGACCTTTCAGCGCTGATGGATTTCGCTGTGAGGCATTCACTTCGGATTATCTCTCAATGATATCTGATCGCCCTCCATTACCTGCCCAGTGTTATCTTGTTCTTCTTTAGGGCCATAAATGTCTCGGTGACGTTCGGAAGCCATCGGAACATTTGTTGACCTAGTCGGAGCCTCCGACGACCTTGCTGCCGGCCCCGGCTCTTTTGTACACCGAGCTGGATTGATAATATGGAACCTTCTGTTGTGATTTTGAATCCAATTCAAACCACAAAATGTAACAACCGGAGATTCTATTTTCTCGTCTTGTCAGTCATCCGGGGGCTTCATCTTCCGAACCCGGTTTTGTTGTCTTCTCCTTTTGTCTTGCTGGGAAGGAGACACATGTAGGCAGTCACCTTCTATCTGGAAGCGGGCCAGTTACACCTGTCCTAGCGTTTCTGGGAGCTGATTAATGGCAGAGATACATTATGGGAGCTAATAGGAGTCAAATTAAGACGGCCAGTCAAGTGGAACGCGGCAAATTGGCTCTCACATTCCTCGGTCTCCTGATACCGGCCGCGATGGTCATTCTTATTCCTGTCCGGTTTGAGCTGAAAGCTAAAGGATTAGCGT
This sequence comes from Hyla sarda, assembly GCF_029499605.1. NCBI lineage: Eukaryota > Metazoa > Chordata > Amphibia > Anura > Hylidae > Hyla > Hyla sarda. The sequence goes on along the minus strand of NC_079194.1, from coordinate 300,315,914 downwards.
GTAAATAACTCCAAACCAGCAATTGGGAGGCAGTCGGCTGTTTCATAGCTTATTTATTAACATGACAGAAATGTAAATCTGCAACACACAGGCCCCTCTCCTTCTCTGGACACTGTAACGTCATTGTCATTGAAAACCGGACCCAAACCTACCTACTTCCAGGGTCCTGGTGTCATCGGTTAACCGTTGCAGTGACTTGGGCTGCATTCATACAGAACTATTCCCATCACGGTTTAGGAAGATGATTTGTATTCCTCGGCATTGGGTTTAAAGGGGTACTCCGGGGGAAAACTTTTTTTTTAATGAACTGGTGCCAGAAAGTTAAACAGATTTGTAAATTACTTCTATTAAAAAAATCTTAATCCTTCCAGTACTTTTTAGGGGCTGTATACTACGGAGGAAATGCTTTTCTTTTTGGATTTCTCTTCTGTCACGACCACAGTGCTTTCTGCTGACCTCTGCGGTCCATTTTAGGAACTGTCCAGAGCAGGAGAATAATATGCTGCTCTGGACAGTTCCTAAAATGGACCGCAGATGTCAGCAGAGAGCACTGTGGTCGTGACAGAAGAGAAATCCAAAAATTAAAGCATTTCCTCTGTAGTACACAGCCCCTAAAAAGTACTGGAGGGATTAAGATTTTTTTTATAGAAGTAATTTACAAATCTGTTTAACTTTCTGGCACCAGTTGATTTAAAAAGTAAAAGTTTTCCACGGGAGTACCCCTTTAACCCCTTAACGACGCAGGACGTATATTTACGTCCTGCGCCGGCTCCCGCGATATGAAGCGGGATCGCGCCACGATCCCGCATCATATCGCATAGGTCCCGGCGCTCATCAACGGCCAGGACCCGCGGCTAATACCACACATCGCCGATCGCGGCGATGTGCGGTATTAACCCTTTAGAAGCGGCGGTCAAAGCTGACCGCCGCTTCTAAAGTGAAAGTGACCGGGCTGCTCAGTCGGGCTGTTCGGGACCGCCGTGGGGAAATCGCGGCGTCCCGAACAGCTGACCGGACACAGGGAGGGCCCTTACCTGCCTCCTCGGTGTCCGATCGACGAATGACTGCTCCGTGCCTGAGATCCAGGCAGGAGCAGTCAAGCGCCGATAACACTGATCACAGGCGTGTTAATACACACCAGTGATCAGCATAGGAGATCAGTGTGTGCAGTGTTATAGGTCCCTATGGGACCTATAACACTGCAAAAAAAAAGTTTAAAAAAAGTGTTAATAAAGGTCATTTAACCCCTTCCCTAATAAAAGTTTGAATCACCCCCCTTTTCCCATAAAAAAAATAAAACAGTGTAAAAAAAAAAAAAATAAACATATGTGGTATCGCCGCGTGCGTAAATGTCCGAACTATAAAAATATATCATTAATTAAACCGCACGGTCAATGGCGTACGCGCAAAAAAATTCCAAAGTCCAAAAAAGCGTATTTTGGTCACTTTTTATACCATTAAAAAATGAATAAAAAGTGATCAAAAAGTCAGATCAAAACAAAAAACATACCGATAAAAACTTCAGATCACGGCGCAAAAAATGAGTCCTCAAACCGCCCTGTTTGTGGAAAAATAAAAAAGTTATAGGGGTCAGAAGATGACATTTTTAAACGTATAAATTTTCCTGCATGTAGTTATGATTTTTTCCAGAAGTGCGACAAAATCAAACCTATATAAGTAGGGTATCATTATAATCGTATGGACCTACAGAATAATGATAAGGTGTAATTTTTACCGAAATATGCACTGCGTAGAAACGGAAGGCCCCAAAAGTTACAAAATGGCGTTTTTTTTCCGATTTTGTCGCACAATGATTTTTTTTTCCGTTTCGCCGTGCATTTTTGGGTAAAATGACTAATGTCACTGCAAAGTAGAATTGGCGACGCATTTTTAGGTGGAAAATTGAAAGGGTTATGATTTTTAAAAGGTAAGGAGTCCTTAAGGGGTTAACTTGAGGAGTAAGAGAAATTTCTTACTTACAAAATCCTCGGTGCATTAGGAACTATGCTGCGTATTCTCCTATGAGCAAACACAGACAAAGAAAAAAATAAAAAAACACAGCAAACACACAGGCCCCTCTCCTTCTCTGGACACTGTAACGTCTGTGTCATTGAAAACCGGACCCAAACCTACCTACTTCCAGGGTCCTGGTGTCATCGGTTAACCGTTGCAGTGACTTGGGCTGCATTCATACAGAACTATTCCCATCACGTTTAGGAAGATGCTTTGTATTCCTCTGCATTGGGTTTAAAGGGGTACTCCGGGGGAAAACTTTTTTTTTAATGAACTGGTGCCAGAAAGTTAAACAGATTTGTAAATGACTTCTATTAAAAAAATCTTTACCCTTCCTGTACTTTTTAGCAGCTGTATGCTTTTTTGTCTTGTCCACAGTGCTCTCTGCTGACACCTGATGCCCGTATCAGGAACTGTCCAGAGCAGGAGAAAATCACCATAGCAAACCTATGCTGCTCTGGACAGTTCCTGGTACGGGCACCAGGTGTCAAGCAGAGAGCACTGTGGACAAGACAAAAAAGAAATTCAAAACGAACTGAATTTTCTCTGTAGCATACAGCTGCTAAAAAGTACTGGAAGGGTAAATATTTTTTTAATAGAAGTAATTTACAAATCTGTTTAACTTTCTGGCACCAGTTGATTTATAAAGACCTAAAAAAATTTTTTTTCCACTGGAATACCCCTTTAACTTGCCAGGAGGAGTAAGAGAAATTTCTTACTTCCAAAATCCTCTGCGCAGTAGGAAATATGCTGCATATTCTCCTATTAGCAAACACACAGGGCAACCCGCGGCAGCCTTGTGTGCGCAGTGAGGTTTGGAGGCGGGCCTGTGCGTCACAGTCACGTCGGCGCTCTGGCCCCTCCTCCAAACCTCACCGCGAACACAGGGCTGTTGCAGGGAAGCGCTGAGTGTTTGCTCATAGGAGAATACACAACGCATACGCAACGTGTGACCTGCCCTTAAAGTAACATCTGCAACATCTTGGGCTCTGTTCAGATGTGCATCAGAGATTTTTGTAGTAGCTTCTGTTAAAGTCTGTAAAAAATTTTGCACAAAATAACGCACCACTATTTTTGGCTGGTTAAATGTCTGACGCCATGATGGACACTGGACAGAAACCATTATAGCCAATGGGATTATAACCATTATAGCCAATGGGATCTGTCAGATGCTGTGGAACCTTACTCTGTCGCACATCATTTACGATTCTGGTCTTGTTCCTACATATCCCCATTGCAGGGTATTGTTTTGGTTTTATCGCTGCAAATAACTGAAAAAATATATAATTAATTAAATAAATATATAAATAAAATAAATAAATAAAATGAAAAAAAAAAATGAAATAAAAAAAATGAAATAAATAAAATGAATAAATAAATTGAAATAAAATAAGTAAAAAATAAACAAAAAATGAAATAAATGAATAAAATGAAATAAATAAAATAAATAAATAAAATAAATAAAGCCACACAATAAAAATCATCTCTCGCCGCTAGAGTGGAATCTGCGTAAGAAAGGACATACGGGACTGCGGTGATTCCTGGAAGAGCGATCACCTCCAGCCGCCATCTCCGCTCAGGGGTTTTTCACACAGTAAATTTGGTATTTGCAAATAATCCTCGAAAATAAGAGCAAGGATCATTTGCAGTCAACACCACGGCTGAGCCGTGCGCGAAGAACTCGGAAGAGCTAAGTCTATCATTATCTGTGATACAGCCATGGAAACGCTGCAAATGAGGAGCGCAACTTACTGCAGGGGACGAGGGGAGGGGGACGAGGGGATTATGGTGTCTAATGGCTTCTCTGATGCCGCGTCGCTCTCGGGGGAGAGGTGACTTCCCAAACAACTGAAGGTTTCGACTCCTAAATCTAAAGCGGCCATGTTCTACAAAGAGAGAGCGGGTGATTCTAAGGGGGGGGGGTTTGGCTACAAGTAACAATGGCGTCCCAAAACTTGCAATGGGGCCCCAATTCCACTAGGACCATTTTCAGTAGAGTGATTTTAGTCTTCGCTCTGTGCCATGTGTGTTTTCTTGACACTCCAGGATAATGCACAAAGTGATGCCATAGTACAGGGATAATACACACAGTGATGCCATAGTACAGGGATAATGCACACAGTGATGCCATAGTACAGGGATAATGCACACAGTGATGCCATAGTACAGGGATAATGCACACAGTGATGTCATAGTATAGGGATAATGCACACAGTGATGTCATAGTACAGGGATAATGCACACAGTGATGCCATAGTACAGGGCTAATGCACACAGTCATAGGCGTGCGCAGCCTATTGCATTAGGATATGCACCCTAAAGCACAAACTCACGCTGCGCGCGTGCATATATATATGTATATATATATATATATATATATAAATTAGTAGAAATCCGCAGCACACAAAATGATGAAAGTGCAAAAAAATAAATTTTACGCACACAGTTAGTATAGTTCCCCCACATTAGGTGCAGTATAGTTCCCCCACATTAGGTGCAGTATAGTTCCCCCACATTAGGTGCAGTATAAGTCCCGCCACATTAGGTGCAGTATAGTTCCCCCACATTAGGTTGGCAGTATAAGTCCCCGCACATTAGATTGGCAGTACAGTTCCCCCACATTACGTTTGCAATACAGTTCCCCCACATTAGGTTGGCAGTACAGTTCCCCCACATTAGGTGCCTCCTAATGTGGGGGAACTGTACTGCACCTAATGTGGGGGAACTGTACTGAACCTAATGAAGGGGAACTGTACTGCACCTAATGAGGGGGAACTGTACTGCACCTAATGTGGGGGAACTGTACTGCACCTAATGAAGGGGAACTGTACTGCACCTAATGAGGGGGAACTGTACTGCACCTAATGTGGGGGAACTGTACTGCACCTAATGTGGGGGAACTGTACTGCACCTAATGTGGGGGGACTGTACTGCACCAGTACAGTTCCCCTACATTAAGTGCAGTACAGTTCCCCCACATTATGTGCAGTACAGTTCCCCTACATTATGTGCCGAACAGTTCCCCTACATTAGGTGCAGTATAGTTCCCCACATTAGGTGCAGTATAATTCCCCCACATTAGGTTGGCAGTATAGTTCCCCACATTAGGTCGGCAGTATAGTTCCCCACATTAGGTGCAGTACAGTTCCCCCACATTATGTGCAATACAGTTCCCCTACATTATGTGCAGAACAGTTCCCCTACATTAGGTGCAGTATAGTTCCCCACATTAGGTGCAGTATAGTTCCCCCACATTAGGTGCAGTATAGTTCCCCCACATTAGGTTGGCAGTATAGTTCCCCACATTAGGTGCAGTATAGTTCCCACATTAGGTGCAGTATGTTCCCCCACATTAGGTGCAGTATAGTTCCCCCACATTAGGTGCAGTATACTTCCCCCACATTAGGTGCAGTATAGTTTCCCCACATTAGGTGCAGTATAATTCCCCCACATTAGGTGCAGTATAGTTCCCCACATTAGGTGCAGTATAGTTCCCCACATTAGGTGCAGTATAGTTCCCCCACATTAGTTGGCAGTATAGTTCCCCACATTAGGTGCCGTATAGTTCCCACATTAGGTGCAGTATGTTCCCCCACATTAGGTGCGGTATAATTCGCCACATTAGGTGCAGTACAGTTCCCTACAAAAGCAAAATAGACATGGAGGCCACCAGCATCTGGGGGTGCTACCTTCCTACTGGCAGGAAGAGGGGGTTAATTTGAGGGTACTACCTTCTTACTGGGGGGGGGGGGGGTTAATCTGGGGGTACTACCACCCTACTGGGGGGGGGGAGGGAGTTAATCTGGGGATACTACCTGCCTACTCGGGGCCCCAGATTAACCCCCTCCCCCCTGTAGGAATGCAGTACCCCCCAGATTAACCCTATCCCCCCACCCTGTTAGAAGGTAGTACCCCCCTGATGACCCCCTCCCCCCCAGTAGGATGGTAGTACCCCCCAGTTTAACCCCCTCTCCCCCCCTGTAGGAATGCAGTACCCCCCAGATTAACCCCCTCCCCCCAGACCCAGTAGGCAGGTTGAAATAACATTCACTCACTCAGCGCGGTAATCCTGCGAGCCGCGTACCGTCACGTCACACTCTGGGGCCGGCGTCCTTGAATACAGCGTGACGTCCTGATGGTCATGTGACGGCAGTAACGTGCCGTCACATGACCGGACCAACTGAAGGTGAGCCAGAGCGGAGCGGGGCGGGGCACAAACAGGAGTAGGAGGCAGCGCTGAGGAGCACAGCGGGGGGGGGGGGGGGGGTCTGGGCTGGTGAAGGACGGTCGGGCACAGATGGGGGGTGCTGCGGAGCGTCTTGGTGTCACCCGGTGCGGGCCGCACCCGGGTCGCAACGCCACTGGATAAGGGTGTGCCTGGGCGCACGCCTATGCACACAGTGATGTCATAGTACAGGGATAATGCACACAGTGATGTCATAGTACAGGGATAATGCACACAGTGATGTCATAGTACAGGGATAATGCACACAGTGATGTCATAGTACAGGGATAATGCACACAGTGATGTCATAGTACAGGGATAATGCACACAGTGATGTCATGCAGTTGCAGTGCTGGAGTGTCCTGCTACAACTGTGGCAGAGAGTATAAAGGTTCTGCCTGCATAGTACATAGACCAGGGTTCTACAAACGGTGTGCCTCCAGCTGTTGCAAAACTACAACTTCCAGCATGCCCGGACAGCCAACGGCAGATCCAGAAGACACAATGATCCTAAGTTTGCAACATAGTTACAATGGGACTAAGTGATACATCCATTATTCCTGTTTTGATACATAACTGCCATTCTGGAGCCTGGGAAAGCTGAGATACTGAGATACGACATGTTGTAATGGCCTCTATATTACCCTAGAACAGTGTTTTCCAACCAAGGTGTCTCCTGCTGTTGCAAAACTACAACTCCCAGCTTGCCCAAACAGCCGAAGGGCATGTTGGGAGTTGTCGTTTTGCAATATCAGGAGACACACTGTTTGGATAACACTGGCGTAAATGTATATGAAGAAGCGGAGGACCAGTACTAATGTATTCTTGTGCTTTGCCCCATGTGTATTGCATACACTTTACAGTCATTGCAGGATCTGAAACATCCCAGACACCTTATATACACCTGATAGGGGAGTGGCTACCTCCATGTTGGCTCTTGCACCTCACCCACCTCTATCAGGTGTGTATATAAGGTGTCTTGGATGTTTCAGATCCTGCAATGCCTGCTGTACTGTTCACACAGAGGCATATTCACAGTGTAGGGTCCGTCCCAAATGAGGTCACCTTATTGCAGTGGGACGGTCCAAGCTATTTGGCCACCAAATTGCAAGCTAAGTATCTCACTACTTTATATTTCCATTTATTACACCATAGCTGTATAGCTTTTCATGTTGTATCTATATACTCATGTTTTATCTATATGTTTGTGCTAGCAGTGTGCTGCTGTATTCTCCTGTTGCTATCTATCTATCTCATATCTATCTATCTATCTATCTATCTATCTATCTCATACCTATCTCATATCTATCTATCTATCTATCTATCTCATATCTCATATCTATCTATCTATCTATCTATCTATCTCATATCTCATATCTCATATCTATCTATCTATCTATCTATCTCATATCTATCTATCTATCTATCTATCTATCTCATATCTATCTCCTATCTATCTATCTATCTCCTAATATTCTTGGTCTATAGAGAAGTGATAATGGGTCTATGACTTTTTTCATTTTGAATATTGTCCTGTCATATTCGCGAATATTCGCTCTCCAGTCTAATACGGTAAATAGTATAGGAACCTTCTTTACACCACAAGATGGAGGCCGGGAGGAATGAGATCACTGCGATGTGTTCTTTGGGGGGAAAAAATATTACGAATATACAGCGCTATATTTGCCATATTCGTGAATATAGCGAATATGCGAAATTCACGATAAATATTCGAATTGCGCATATTTGCGCTCAACACTATTAGTGACTTTCTGGGACCAGAAGTATAACTGCGATACCAGAGTGATCCGAGGCCAAGAGGAGAGTTTTCAACTTTATTTAAGTACTCTAGCGGATTATATGATATCACCACTTTAGCGGTAAAAAGCTCATCGTATTCCCAGCATGTGTGTCAATCTAGAATTATATTCGCTAACATAGCGTGAAATTGGATCATCTTGTCAAATTTGCACCTCTCGCACTCTCATTATGCTGACCACAAAACTTCTTCCCTTTTTTCTTAATTCTAGTAAAAACACAAAGAGTCAGATCTGAAGGCGTTACAGGCCGTCACCGCGGAGCCCAATCGATCATTTCATGGTTAATTTCAATGCTCTTTGTAAATGTTGAATAAAACATATTTTGATTAATTGATTCCTGGCCCCCGAAAACGCATTAGTCTGCCCGCGTTTTATGACTTGTCTTATAATGGCGGAATCAATAGCAGACTGATCAGCCCGGCTGCCAAAGTTGAAGGCTGTGGACGAGGGTTGGGCAAGATGGCAACTTTTCTACTCTTTAGTCCAGTGTTTCCCAACCAGGGTGCCTCCAGCTGTTGCAAAACTACAACTCCCAGCATGCCCGGACAGCCAACGGCTGTCCGGGCATGCTGGCGGTTGTAGTTTTGCAACAGCTGGAGGCACCCTGGTTGGGAGATGCTCCGGTAACCGGTCCCTTGTGACCTATAAGGACAGAAATTGGAACAAGAATGGCTCCAGATGTTGCAAAACTACAACTCCCAGCATGCACGGACAGCGCATGGCTGTCCTGGCATGCTGGGAGTTGTAGTTTTGCAACAGCTGGAGGCACCCTGCTTGGGAGATGATGTGGTAACCGGTCCCTTGTGACCTATAAGGACAGAAATTGGAACAAGAATGGCTCCAGCTGTTGCAAAACTACAACTCCCAGCATGCTGGGAGCATGGGCATGCTGGGAGTTGTAGTTTTACAACAGTTGGAGGCACCGTGGTTGGGAGATGCTGTGGTAACCGGTCCCTTGTGACCTATAAGGACAGAAATTGGAACAAGAATGGCTCCAGATGTGGCAAAACTACAACTCCCAGCATGCCCGGACAGCGAATGGCTGTCCTGGCATGCTGGGAGTTGTTGTTTTGCAACAGCTGGAGGCACCCTGCTTGGGAGATGATGTGGTAACCGGTCCCTTGTGATCTATAAGGACAGAAATTGGAACAATAATGGCTCCAGCTGTTGCAAAACTACAACTCCCAGCATGCTGGGAGCATGGGCATGCTGGGAGTTGTAGTTTTACAACAGTTGGAGGCACCGTGGTTGGGAGATGCTGTGGTAACCGGTCCCTTGTGACCTATAAGGACAGAAATTGGAACAAGAATGGCTCCAGATGTTGCAAAACTACAACTCCCAGCATGCACGGACAGCGAATGGCTGTCCTGGCATGCTGGGAGTTGTAGTTTTGCAACAGCTGGAGGCACCCTGGTTGGGAGATGCTGTGGTAATCGGTCCCTTGTGACCTATAAGGACAGAAATTGGAACAAGAATGGCTCCAGATGTTGCAAAACTACAACTCCCAGCATGCCGGGAGCATGGGCATGCTGGGAGTTGTAGTTTTGCAACAGCTGGAGGCACCGTGGTTGGGAGATGCTGTGGTAACTGGTCCCTTGTGACCTATAAGGACAGAAATTGGAACAAGAATGACTCCAGCTGTTGCAAAACTACAACTCCCAGCATGCTCGGACACCCGTTGGCTGTCCGGGCATGCTGGGAGTTGTAGTTTTGCAATAGCTGGAGGCACCCTGGTTGGGAGATGCTCTGGTAACCGGTCCCTTGTGACCTGTAAGGACAGAAATTGGAACAAGAATGGCTCCAGCTGTTGCAAAACTACAACTCCCAGCATGCCCGGACAGCCAAAGGCTGTCCGGGCATGCTGGGATTTGTAGTTTTGCAAGAGCTGGAGGCACCCCTGGTTGAGAAACACTGACCTATACTATATACTACTATATAGTCCAACATGCTGGGAGTTGTAGTTTTCCAACAGCTGGAGAAAACACTATATAGTAGTGTTGGGCACGAATATTCGCAATTACGAATATTTTTTTTTCACAGTACACATCACAGTGATCATCCCTCCCTGCTTCCAACTTGTGGTGTAAACAAGGCTCCAATAATATTTACTGTGTCAGACTGGAATTTTCACGCATATTGATCCCTCCCTTCTTTTAGCTCTTGCATCACGCAATATTGCGCTTGCGCATGCAAATTTTATGGCGCATAGTAAAAAAAGGCAGCGAATATTGCGAATTTAGCGAATATATGATGTCCATATATTCGTGAAATATCGCAAATTCGAATATGGCCTCAACACTACTATATAGTCCAACATGCTGGGAGTTGTAGTTTTGCAACAGCTGGAGGCACCCCTGGTTGGGAAACACTGACCTATACTATAAACTACTATATAGTCCAACCTGCTGGGAGTTGTAGTTTTTGTTTGGGGCAGTTGCTGAGCCACAGGCTGTATCATGGCATGCTGGGAGTTGTAGTTAGTAACTAACTGCAACTTCCGAATTTGTTTAAAAAAAGCGATCAAAAAGTTACATAAAAAAAATGGTTCTGTTAAAAACTACAGATCGGGGTGCAACAAATCAGCCCTCATACAGGCCCCGTATGAGGAGAAATAAAAAAGTTATAGGGGTCAGAATAGGACAAAATTTCCCCAACATATGTGTATCCTGTGATGTCACGCATATATAATTAATTATGCAAATTAGCTTTTTTTTTTTTTGGGCAACCCTAGCTGTGAGGTACGGGTCTGGTGACCTCCATAGACACTGGATGGACGGACAATCGCGCCCCAATCGGTGGGTTTTCCGACATTAGCTAATAAGGGTACCACTGATGGAACTCTAGGATGCTGAGGATAGGTTGACCAGTTGCCCATAGCAACCAATCCGATCGCTTCTTTCATTTTTCAGAGGCCTTTTCGAAAATGAAAGAATGGATCTGATTGGCAGTTGCCCATGGCAACCAATCTGATCGCTTCTTTCATTTTTCAGAGGTCTTTTCAAAAATGAAAGAAGCGATCTGATTGGCAGTTGCCCATGGCAACCAATCCGATCGCTTCTTTCATTTTGCAGAGGTCTTGATGAATCTCACCCTAACTAGTGTGTCTCCAGCTGTTACAAAACTGCAACTCCCAGCATGCCCGGACAGCCGAAGGCCGTCCGGGCATGCTGGGAGTTGTAGTTTAGCAACAGCTGGAGACGCACTGAGTAGAGTTACACCCTAGCTAGATCTGTATATAAAGTGGGGGAAATTTATCAAAACCTGTCCAGAGATAAAGTTGCTACCATAGCAACCAATCAGATCGCTTCTTTCATTTTTCAAAGGCCTTTTCAAAAACGAAAGAAGCGATCTGATTGGTTGCTATGGGCAACTGGTCAACCTATCTTCAGCACAGGTCTTGATGAATCTCACCCTAACTAGTGTGTCTCCGGCTGTTGCCAAACTACAATTCCCAGCATGCCTTCGGCTGTCCGGGCATGCTGGGAGTTGTAGTTTTGCAACAGCTGGAGACGCACTGAGTAGAGCTACACCCTAGCTTGAACTGTATATACAGTGGGGGAGATTTATCAAAACCTGTCCAGAGATAACGTTGCTACCATAGCAACCAATCAGATCGCTTCTTTCATTTTTCAGAGGCCTTTTCAAAAACGAAAGCAGCGATCTGATTGGTTGCTATGAGCAACTGGTCAACTTTTCCTCTGCACAGGTTTTGATAAATCTCCCTCTGTCTCTACTCCATCTATTTCCCGGCACCTCAGGTGATTTTGGTTTTCGGGTAGCGCTGGTGGCTGCGTCTTTAATCCTTGGTATTCACTCACATTTCGTATGGAAGCGGTTACATTTTTGACATTCAGCTTCGGCATTGTCCGATCCCTCACGTCTCCATTAGGAGGGATTCACTTGACCAGAAAACAATCCGATGTTTTCATCGCAAACACAAGGGCATCTCTCTGTTGACAGATCAACTCCTGGCAGTACATTTTGTGGGCAGCTAAATGGATGGAAGTCGCGCCCTCGTCACCGGTTAATGCTCCAAGAAATGGTCTACGATCCTCATGCCAAATATTGCAAAATAAATTACATGGCTCGGGGTCAGATTGAAGGGTTCCTGAAAACAGTTCTGGAGATTAAAAGCATGTGGGTGTTCACCTTCTGTGTCCATTGACCCCGGCTGCAGTCACACCGCATGGCTAAGTGTCTCCTTTCAATAGGACTTAAAGGGGTACTCCGGTGGAAAAGATATTTTTTTTTAACTGGTGTCAGAAAGTTAAACAGATTTGTAAATTACTTCTATTTAAAAATCTTAAAGGGGTACTCTGGTGAAAACCTTTTTTCTTTTAAATCAACTGGTGGCAGAAAGTTAAACATATTTGTAAATGACTTCTATTAAAAAAGCTTAATTCTTTCTGTACTTATTAGCTGCTGAATACTATAGAGGAAATTCTTTTCTTTTTGGAATGCTCTCTGATGACATCACGACCACAGTTCTCTCTGCTGACGTTATTATAATAATAATAATAACACTTTATTTATTGTTGTCCATAGTGGGATTTGAACCCAAGTCCCCAGCACTGCAAGACAGCAGTGCTAACCACTGAGCCACCATGCTGCCCTTAGCATACATCTGCTATGCATAGTTGCTAAAATGGACAGAGATGTCAGCAGAAAGCACTGTGCTCGTGATGTCATCAGTGTTCCAAAAATAAAGGGATTTCCTCTGTAGCATTCAGCAGCTAATAAGTACTGGAAGGATTAAGATGTTTTTTAATAGAAGTAATTTACAAATATGTTTAACTTTCTGCCACCAGTTGATTTTAAAGAAAAAAGGTTTTCACCGGAGTACCCCTTTAATCCTTCCAGTACTTATCAGCTGCTGTATGCTCCACAGGAAGTTCTTTTATTTTTGAATTTCCTTTTCTGTCTGACCACAGTGCTCTCTACTGACACCTCTGTCCATGTCAGGAATTTTCCAGAGTAGGATAGGTTTGCTATGGGGATCTGTTCCTGCTCTGAACAGTTCCTGACATGGACAGAGGTGTCAGCAGAGACAAATAATCCTTAAAGGGGTACTCCACTAAAAAACATTTTATTTTTAATCAACTGGTGCCAGAAAGTTAAACAGATTTGAATTTTACTTCTATTTAAAAATCGCAATCTTCCAGTACTTATCAGCTGCTGTATGCTCCACATAAAGTTATTTTCTTTTTGAATTTCTTTTCAGTCTGACCACAGTGCTCTCTGCTGACACCTCTGTCCATGTCAGGAATTGTCCAGAGCAGGATAAATTTTCTCTGGGGAATTGTTCCTGCTCTGGACAGTTCCTGACATGGGCAGAGGTGTCAGCAGAGAGCACTGTGGTCAGCCAGAAAAGAAATTCAAAAAGAAAAGAACTTCCTCTGTAGTATACAGCAGCTGAGAAGTACTGGAAGGATTATGATTTTTTAATAGAAGTAATTTACTAATATGTTTAACTTTCTGGCACCAGTTGATGTTAAAAAACAACTTGTTTTCCATATTTGATATTTCGCCTTGGGGAGTAGCACATTCTTTTTATGACTAACGTAGCTTTTTTTTGGCATGACATCTTCTTGTGTAGCAAAAGAGCATTTGGGCCCAATTCAAAAACAAGAGAGACTATTACCCTATAGCTACCATGGTGGCTGACAGAGAGTCATAGTCCTCTCAGCCAATCAGAAGCAACTAAAGGGCTCATGTTATCAACTTATTTACTTTAGGAACCTTGAGCAACATTTGAAAGACTCTACCGATGAGGACTCAATGTTCTAACCTTTAAAGTACTGGTGGCATATTACTTAGATACTTACATGAGGTCTCACCACCATGACCCACCACCTATAACTTGCCCTTGGATCCAACCATGATGCCTTCTTGTTATCTATGGTGGCCCATGGACCATAGAGTCTTTCCTCTCACATACAGTGGGGCAAACATTGTGCAAGTTCTCCCACTTAAAATGATGAGAGAGGCTGTAATTTTCATCATAGGTTATAACCTCAACTATGAGAGACAGAATGAGAAAAAAATCCATTTAATCACATTGTCTGATTTTCAAATAATTTATTTGCAAAGGATGGTGGAAAATAAGTATTTGGTCAATAACAAAAGTTCATCTCAATACTTTGTTATATACCCTTTGTTGGCAATGACAGAGGTCAAACGTTTTCTGTAAGTCTTCACAAGGTTTTCACACACTGTTGCTGGTATTTTGGCCCATTCCTCTATGCAGATCTCCTCTAGAGCAGTGATGTTTGTCGCTGGGCAACACAGACTTTCAACTTCCTCCAAAGGTTTTCTATGGGGTTGAGATCTGGAGACTGGCTAGGCCACTCCAGGACCTTGAAATGCTTCTTACAAAGCCACTCCTTCGTTGCCCGGGCAGTGTGTTTGGGATCATTGTCATACTGAAAGACCCAGCCACATTTCATCTTCAATGCCCTTGCTGATGAAAGGAGGTTTTCACTCAAAATCTCACGATTCATTCTTTCCTTTTCACAGATCAGTCGTCCTGGTCCCTTTGCTGAAACAGCCCCAAAGCATGATGTTTCCACCCCCATCCTTCACAGTAGGTATGGTGTTCTTTGGATGCAACTCAGCATTCTTTCTCTTCCAACGAGTTGAGTTTTTACCAAAAAGTTCTATTCTGGTTTCATCTGACCATATGACATTCTCCCAATGCTCTTCTGGATCATTCAAATGCTCTCTAGCTAACTTCAGACGGGCCTGGACATGTACTGGCGGCGTAGTGTATTACTGATGGTAGCCTTTGTTACTTTGGTGCTAGCTGTCTGCAGGTCATTCAGTAGGTCCCCCCGTGTGGTTCTGGGATTTTTGCTCACCGATCTTGTGATCATTTTGACACCAAGGGTTGAGATTTTGCGTGGAGCCCCAGATTGAAGGAGATTATCAGTAGTCTTGTATGTCTTCCATTTTCTAATAATTGCTCCCACAGTTGATTTCTTCACACCAAGCTGCTTGCCTATTGCAGATTTAGTTTTCCCAGCCTGATGCAGGTCTACAATTTTGTTTCTGGTGTCCTTCAACAGCTCTTTGTCTTGGCCATAGTGGAGTTTGAAGTGTGACTGTTTGAGGTTGTGGATAGGTGTCTTTTATATTGGAGGACAGAGGAGACTCTTAGAGAAGTTACTGGTCTGTGAGAGCCAGAAATCTTGCTTGTTTGTAGGTGACCAAATACTTATTTTCCACCATAATTTGCAAATACATTCTTTAAAAATTGATGTAATTAAGTGATTTTATGTATTTTTTTTCTCATTCTGTCTCTCATAGTTGAGGTTATAACCTATGATGATTACAGCCTCTCTCATCTTTTTAAGTGGGAGAACTTGCACAATTGGTGGCTGACTAAATACTTTTTTGCCCCACTGTAACATGCTTTGTTGGTGCAGGCGCTGTAGTAGATATTGGTCAAAGATAAAGGGACTAAAAAAACATGTCGCATTTTTATGGGTTTTTGTTCAATGCAAAAACATGGTCAAAACGTGGCAAATAAGCTACAAAAATGCAGGTAAAAATGCAACATGTGAACACAGCCTAAAGACTTCAAATCTTCGTAAAACACCTCGGCTGTGATCATAGGTCAAATCACTTTCTCCTCATGGCAATATTACTTTACAAAAAAAGTACTTTGAACAAGGAATGTTATCAAAACTGCACCTAGTGTAAATTGGCCTTAAAGGGGTACTCTGCCCCTAGACATCTTATCCCCTATCCAAAGGATAGGGGATAAGATGTCTGAACGTGGGGGTCCCGCCAATGGGGACCTCCTCGATCTCCCTGCTGGACCCGGCATTGTTTAGAACGTTGCGTGCAGCGCCGGAGGCTCGTGATGTCACGGCCGCGCCCCGCTTGTGAGGTTACGGTCACGCCTCCTCAATGCAAGTCTATGGGAGGGGGAGTGACGGCCGTCACGCCCCCTCCCATAGACTTGCATTGAGGGGACATGGTTGTGACGTCACAAGCCTCCGCCATGCATCGCTGTCTACGGATGTCTGGGGTGCAACAGCCGAGATCGCTGGGGCCCCCCTGCTGGGGATCAGACATCTCATCCCCTATCCTTTGGATATCCCATACTAAACGAATGCCGGGTGCTGCACAGAGATCGCGGAAGTCTCAGCTACGGGACCTCTGCAATCAGACATCTTATCCCGGTAATTAGATCATCAGCAGTGATAAGATTTCACCCCCCTCTCTTTGCAACACCAGAGGATTCAGAGAAATGTAGGCAGCATTAGAAAATCATTGCATGCAATTTTGCATGCAATAAATATGGCTGAAATCTCATGCCTGCCACATTTGCTGAAACAGGTAAGCACAAGGCATTCGCAAGATCCTCTACATTATTTTCTAATAAGCGAGTAAAAACATTTCCCGTAGTGCCTTTCTAAATATTGCAATCAATGCTTTTTTATTTTTAACCATCATAGTCATAACTCTAGGAGGCAGTTTTGGCGGCCCACCCCGTGTTTGTTTGCAGTCATTCGCGTTATGGTCGTCCGGACCTCTCGTTCGTAGGATGCACGCTTAATTACACCTATCAGCTGATGAATTCGCTCTGTGGTCTGGACACAGCATGGCTCGTTGACCAAAGAAGTGAAAATTGTCAAAGGCGATTTCTCAGCTCGTGAATTAATGTTTCCGAGGCTTCACCAGAAGATAGAGATGATATTTTTGGGGGGATGTAAATAAGGTTTAGCGTGGAGGACCCATGGGGGGTGTCCTTATGCATCTCATTCATCATATACTGGTGTACTGGAGGGGTGGGGGGAGGGGTATGTGCCGGTTCAGTACCTCTGCTAACCTCTCATTACTTTACAGAAGCCTTCGGGTTGATGACTTTGCAAGCGACAGACCTCTCCAAATAGCAGCGGTCTATCCATCCGGTCATTATGATGCTGCCAATGAAGATAAATTCTCCCAATTTCTCTTCATCAATCTGAAGTCGTCGGCCCCTCGTGCGGCTCCCAAACTGGCTAGAATAGTGATTTTACAGCTCGGCGCAAATGACTGATCCTTGCCCGGAGACAATAGGTAAACACAGTCGCCGATATGTTTGCACATCACCGAATGAGCCGATGCTTAATATGATTCATTGAGAGCAGATAGGGCAGCAGATCTTCTGTAATAACAGAGCTGTTTGTCTGGGAAAGTATCTTGTTATTGATAATCAATAGCGGAAAAAAAAAAAAGAGATGAATGATCGCACCGCGCCGAAGTTTCTTCTTTCAACATTTTACTTCACATGAGAGATGCCGGCTCTGGAGGAAATGGAGAGACTTTGCCAATGGATGAAACTGGGAAAGGGCAACGGCATTTTGCTACTACATGACTTATGGGGCCTATGGAATGTATCGATGGTGTCATCTATAAGGAACGTTTGGAATGTTACCAAAACTCTCTCTATCTCTATCTCTATCTCTAGGCCATACTATATGGGGGGGAATTCATCATTAGTGCTGGAAGCTTTTTCTTTTCTATATGTTGTGCAATTTTTTGCGCAGTGAGTTATTTTGCATTTTTTTTGTGCATCTTTTTTGATAGAGCAAAAAGCAAGTACTCTATTGTTTTGTGTATCGTGGAAAGCATTTTGTAGTGGATACTAATTTATCAGGTGTGTTCTTTTTGTTTAGACTTTTTTTTAGCGCAAATACAATGTTTTTCATGCAAATATACAGCATCAAAAAGGACACGTAGGAAAGTGTCCTACCGAGACAGCTGAGGGATGCAGGAGCCGTCCCTCAACGCTGCTAAACTACAACTACTGTCTGTCCCATGATGGGAGTAGTTGTATTACCGCAGCGCTCAGGGGCTCATTTCACATACGTGAATGCGGAGGACTACAACAGATTCGGTGGCCTGCGACAATGACCAGCGTTTTTTTAAAATTTCAATAAAATGGTTAACGAGGGCTGTGGCGGGAATGTTTTAAAAAAAATGTTTTCACTGTGTCGTGTTTTTTATAATTGAATTTTCAGGCTTAGTAGTGGAAGCCGTCTTATTGACATAATCCATTTCAAGCTGGGGCTTAGCATTAGCCCCAAAACAGCTAGTGCCATCCCAATTACTGTCCCAGTACCCACCGCCACAGGAGTGTCTGGAAGAGCCAGTACCAACAGGACCGGAGTGTCAAAAATGGCGTTCCTGGGCCTAGGCAGTAAGAGGCTGGCATTATTTAGGTTGGGGAGGGCCAGTAACAATGGTCCTCGCCTACCCTGGTAATGTCAGGCTATTGCTGCTTGGTTAGAATCTGGCTGAAATTGAAATTAGGGTGAACCCTATGCGTTTTTTTTTCTTAAATAGATAAATTAATTAAAAAAATGTGTATGGTTACCCATATTTTCAGTATCAGCCAGATACCAACCAAGCAGCAACAGCCTGACGTTACCAGGGTGGGCGAGGACCATTGTTACTGGCCCTCCCCAGCCTAAATAACGCCAGCCTTTTACTACCTAGGCCCAGGAGCACCATTTTTGATGCTCTGGGCCTGTTGGTACCAGCTCTTCCTGGCCCCCCTGTGGCGGTGGGTACCGGGGTAATAATTGGGGGTTAGCGCTAGCAGTTTTTGGGGCTACGCTAAGCCCTGGCTTAGTAATGGCTTCTACTACTAAGACTAAAAATTCAATTATAAAAAACACAACACACTGAAAAAAAAATGCATTTAAAAAAACACTCCCCACGGCCCTTGTTAACCCTTTTATTGACATGAAAAAGCTGGTCATCATAGCAATCCTCTGAATCAGACGTAGTCCTCCGCATTCACGTATCCGCCCAATGAGGAGGAAGTTTGTTACAGTGTTTCACCCCAGTACTATGATGGGGAGTGTCAAAGGGCGAAGCCACTGGGCGGGGTCAAGGGGCAGCGAAAACAATGTCCAACAAAAAGGGTGAACACTCATAGGGCCTATTCTGTCTAAGATTAAAATTCAAAGGGCGCCCCTGCCAACATTGAAAGTCATGAGTAAGAAAGGTTTACACGCAGAAAATCTTCAGCATACAACAGTATAAGCACTTTACTGTGTACCTCTATATAAAAGTCCCAGTCCTGACTGCCTTGCATTCCACATCTGTGTCTAGCCAACACTTGCAGGTCATAAAGGGCAATGAATCCAACATTACAGGATGAGAGAGTTGAAGGGGGTTGTATGAAGCAGAACATTCTAGACAGTATCATTTATTGTAATCTCTTGCCTGAGGTGAGATACTCATCTCGCCTCAGGGCAGACATTGCCCTGGACAGATTTGTCATTTACAATTAATGCAGATCTTCAGATTCCCTGGCTCATTACCCTGTAGTCCTGTCTGGGAATGCTGCGCACGCGCCATTGTCGCAGCGGGCAAACAGCATGTGAGATCAATCTGGTCGCGAGAGAAGATCTTACAAGGAGAAAAACATGAAGAGGTTGTTAACCTGGAAAATAGCAGACGGAAATCACTGTGGGTGTACTTGGGGCTAGGGAGCAACCAGAGTGCTGCAAGCGCCTCGTGACGTCACACCACACCCCCTCCATTGATGTCTATGGGAGGGGGCGTGACGGTCGTCATGCCCCCTCCCATAGACATCAATGCAGGGGGCGTGGCGTGGCATCACGAGAGGGTGTGGTCATACGTTGTGACCGCGGCCGCTGCTCCAAGCCTTCTGAACCGAATGATCAGAAGTCTGGGGCAAGGGAGTACTCCTTTAAGGACATGGCTCATTTTGGCCTAAAGGACACAGACTATTTAATTTTTCCATTTTCGTTTTTTCCTCCTCGTCTTCTAAGAGCCATATTTTTAAAAACATTTTCTATCCACAGACCCATTGGAAAATACCGCAATTGTGCCAATTTTGGTTTCATTTTCACGATGTACACTATATGGTTAAACCTACATGTTTCCTATATT
Source organism: Hyla sarda (assembly GCF_029499605.1). Lineage (NCBI taxonomy): Eukaryota > Metazoa > Chordata > Amphibia > Anura > Hylidae > Hyla > Hyla sarda. Next base: position 300,295,940 of record NC_079194.1, on the reverse strand, counting down.
CTGTGGGTCAATACGATTAAAGAAAATCTGTCATCAGTGTCACCTGCACTAATCTGTTACAGACAGGTGGTGCAGGTGACACTGATGACAATGATACTTACCAGGTCCCTGTTCCATGCTATAGTTCTCCCGCAATCTCACACCGTATCTTCCATTCCGTGGCTGACTTGGAGAATGGGCGGAGCTTCGTGAAGTCACTGTTCCTACTTCTCTGCTGGGTCCTGCTGCTAGTAAGCAGCGGTGATGTCGAGAAGCTCTGCCCATGCTACAAGTCGGCCACGGAACGGAAGATACGGTGGAAGATTGCGGGAGAACTGGAACATGGAACGGGACCAGGTAAGTATCGTTGTCTTCAGTGTCACCTGCACTTCTTTCTGTACCGACATGTTAGTACAAATGCTTTACCATTATTGTACTACTTTAAAAAAAAATCGAACTTTTTTTTAACAAAATAGGTATATTTACAATTGGCCTTCACTGACCCCCTATAACTTACTCATTTTTTCTGTATACAGGGCTGTCGGGGGGCTACGTTTTTTGCGCTGTGATCTGTTGTTTTTATAAGTACCATTTTGTTTGAATTGAACTTTTTGATTCATTTATATATATATATATATATATATATATATATATATATATATATATACATATATATATATATATATATATATATATATATATATATATATATTATTTTTTTTTAAAGTTATGTGACCAAAAATCAGCAATTTTGGTGATTAGCATTTTTTTTGTTTCTTTCCGTTATTTTAATAGATCGGACATTTATGCATGCGGCAATATTCGATTTTTATTTTTTTTGCAAAATTTTTCTACTTATTTCACATTTTCTAAAGGAGAACTCCGGCAAAAATTTACTTATCCCTTCTCCACAGGATAGGGGATAAGTATCTAATCGCGGGGGGGAGTCTGACCACTGCGGCCCCCCGCAATCTCCAGGATATACACCGGCTCTCAGTGAGGAGAACGTGTCGTCTGTCGGTATTTCTATGGGGGTGCCGATGATGCCTGAGAGCTGTACTGGGGTATTTTCGGTGCTCCTAAAGAAATTAGTGGTGCCCGTACTGCCTGCAGCATGCGCTCCTTACTGAGCGCCTGGTCCTGTCCCGGTGATCGCGATGGGCCCCACCAGTCAGGCCCCCCATGATCAGCTACTTATTCCCTATTCACCGGAGATCTCTTTTATAGGGGTACTCCACCCCTAGAGATCTTATCCCCTATCCAAAAGATAGAGGATTAGATATCTGATCGCGGAGGGTCCCGTCACTGGGACCCCCCACAATGCAGCACCCAACATTTGTTTAGAACGCCAGCTGCTGCACCGGAGTCAAGAGGGGGCATGGCCGTGACATCAGCGCCGCATTGCTAGTCATCAGGCACGGAGCAAAGTTCGCTCTATGCACTGGATAACTGCAGAGCCACAGGGGTTTCCAGCGGCAAAACCCCCCCGCGATCAGACATCTTATCCCCTATCCTTTGGATAGGCAATAAGATATCTAGGATTGGGGTACCCCTTTAAGTCCCCATAGGGGACTATTACAGTAATCATTAGATTGCTATGTACGGTTTTATACTGTGTAATATCATAGTACTGATCAATACTATCGGCGATCTTCTTGTACAGTCTGGATCTCAGGGCTGCGCAAGAATCTCGGTCATCCTATTGCCGGATGGAGGTAAGAAGACCAACAGTGGCCATCTGCACTTAACAGACCCCCGCAATTGCACAGCCAACGTCCGTTAACCCCCTGAACCTCCGGTTTGGCTATAGATGCCCTGACCGGCATTGATTATAGCATCTACGGGGTTAAGGGCGGACGTCAGTGTGATCGCTGCGTGATGTCCCAGAGCCAGAGTCACTTGCTGCACCATACGTTTACGGTGTGAGTCCTTAAAGGGGTATTCCACCCCTAGACATCTTATTCCTCTATCCAAAGGATAGGAGATAAGATGTCTGATCACGTGGGTTCCGCCTATGGGGACCCCCTTGATCTCGGCTGCGGCACCCCAGACATCCGGTGCACAGAGCAAACTACGCTCCGTGCTGGATGACTGGTAATGCGGGGCGGAGGCTCATGACGTCACAGTCACGTCCGCTCCTGACGTCACGACCACACCCCCTCAATGCAAGCCTATGGGAGGGAGCGTGACGGCCGTCACGCTCCCTCCCATAGACTTGCATTGAGGGGGCGTGGTCATGACATCACGAGCAGGGGGTGGACATAACGCCACGAGCCTCCGGCGATGCACCCAAATGCAGGGTGCAGCAGGGAGATCGGGGGGGGGGGGGGGGGGGGTCGTGCCACTGGGATAGGGGATGAGATGTCTAGGGGCGGAGTACCCCTTTAAGGGGTAAATACAATGATCCCAATGAAATCTGGAATGTACAAAACAGGCGATCGTTCTGCATCGAATGCAAAAGATGAAAGGTAACCGTCTATATTCTGACTTTACGCAATTTTGTTTTTCCGCCTTCATCTTTTTTTTCTTTTTTTTTTTTAATTCCCAGCTCAGCAGATTTGCCGGTGATAAATAAGTGGGAGATCTGACAGCATCTGCATAGAGTGTGAGAAGGTTTTGTGCCCTGAGCCAGTGCGGCTGCTGTTCCCTGGGTCATTAACCACCCCTCTGCCTCCGCATCGGCCAGGAGAGAGATTTGTAGCATAAAAAAGAGAATTATTTGCTGAAATGAATACATCACGCTCAGCTGGGTGCTCTAAAACGACATCATATTAGTCCGCTTTCTGCCAAGTTTTACTTCAAGGATGTCCGGCCCGTGACTGAAGAATGAACTATGGAAGGTCTGCTGGGAAGAAACAGATGTAGGGGCCCTATTGGATGGAACGAAACGCATTGAGATAAACCACAGAAAGGATTCCGCCCAAAAATTTGGATGACTGTTGCTCGGTTACGGATGTGTCCATCCCTTACCCCTTTTGCAGATTCCATGATACCGATTCAATACCACAATAGGCTAGAGAGAGAAAAACAAAAAACAAAAAAAACACTCAACGGGCTGCAATTCACAACCCAACCACCAGGTGGCTACATATAGACACATTTAGCATAAACATCTCCAGATAGAGGAGGAGTTGACAGTGTCTAGCAGGGTTATATTTGAGTGGGTACAGTGTCTTCCTATAAGGGTGCGTTCCCACAGGGCGTATACGCAGCGTATTTGACGCTGCGCAAAATTTACGGCAGCAGCGGGAAATACGCTGTGTATTCCTCGCTCACTATACACACAGAGCCCTATGTGTGCAGTGAGTTTTGGAGGCGGAGCCGCGCGTCACAGACACTCCGGCACACGGCCCCGCCTCCAAAACTCACTGCACACATAGGGCTGCCGCCGGAAAGCCCTGTGTGTATAGTGAGCAAGGAATACACAGCGTATTTCCCGCTGCTGCCGTAAATTTTGCGCAGCGTCAAATACGCTGCGTATACGCCCTGTGGGAACGCACCCTTACACTGTTTTCCTATTATATATGCTGATCCCATAGAGATAGCAGCAGCAGCAGTATACAGAGGGGGCTGGAGGGGAGGTCTATAAGTGCTATATATCCTGATCCCATAAATACATACAATATAGCAACATCAGTATACAGATAGAGCTGGAAGGGGGGGTGTATAACTACTATATATCCTGATCCCATAGAGATAGCAGCAGTATACAGATAGAGGTGGAGGGAAGGTATAAAGCTACTATATATCCTGATCCCATAGATATAGCAACAGCAGTATACAGATAGAGCTGGAGGGGAGGAGTATAACCAATTTATATCCTGATCCCATAGAGATAGCAGCAGCAGTATACAGATAGAGCTGGAGGAGAGGAGTATAACTATTATATTTCCTTATCCCATAGAAATAGCAGCAGCAGTATACAGATAGAGCTAAAAGGGGGAGGGGTGTATAATCCCAATCTATCCTGATCCCATGAAGAAAGCAGCAGCAGCAGTATACAGATAGAGCTAGAGGAGGGGGGGGGGTATCTATTATATAGCTAGATCCCTTAGAGATAGTAGTAGCAGCAGTACAGAAATCTAGGTGGGGAGGGGTCTGGGAGCTAGTAGGGGGATATGGTAGGTGATTATGTCGTCCTGTTGTCCACAGTAATTTTTTTATTATCAAACTGGTGATCACATGACCCAGTTACAGCAGTGAAACATAGGGATGAAGTTGGATTAGAACAAAACAAATATAAACACTGTATAATGGTGAGCGTGCATGATATGGGGAAAAATCTGGAGCCTTACTTTATTGGCATCATTTTGCTGGAAAACTACATCCATTTGAAAAAAAAAAAAAAAAACTCTAGCGCCAACTATAGGTGGTTTTCTGGGTGGTCAATGTCTGATCTTTTAGAGTACCTTGAAAGACAACTTAAAGGGGTACTCCCCTGGAAAACTTTTTTAAATCAACTGGTGCTAGAAAGTTAAACAGATTTGTAAAATACTTTTACTATTTAAAAATTTTAATCCTTCCAGTACTTATCAGCTGCTGTATGTCCAGAGGAATTTCTTTTTTAATTTCCTTTCTGTCTGACCACAGTGCTCTCTGCTGGCACCTCTGTCCATTTTAGGAACTGTACAGAGCAGGAGATGTTTGCTATGGGGATTTGCCTCTACTCTGGACAGTTCCTAAAATGGACAGAGGTGTCAGCAGAGAGCACTGTGGTCAGACTGGTTCCAGAAAGTTATACAGATTTGTAAATTACTTCTATTTAAAAATCTTAATCCTTCCAGTACTTATCAGCTGCTGTGTGTCCAGGGGAAGTTCTTTTCTTTTTGAATTTCCTTTACTAAAATGGACAGAGGTGTCAGCAGAGAGCACTGTGGTCAGACAAAAAGGAAATTCAAAAAAGAAAAGAACTTCCTCTGGACATACAGCACCTGATAAGTACTGGAAGGATTAAGATTTTTAAATAGAAGTAATTTACAAATCTGTTTAACTTGCTGGCACCAGTCTGACCACAGTGCTCTCTGCTGACACCTCTGTCCATTTTAGGAACTGTCCAGAATAGAGGCAAATCCCCATAGAAAATCTATCCTGCTCGGACAGTTCCTAAAATGGACAGAGGTGTCAGCAGAGAGCACTGTGGTCAGACAGAAAGGACATTTTAAAAGAAAAGAACTTCCTGTGGAGCATACAGCAGCTTATAAGTACTGGAAGGGTTAAAGGGGTACTCCGGTGAAAACCTTTTTTCTTTTAAATCAACTGGTGGCAGAAAGTTAAACATATTTGTAAATTACTTCTATTAAAAAAAAAATCTTAATCCTTCCAGTACTTATTAGCTGCTGAATGCTACAGAGGAAATTCCTTTCTTTTTGGAACACTGATGACATCACGAGCACAGTGCCCTCTGCTGACATCTCTGTCCATTTTAGCAACCATGCATAGCAGGTGCAAGGACAACAATAAATAAAGTGTTATTATTATTGTAATAACGTCAGCAGAGAGAACTGTGGTCGTGATGTCATCAGAGAGCATTCCAAAAAGAAAAGAATTTCCTCTGTAGTATACAGCAGCTAATAAGTACAGGAAGGATTAAGATTTTTTTTATAGAAGTAATCTACAAATATGTTTAACTTTCTGCCACCAGTTGATTTAAAAGAAAAAAGGTTTTCACCAGAGTACCCCTTTAAGATATTTAAATAGAAGTAATTTACAAATCTGTTTAACTTTCTGGCACCAGTTTATTTAAAAGAAGAAAAAAAATGTTTTCCAGTGAAGAACCCCTTTAAATTAGGTAAAACTACTAACGACACAATGTGATAATGTAACAACGTAGCCATAGACCAGTGTTTCCCAACCAGGGTGGCTCCAGCTGTTGCAAAACTACAACTCCCAGCATGCCCGGACAGCCGTTGGCTGTCCGGGCATGCTGGGAGTTGTAGTTTTTCAACAGCTGGAGGCACCCTGGTTGGAAAAGACTGCCATAGACCTATGTTCTGTGCAATTTAGCATTCGACCTCCATGTTCCGACCCTCCCTCTATGCCATATACTTGTCATCAGTAGTGTTGAGCGGCATAGGCCATATTCGAATTCGCGAATATTCGCGAATATATGGACGAATATTCGCCATATATTCGCGAATATTCGCATATTCGTAATATTCTCGCTTTATTTTCGCATAAGCGAATATTCGCGTATGCGAAACTAACACATGCGAAAATTAGCATATGCAAAATTAACATATAAAGAAAACTTCGCATATGCGAACATTATCATATCTAATTTTCGTATATGCGAAAATTCGCATATGCAAATTTTCGTATATGCAAAAATTCGCACACCGGTCTCACACAGTAGTATTAGAGCCTTCTTTACACCACCCAAGCTGGAAGCAGAGAGGGATGATCACTGTGATGTGTACTGTGAAAAAAAACAAACAAACGAATATTCGTAATTACGAATATATAGCGCTATATTCGCGAATAAAATTCGTATTGCGAATATTCGCGAGCAACACTAGTCATCAGCCTATACATTATAGAACTCTGTCACTTCACGTTATACATTACCTGCCCTCTGTCTCTTGTCGCATGTCTCTCTCGGCCTCAGATGGATTCTGGGACAGGACGTATACATACATTTCTTCAGTCCCGCGGGACGTAAAGCGCCATTTACATAGGGCTGCATTAAGCCGTCAGACTGAATTGTCTCAGCCAGATCCCTGTAACATCACTGCATGTTATCTAGATTATCAAGGATACTTTTATACATTTAAAAAAAAATACTTTTTGCAACCAATTTTTTTATTACATTTAGGCATGTAGATGTGGCCAAGACAACTTGCTAAAGTTCAAACCGAGCACCAGAATGGGAAGAAAGAGGATTTAAAGAAAAACTTTTATTTTTAATCAACTGGTGCCAGAAAGATAAACAGATTTGTAAATTACTTCTAATAAAAAAAAATCTTAATCCTTCCAGTACTTATTAGCTGGTGAATACTACTGAGGAAATTTTTTTTCTTTTTGGAACACAGAGCTCTCTGCTGACATCACGACCACAGTGCTCTCTGCTGATTTTAAGAACTGTCCAGAGTTGGAGAAAATCCCCATAGAAAACATATGCTGCTCCTGACAGTTCCTAAAATGGACAGAGATGTCAGCAGAGAGCACTGTGCTCGTGATGTCAGCAGAGAGCTCTGTGTTCCAAAAAGAAAAGAATTTCCTCTGTAGCATTCAGCAGCTAATAAGTACTGGAAGGATTACATTTTTTTTTAATAGAAGTAATTTACAAATCTGTTTAACTTTCTGGCACCAGTTGATTTAAAAAAAAAAAAAAGTTTTCCACCGGAGTACTCCTTTAAGTAACTTTGAATGTGTCATGGATTTTGGTGCCAGATGGGCTGGTTGGTCTGAGTATTTTAGAAACTGCAGAGAATGGTCTAAAATAGAGAAAATATCCAATGAGTGGCAGATGTGTTGACACAAAGGCCATGTTGATTTCAGAGGAGAATGGGCAGACTTGTTCTAGATGAAAGAAAGATAACGATAACTGTAACTCAAATACCACTGGTTACACCCAGGGAATGCAGAATACTATCTCTGCACGCACAACACATTTACCCTTGAAGCAGATGGGTTACAGCAGCAGAAGACTACATCGGGGGCCACTTCTATCAGCTAAGAACAGGAAACTGAGGCTACAATTCACACAGGCACCAAAATTGCACAATGGAAAATGGAAGAACGTTGTCTGATCTGAGGAGTCTCCATTCCAGTTGTGACATTCAGATGGGTCAGAATTTGGTGTAAATAACATAAAGCCTGGATCCATCTTGCCTCGTATCAGCGGGTCAGGCTGGTGGTGTAAAGGTGGGTGGGGGGGGGGGGGGACATTTTCTGGATACACTTTGGGCCCCTTAATACCAATTGATCCTGGTATAAACACCACTGCCTACCTGAGTTTTGTTACTGACCATGTCCATCCACAGGACGTAACTTAAAGGGGTACTCTGCTGCCCGACATCTTATCCCCTATCCAAAGTATTGGGGATAAGATGTCTGATCGTGAGGGCCCCGCTGCTGGGGCCCCCTGTGATCTCCCGTACAATGGTCGTGCGATCACAGCCACGCCCCCTTGTGTCATCACGCCACGCCCCCTCCATTCATGTCTATGGGAGGGGGCGTGTCGGTCGACACGCCCCCTCCCATAGACATGAATGGAGGGGCGTGGCGTGATGTAGAGATGAGCGAACTTACAGTAAATTCGATTCGTCACGAACTTCTCGGCTCGGCGGTTGCTGACTTTTTCTGCATAAATTAGTTCAGCTTTCAGGTGCTCCGGTGGGCTGGAAAAGGTGGATACAGTCCTAGGAAAGAGTCTCCTAGGACTGTATCCACCTTTTCCAGCCCACGGGAGCACCGGAAAGCTGAACTAATTTATGCAGGAAAAGTCATCAACTGCCGAGCCGAGAAGTTCGTGACGAATCGAATTTACTGTAAGTTCGCTCATCTCTAGCGTTATGTCACAATCTAGGCCTCCGGCTCCGAGGTCTCCGAAGAAAATATTTAGAAAGCTGGAGTACCCCTTTAATGTTGAAACAAAAGTTAAAGTTCTTAAGATAGTAATACTAATTTTTTTTATAGCTCTTTATTTATCTATTTACAATTGTTTTGGCTTCTTATCTTTGTTGCAATTCACCTGAAATGAAATGTAAAGCACGATGTGATAAGCATATCTATGCATTTACTAGAGGAATAGTAAATATACCATTTAAATGCATGAAAAGTAAAGTATCAACGGCATGACAGAGCTATGTGCACCCCGCAAGGTCTGTTTTATGTCTGCAAAACAAACAAAGCGAAAAAAATAAATAAAATAAAATAAATAAACAAATAAAAATAGAAAAAAACACCTTTTGAAAGTTTCAGCAGATTTTTTTTTAATTTTTTTAACTTATTATATTATGAAAATAACTTCTCAGTATATGTTCTGTATCAATCCCTTTATGTTTTTCAATATTTTTGTTTACTGTCAGTCAGAGTTTTATGTTGGTCATTCTGAATTGTGTTATATCAGGGGGTTGCTACAGTTTCCTCAAGGTTGCATCTGGTCACAACTTATCCTACAGACCAAAGTTTCCCCATCTTTTTTTTTTTTTTATCAAGCAACCCTTAAAAAAGACACCGCCCCCGAGGAACCTAAACCCCTGTTCCTACCCCATAGAACTCAAGTATGTAAAATGTAACGCCAGCAGTTCACCTTGGACAAGCCGCATTCTTGGTTTTCCTTCCTCCTCGCTGCAGGCTCCGAACTTCCTCCTCTGCTCTATTGCAGGCAGACACAATTTCTGCCGCACGCTGAAGAAGCTGCACGCATATGTAAGATGTCCCTTTCTGGTTCCATGTACATCCGAATTCCTGTCCTCCCCCAATCCCTGCCAGGCGCCACCTATAGAAGAGTACTCCTCCTTTCTGTGGTGCCTGAGCAATATTGTGTTTCTACGCAGCAAAGGTGTCTGTCTGTTTTCCTGTGATCCTGAATTCCTTACCAAGCCTGTTACCTAACTCTGCCTGATCTCTTTGCACCTGTCTGCTTCTCCAGTGCATGACCCCGATTTTTGACTACTCCTCTGTCTGCTGACCAAACTCCACCTAACTCCACCTGGCTGCCTCTGAGTTCCTCAGCTCAGCTGTTCTAACAGCTCCAACTCAGCTATACAGCAAGTCAGTACTGCTTCATCAGACACTGTTGCTGTGCTAATACCATCTACAGTATCAATTTATCTATTTATATGGATAGTGAAAGTGGACTCACCTGGTGATGGGTTTGATAAAGTTATTAGACAGTTAAAGGGGTTCTCCACTATAAGGTGATTTTACTACGTACCTGCCATACAGTAATAAACATCCTTAGGAAGGATCTGCGCTTGTCTTGGGGCGAAATGGCTATGTTGGGAGATTACCATAACGCTATGACTAGCTTTTTGTGAACTGGCTATTTCCTGTTGGAGTTTTTTCCCTTAAACTACAAGTATCATGATTCCTTTTTGTAAGTGTGAGGTCATTTTCTTCCTCCCACACATCAGCCATCCCACCCATTAAAACACACCTGTGCTCACTTCAATGCAATAGACCAGTGTTTTCTGACCAGGGTGCCTCTAGATGTTGCAAAGTTATAATTCCTGCAGAATAATCTTCCTCCCACCCAGCGGTTGCTCCACCCATTGAAGCAGACAGGCTCCCTCTGAACACCTGACTAGTGATGTAATGTCTCAGGCCGCACTGCAATCTGGGAAAACCTGAGACGACCCTCAGTTTGTATGCAGTTAAAAATAAACATTGGGGCAAAAATCACAGAAGAATTGCGAGACCACCATAAAACACAGGTACAGACACAATATTATGAACTGCTCTAACTTTACAACCCCTGTAACATAGTTAAATTTAAAAAACAACCCCTTCAAGCTGTCCATGGTACATGTTCTTTTCTTCTCCATAGACACCCCGGGTGCTGATCTCTAAAATCAAAGAAATTGTAATCCCCATTTTCAGGCCCGAGGTCCTGTTGCCTGCACCGTCATTCTTCACCATCCCTTACCACTCATTACAAAGAAGAAGAAGATTGGACTGTGTTCAGACTGATTAGAGATAACTCGCTCCCGCACTAATTGCTTTTCCTCTAGTGATGTCCATTAGACAAATGGAGATCAATGACTCGCAGTAAACTCTGGTTGACTATAAGAGTTCATTGGAGAGAACGTTATCAGCACAAACTTTAAGAGTTGTTGTGGAGAAACTTTAGGTCCAACATCAATGTCAAATGTAGAAACATGAGGCCTGACTGCAAAGAGCTGTAGAGATTGAGCCATCGATTTGGCACAAACTGAATGAATTTGGTCTCAATTTCACAAAAAAAAACATACATACGCTACATACATAGCAGTCATCCCAGTCCATCTCAGTCCACATAAGAAGAAACATCACCAAAAAACCCAACAACACTACAATCAACAGTAGGTCAATATGTGCATGTTTCGCTATTGGGAGCTTCGTCAGCGGGCGTGGCCATGCCCCTGATGAAGCACCCAATAGCGAAACACGCCTTGGGGTAGGTATGTATGGACTTTGCATCACACATGGCCTTTGGAGTTATCCATTCTTACTGTTTCAGGATCTTTTGTACATTTGTCACCATCGATCTTTGTATTGTAAGTCTACAGTATAGTTTATCTGCCATTTCGTACGTGTGATACAGCCATTTTGGCATTATTTGTCTTTTCATTGTTTGCTACATTTATGTATCCTGAGTTCGTGTTTGTGTACCTTTTCCATGCATACTTTCCAGTACGTGTTCTGGTGTCTCTTTATGTGATCATATTTTTATTTCTGTTTCTAGATATTTGTCTAATAATGGTGTATTTTGTCCATTCAGTTGTAAAATCTAAACTTTTTGTGGTTTGTTTTGGGCTTGTTTCGCCCCTGCTGCTTTATAATAAGCGGCCCGGAGGTAAGTGGCAATGCTGTATGTATGCATCTTGCATTCCCACTCACTACATTCGCAAAGCTAGGTGCTCTGGTTCTGCACATACTCTGCATGACCAATCTGGATTAAGTTCCGAATCCGAAATTAATCTGATCTGAAACTCATCTTTGGAAACTCGCTTATATCTTGCTAGCTGCAATGACATGGAAGAATAGTGCTGCCCTAGGTTGAAACCACCCCACTATCCCTACCTTTGTGGATATTACACATTAACTGGTGGCCCCCAAATGGACGACGTTCCCAATGACTAAGTGCATGACTCTATACTGGGATAGGCAAACAGACAGAATCAGAGGTCAGGGAAACGTCAGGGGTCAGAACCTGAGGACGGCATCAAAACCGAAGAATATAACCTGGAAGACACGTCAAAGTCCAAAACAGCAGGCAGAAGGGTCAAGTCCAAATCACTACAAAGGCACAGAATGTATGTAAGACTGTCAAGGATGGCTGCGGATGAGACCTTAAAATCTGTGTGACTGCTGCAGTATACTGCTAAGTGTCGACACAAGAAATATACACCAGACAAAAAAGTTGGTATAAAACTCTTTCTCCGCAAGAAACCCAGGAACTGTTCCCAAGAGTTCTCAGAGAGTTCTGTTTATTACACGGAAGTACATTACTTTTTACATTTGACAAAAAGGGGAGGTTAGTTATCATGTCAAAATCATCATGTTATACCTTTCCTACGTGCCTGTTTAAACAGGGCTCTGGGATGCCGATTATAAGCCTGATTGGACAGGATCCCTGCTTTCTGATTGGCAGCTTATCCCGAACCCTGCCCTGTGGTCACCAATGCCAATTACTGGGACATGGAGCTGGAGTCCCGGCAGCGCCGCACGGAGGTCGGAATCGCCACAGGATCAGGTTAGATTTTTCATCCTACACACCAGCCTTCATGGCTGACAAAGCATGATGGGAGTTGTAGTCACAGGTTGAAGGACATTGCAGATTTAACTTTAAATATTCTTGAAATCCCATCATGGCCTGCAACCAAATACAGGAAACATGATGATATTTTCAATGCTGGTGTCTCATGCTTTGCTGTAGGTATCAGCCCCTACTGAAAGGACCCCCATCCTGGTCAACCGCAGCCCCACATTTACCCTCCCCCCCCCCCCCATCATCTGTCACCTCCAAGGAAAACAGCAGATAACCTGCGCGACCGCATCAACCTGACTGCTCAGAATGTAAAATGAGCAATGAAGACATCGCCTCTGCCTCTGATTAAGCGGACCAGGAATGTAATATCCCGTCTCTGGGGTAACGCTGAATATAGACAAGGCAGCATTTAATCGGCTTAAGAGTAAATTAGTTTTTTGTTGATGGGGTATTTCGGAAGAGATGAAGTGAATTCTGCTTAGGTTATGCCTCCTGGAATGTTTGTGATTTGTATTAATGCAATCATAAGTTTTAGCGGTGACAGCTATCTCTTACTCAGAGGAACAATTCACATATGCAAAGCAAGCGAAGTGTCTCCGAGACACACAGGCTTTGTATCTGGGTCACACTTGCCTCTATTACTCTTTATAGTTGGACAACAAATTGCTCATTTAAGGTGCATATTGTCGATCTCCTGCTACCGTTATAGATGTGATATAAGGAGCCCGGGAAATGTCACCTATAACGTACGTATGCACATTCCTATGGTGATACAGGAGGGTGTGCAGCAAAAGAAAGAACAGACAGAGATAGCGCTCCAATAGTGACGTTTAACTTTTAAAAGTAGGGTGTGTGTAGTGAAACAGAAAAAAAGCCACTCACCTTTGCCAGTTGTGCAAATTGCAGGTGCAACACTGGGAATCGCTTTAGGTAGGTTGCGGCCAGGTCCAGGAGCCGCTGTTCGTCGGTACCGTTGGTGGCGGTCAGGATAACAGCTGGATGCAGGTTGCGGGGATGGTCCCAAAGCCGACTTGCGGTTCAGTGCTCCACCGGATGATGCAGAAATCAGTTCACGTATGCGGTATGCTGTGATAACTTTTTATTCACAGTAGTATATATTATACCTAGGTAATTGCAGTTACACAGATAGCTGGGTGCTCAGGACAACGTGTTTCGAGAGGGGATTCCTCTCTTCATCAGGTCCCGTCAGGGACCTGATGAAGAGAGGAATCCCCTCTCGAAACGTGTTGTCCTGAGCACCCAGTTATCTGTGTAACTGCAATTACACATGCGTCTCGAGAGGGGATTCCTCTCTACGTCAGAGACCTGACGAAGAGAGGAATCCCCTCTCAAAATGCATTGTCCTGAGCACCCAGCTTTTTGTGTAACTGCCAATCCCCCACGCTTTTCGAGAGGGTAATTGCAGTTACACAGATAGATGGGTGCTCAGGACAACGCGTTTCGAGAGGGGACTCCTCTCTTCATCAGGTCCCGTCAGGGACCTGATGAAGAGAGGAATCCCCTCTCGAAACGTGTTGTCCTGAGCACCCAGATATCTGTGTAACTGCAATTACCCATGCGTCTCGAGAGGGGATTCCTCTCTACGTCAGGGACCTGACGAAGAGAGGAATCCCCTCTCAAAACATGTTGTCCTGAGCACCCAGCTATCTGTGTCGCTGCAATTACCTATGAATAATATATACTATGGTGAATAACAAGTTATCACAGCATACCGCACACGTGCACTGATTTCTGCATCCCTGGTGGAGCGCTGAACCTCAAGTCGGCTTTGGGACCATCCCCTGCCAGGGATCCCCGCAACCTGCATCCAGCTATTCCCATTGAGGGGGACATGCAGGGCTCAAGTCCTGTAGGAACACATGGGAATGGAATTCCTGCACTTTTTCCACAACAGGAACACCATTCCCATTAGCAGAAAACCTGCAGGACCAGTCCTTGGATGGAAATCTAGGGTAAGTTTCCATACTTTTTTTCCCCAGGACTTTTTGAGACGGGACCTGACATAGAGAGGAATCCCCTCTCGAAACGCGTTGTCCTGAGCACCCAGCTATCTGAGTAACTGCAATTACCTATGTATAATATATACTACGGTGAATAAAAAGTTATCACAGCATACCGCATACGTGAACAGCTTTCTGCATCTCCAGTGGAGTGCTGAACCGCAATTTGGGACCATTCCATGGCAGGGATCCCTTCAACCTGCATCCAGCCATTCCTATGGAGGGGGACATGCAGGGCTCAAGTCCTGCAGGAACACATGGGAATGGAGTTCCTGCACTTTTTCCACAACTGGAACACCATTCCCATAAGCAAGAGTCCTGCAGGACCAGCCCTTGGATGGAAATCTAGGGTAAGTTCCCATACTTTTTTTTCCCTCAGGACTTGACCCCCAGAGACATGTCTAGGCTCAGTATTGGTTAGCGCTGTGGCCACATAGTGAACAAGGTCAACGTTTGTATGGAGTTTGTATGTTCTTCCCAGGTTTGGGTTCCTTCCTATATATTGTCATCAGTTTCACCCGCACTAAACTGTTGGTATAGGGGTGTAGTGCAGGTGACACTGATGAAAACCATACCTATCCCTGTTCCATTGTCCGGTTGGCCCATTATTCTTCTATGGTTGGACAACAGGCTTGGTGCGCGGACGTGGCTTTAGGAGCCCGGTGACCTCACTGCTGCTGCTTCCCCGTGACTGCTAGCAGCAGGACCCAGCGGAGAAGGAACAGCTGTAACGTCACCAGGCTCCTGAAGCTCCACCCGCACACCAAGCCTGACTACCGAATATAGAAGAATAACGGGCCAATTGGACTACAGAACGGAGACAGGTAAGTATGGTTATCATCAGTGTCTCCTGCACTACACACCTGTAAAAACAAGTTAGTGCGGGTGCAACTGATGACAGTGCCCCTTTAAGAAAATGGTAATTTGTTAATGAGCACTACTGGGGACAAGGGCTGATGCGAGGACAATCTCTGTACAGCGCTACAGAATATGTTATCAACAAAGAAGCAATAACAATAAATACAGCTATGTGCCTCCTTACCATTTCTCTTGGCTAGACATATCCCGAGGTGACCAGCTTTAAGAAAAACTAATAGATAGTAGGAAGCTTGTCTTAAGGTAATGGACTGAGGTAATGAATTTCATGGCTCATAATAACCGGTGATTTTTTTTTTTTAGAGACTTAAGAAAGTGCTTTATGCTATTCAAGAACCAGAGGCACAGAGACTTTTCTTGCACATTTACCATACTTACTGTTTTTGCATAGGGCCCTTACTGTTTGTATGTGCCACTGCGGCAAATGATAGATGGATCATATGTCCAATTGTATTCTGGTTGGGTTTACTATTCACGAAGTCCAGTAAACTTTTTGGAGCTACCTAAAACCCATTATAACTATAGGCGTACCTCAACTATGGCTAAACCCTAATAGCCTAGATCCCTATTGACTATTAGGTAGCCCCCTGTTGATGGTGTAACTAGACCATGGCTTGGCATAGCAGCATTGCCACTTTCCAGTCCCAAGGGCCTACTCACCCACTCCACAAGGTCCTCAATCCCATTCCTCAACCTCTTATCTACCTTCTCCGCTTGGTGGAGTCTTCCCTGTCAAAAGAACATCTTGCCAACCTACAGAAGGTCCTGCAAACTGTGCAGCTAATCCTAACTAGGTTCTCACTACCATCTACTAGGCTCTTACTACTTTTCTGTTACGCCGAGCGCTCCGGGTCCCTGCTCCTCCCCGGAGCGCTCACGGCGTCTCTCTCCCTGCAGCGCCCCGGTCAGACCCGCTGACCGGGAGCGCTGCACTGACATTGCCGGCGGGGATGCGATTCGCATAGCGGGACGCGCCCGCTCGCGAATCGCATCCCAAGTCACGGTC
The DNA here is from genome assembly GCF_029499605.1 of Hyla sarda. Classification (NCBI taxonomy): domain Eukaryota; kingdom Metazoa; phylum Chordata; class Amphibia; order Anura; family Hylidae; genus Hyla; species Hyla sarda. The sequence continues at coordinate 300,279,643 of NC_079194.1, read as the reverse complement.
CCCGGCTGTCATATGCTGGCGCGCGCGGCTCCGCTCTCTGAGACTTAAAGGGCCAGTGCACCAATGATTGGTGCCTGGCCCAATTAGCCTAATTAGCTTCCACCTGCTCCCTGGCTATATCACCTCACTTCCCCTGCACTCCCTTGCCGGATCTTGTTGCCTTGTGCCAGTGAAAGCGTTTAGTGTTGTCCAAGCCTGTGTTACCTGATCTCCTGCTATCCATTTTGACTACGAACCTTGCCGCCTGCCCCGACCTTCTGCTACGTCTGACCTTGCCTCTGCCTAGTCCTTCTGTCCCATGCCTTCTCAGCAGTCAGAGAGGTTGAGCCGTTGCTAGTGGATACGACCTGGTTGCTACCGCCGCAGCAAGACCATCCCGCTTTGCGGCGGGCTCTGGTGAACACCAGTAGCCACTTAGAACCGGTCTACCGGCACGGTCCACGCCAATCCCTCGCTGACACAGTGGATCCACAACCTGTAAGCCGAATCGTGACATTTACTACCTCCTAGTTCCTCTTGGGCCTAGCCTTACCTTTTAAAGGGGTATTCCACCCCTAGACATCTTATCCCCTATCTAAAGGATAGGGGATAAGATGTTTGATTGTGGGGGTCCTGCAGCTGAGACCCCTGCGATCTCTGTGCAGCACCCGGCATTCGTTTAGAATGCTGGTTGCAGGCGGGGGGCATCTTGATGTCACAATGCTTTAGAAATTGTGCCGCTTTCCTACCATTGTCCGATACCTATGATTATATGAATATACTCTAAGCCATTTAGTGCAAGACGAAAAGACCATAATTACATTTATAACACAGTCTCCTTGTTATAGACCCCCAAGAACAACGGAGATGTGGAGCTTTTTTGTATTAAGACTCTTGAATCTGTCACGAGCTCCTTATAAGACGTTACAGCCTCAGCATCTGGACCGCATTGAGATTATCAGGATCACCTTGTTCTCTTTTAATAGTCTGACATGCCCAGATCTCAGGGGACGGAGCTGGTCAGGCATCTTAGGTACTGATTTTGCATTTGAAGCGATGGGTCCTCTGCATGAAGGGATATTATTCTAATTATTGCCTCCGTAAATGAGTCTACCCTAAGGCGAGCATTAGTCTGCTTTTAGACGTGACAAAGAGAAGACAGGAAGGTAAAATATTGTAGGCTTCGAAAATAATGAAGGGCTCTCACAAAGTGAATTTCTGAAGAAGTCCCCCGATGGACGTCTCATAATCCCCGGCAGAGTCTACAAAGCTCAAAAGCCATCCAGAATTGTGTGACACGTTACAGCCCAATATATTATGGATTCATTGTGTGTTCTTTAGTAGAAAGGAAGACATTGTTGCCATAGGGCAGCTTGTGCCAGCTATCTTCAAGGGAAAGGGATAAGAGGCAGCGAACAGGGAGATCTTAGGTCCCTCAAGGAAAGGTCAAAAGGGATGAAGCTTTCATTAAGATGACATTATAAGGAAGGTTGTGCATAGGAAAATTGTAAGGAGGAATGGGGGGGGGGGGTGTAGCCTGAATAATATGATCCTTCAGACTTATCAGAGGACATTATCATACATCAGTATAGAAGTAACAGATTTAAAGTGACTTCCTACCTTGCGATCTACCAACCTCCGCCATCCCTAAGAACTGTTCTCCTCTTCAAAGATGTCAAAGTCCTACAGTTTTCCTACAGTTTTCTCCATCATTTTTGGTGCATTTAAATTGTATCAAATAATAGTCTTAAAGAAATATCTTCTACCTTTTCATGCATCCTATGTAGCCTTATGTATCTCCATGTTTCCAGACTACAAACCAACCCTGCATAGTCTGATCCTGTAGTCACTTTTCACTTCACTCCTCTGCTACCTTCATAGATTAGGTATCAGATGGGACGGTGGGATTGGAGTGACCCATTAAGTTGCCCACATGAAGGACGAGAGTAGTAGTGCAGGGCCAGTTGTGAGTAGCATAACTCCTCATAGAGATGGTGGTATCAAAGTAGCTTGAGGGCCTTGGATGGACCCTGAGTACTGTCACATCTGGATACGTTTTTTTCTTCTGTGTATGCTCACAGGTAGCAGAAAGCTGGTGGACTGCGTGGAGGCACCCCCCTTTTTTTTGTTTATGATTTCACACATTTAGGGAACACCTTTTCCTTTTTTTGTGGTGATTTTTAAATGAATTTAATAAAGAGTAAATTTTAGGCACTTCTATAATTTGTTTGTTTTTCACATCTGGACAGGGAAAGAATGCAACCCTGAACTCACACACAGCATCTTTCCCTGCCAACTTACTTACCCGCCCTAGGCAGCGGGTCTATAATCACGGTGCTGGTCCCTTCCTATGTAAGTGATGGCCATAATAGTCAACAAAATAAACTACAAAGAACAGACACAAATCGGGAACAGTCAGGAGGCACACAAACTAACAGAAATATACTAAACAAACACACAATTGATTGAAAGTCAACTAGCTGAGTCTGTAACAGGAAATGTCAAGGTACCAAGACGCTAACACAAAAGAACAGTCAAAAAGCCAAGCCGAGATCAAATAACTCACTGGAATCACATGATATGTGGAGACCCAGTACGGGAGGTGATGCCCCTCCCATAGACTTGCATTGAGGGGGCTGACCGTGACATCACAACCCCCGTAGTCCGCACCCAGTGTTCGGAACAAAATGTTCCGGACACTGTGGCAGTGGAGTACCGCTTTAAGCTGTTCATATGCATTAGAGAAATATCAGAAAGACCTGTCCATGATACTGTAACGACTTTACACTGAAGTCATATGTCTGTATAGAAGAAGGGTCCGCCATGTTGGATCCTTACATATCAATCCTTTGTTCTCAAGGGAGATAAGGTTTGGCTGCAGCTTATCCAGCTCTCCCCATTGAGAACATATACACCCTCAGCAGAACTGACCATGCCGATGTATGGGGGTCACAAAGAGGAATAGCTGAATCAGTGTTCAGCAATCTAAGGAATAGTGATGAGCGGCAGGGGCCATATTCGAATTCGCGAATATATGGACGAATATTCGTCCTATGTGTGCAAAATTCGCATATTTGCTATGTTAGTTCCCTTTTTTTCATGCAAAAATTCGTAATGAAATTCGCACAGTGCGCATGCGCGATTATATCTTTCACCTAAAAGAAGGGAGGGATCAGTGTCCTCTGGAAGTGCCGATATTCTCAAATATTTGCATATTCGCATATACTAAATATTCGCGCTCCACACCAACTCACACAGTAAATAATATTGGAGCCGGGAGGGATGATTACTTTTTTTTATTTTTTTTACACAGTACACTTCATTGTTGTGATGTGTTCTGTGAGGAAAAGAAAAAAAAACGAATATCCGTCATTACGAATATATAGTGCTATATTCTAAATATTGGTGAAATTGCGAAGGGCCGAAATTCACGGTAAAAATTAGCATTTCGAAATATTCACTACTTCAACCCTACTAAGGAATAGTGATGAGCGGCAGGGGCCATATTCAAATTTGCAATATTTCGCGAATATATGGACGAATATTCGTCCTATGTTTGCCAAATTCGCATATTCGCTATGTTTATTCCATAAAGATTTGTAATGAAGATTTGTCATGAAATTCGCATAGTGCGCATGCGCAATTATTCCTTTCACCTAAAAGAAGGGATGGATCAATGTCCAGTCTGGAAGGGCCGATATTCGCATAAATATTTGAACAAATATTCGGATAAATATTCACAGAAATATTTGCATAAATTTGCATATAAAAAAGACGAATATTCGTCATTACGAATATATATCACTATATTCTAAATATTCACGAAATTGCGAAGTGCCGATATTCGCTGTAAAAATTAGCATTTCAAATATTCACTCTCAACACTACTAAGGAATCTGGCGCCATTAATGGTAAGAGAACCTCCGCTAATACAGTGGGACAACACAATGTATTTGTAGAGCTGAAGTCCCTTAACTCCATCGGGTTCATAAAACAAACAGAAATGGGATTTTCTAGAAGCATCTGTTGTCTACAGTTCAGACGCCGGAGCCGCAGTCATAATCCCCACTTCAGCTGTAATTCCTTTAAATAACAGTTCTGGGGGTCGGGGTCACGAATCTGCTACAAATAAGGTATTATGTTTTTGGGAACACTTAATACTTGGGAACAGAGATGATGAGTAAACCTTAAGACTATACAAGGTTTTCTTCTATACACAAGGAGAAGCATAAGAGCCATTGCTACTGATTAGAGATGAGCGAACTTACAGTAAATTCTATTCTTCACGAACTTCTCGGCTTGGCAGTTGATGACTTTTCCTGCATAAATTAATTCAGCTTTCAGGTGCTCTGTTGGGCTGGAAAAGGTGGATACAGTCCTAGGAGACTCTTTCCTAGGAATGTATTCACCTTTTCCAGCCCACCGGAGCACCTGAAAGCTGAATTAATTTATGCAGGATAAGGCATCAACTGCCGAGCCGAGAAGTTCGTGACGAATCGAATTTACTGTAAGTTCGCTCATCTCTAATACTGATAAAATAGTCTTTATTTGTATCAATTAAAAATAGAAAAAGACAAAAATAAAACTATGTATTGGAAATGTGCAACCAAGCAATGAGTGTGTTTAGGTTATCAAACCCGATACTTTGATGGTTTCTGAAGATGAACGCCGCTCACACTGCATGGATGTACTGCGGGTAGAGATGTAGCAGAGCTGAATTTGTAAACTGTATAAAAGTGGAGGTCCGTGCGATCTAAAAAGCTTAACCCTTTCAGTGCTTTTCAGCTGCAGTATCCTCCACAGGAAGTTGTGTAGTTCTTTCCTGTCTGAGCACAGTGCTCTCTTCTGACACATCTGGCCGTGTCAGGAACTGTCCAGAGTAAAAGCAAATCCCCATAGAAAACCTCTCCTGCTCGGGACAGTTCCTGACATGGACAGAGGTGTCAGCGAATTAGATGCTAGGTAATTCCTGTGTGTTTTTAAGATTGTTTGTAAAAGGGCAAATATATATAATTTTCGCGGGCAAATACGGTATAAAAGCCGTCATTGCTCCTGCCAGCCAATCACGGGACCTGACGAAGAGGGGGTCACGCCACTCGAAACGCGTTGTTCTCTTTAGAATTTGCCCATCAGTAACCTCTCCCTCTTTAATATACACCCCTGGGTACCACTATATTTAGTCCTGAACTCCTCCCTCCTTACTTGGGTTACACCCCTGAGTATCCACTCCCCCCTTAGTATCCACTCCTGAGTATCTCCCTCCCACCCTCCATTCTTATACCCCTTAGTACCGCTCCCTCCTTAGTATATACACTAAAATACATCTGTCCGTACTTAGTATATATCTATTAGTATCTCCCTTCCTTGGTATATGCCCCGAGCACCCTTTCACTACTTCGTATACACCCCTGAGTAAACCAACCCCCCCCCCCCATCTCGTCTTCCATTGCAGTCACAATTTGTGTTTCTTTCTCGGTGGCTAAAGTTCTCTCTCTCAGATCCAGTCATCAAATGGTCCAGAACAGCTCAGTGTACATTTGGTTTTATTGCCTCATCCCAATAAATGTAAGTTCCTGATGAAACGGTGCACCGGTGCATAAATAGGTTAATGTCATTACACAAATACAGTCGCAACGCTTACTCCTCGGCTCAGGAATGATCCCTTCTGCGGGGGGTGAGCAGATGAACCTCCTAGAAGAGATAGCCACAGGCATCACGGGGCCGAGCTATTTATCCACCGCAACGAGAACTTTAGTGCATCGTCCTAATAGTACGACGGGAGATATTAACTCCGAAGCCTTCAGGAGTCCGGAACGTTGTTCTTCGCTTACATGAGTCTTTTGACCTCTAATGTAGTTTTCTGTGTTATCGTTGGTGCTTCCATTCTCCGAGCATTCCGCACTCCACGACTCAAGGCAAATTCGCTGGATATCAATTTAGCATGAAAACATATTGTGCTACCATATGGTATGACCATTCTAAATGCCAGATTATAAAAAAAAAAAAAAAAAAACTAATCCACTTAATGTAAAATTCGGAACCAGTGATGGGTGACGCATACTAAGTCAGCACAAGTGACAGAGAGTGGAAGTCGGAAAAGTTTTCAGACTCGAAGGAATAAATGCATTAAAGGGTTACTCCGCCCCTAGACATCTTATCCCCTATCCAAAGGATAGGGGATAAGATGTCTGACCGTGGGGGGTCCCTGGGCCACTGGGACCCCCCACGATCTCCATGTTGCACTTGGCGTTCAGTGTGTTGGGTGCAGCACTGGAGGCTCGTTATGTAGTGGTCACGGCCACTTGTGACGTCATGGCCACGCCCCCTCCCATAGACTTGCATTGAGGGGGCGTGGTCGTGATGTCACGAGCGGGGGGTGACCGTGAGGTCACAAGCCTTCACATCACCAGTCCTCCGGCATGTAGCGAAGTTTGCTCCGTGCACCGGATGTCTGGGGTGCAGTAGCCGAGATTGCGGGGTCCCCAGTGGTGGAACCCATGCGATCAGACATCTTATCCCCTATCCCTTGGATAGGGGATAAAATGTCTAGTGGTGGAGTTCCCCTTTAAGTAATACTGAAGCTGCATTGTATAAATAAAATGGTTGTAAAGCCTCATTGTGACCCTTAGAACAATCAGCTGGTGACCCCATGTCCTGCTCTTGAAACCATGGGCTGATATTACCTAGTAAAGCCACCACCAGCAATGGCCACTGCACAAGATATGCGGCCAAGTCCACGGGAAGGAAAGCTGTGACTTTATTTACACTATTTCTGGTAATCCATCACAAACACCATTTCCAATGAAAGTGCCGACCAACTTATATACTAAGTATTGGACTAGAGTCCTTGGGCCCACCAAACGACCAATTCTAAGATCCACCCTCCATCTATACAGGAAATGTTCACATCCAGTTGCTGTATGCATCATTGCGCACTCAGAACATACCATCAATAAATTGTTATTTGTGAAAAGTACTTACCATCCAGGAAGCAATGGACATGCTAAGGAAGGATTTGTGCTTGTCTTGGCTGTGTTGTGAGTCCACTATAATGCTGCTGATTTCTTTTTGTGAATTGGCTATTTCCTGTTGGAGTTCCCTCCCCCCAACTACAAGTCCCGGGATCCCTAGTTTGTAAGTGTGAGTTCACTTTTCTCCCTCCCACACATCAGTCACCCCACTCTTTGCAGCATAGAAGGGAGCTCAGGTGTGCTGCAAAGGGTGGGGTCTTTGCCCTCATGGTTATTTTTAAGAAGCATACAAAATAAGTTTTGTCTTTCCCAGGTTGCAGTGCGGCCCTAGAAATTACATCACTAATCAGGTGTTGAAAGGGAGCATGACAGTGCTTTAATGGGTGGAGCAAATGCTGGGTGGGAGAGAGATCATTCTCCCCAGGGCTGCAGGGAATTGTAATTTCATGAACTCTCTCCCACCCAGCATTTGCTCCACCCATTGAAGCACTGTCATGCTCCCTTTCAACGCCTGATTAGTGATGTAATTTCTAGGGCGGCACTGCAACTTGGGAAAGACAAAACTCATTTTGTATGCTTCTAAAAATAACCATGAGGGTAAAGATCACATAGGATGTGCAAGACCATCCATCAAACACAAGTACAGGCACTATATTATGAATTTCACTAATTTTACAACCCCTGTAGCACAGTCAAATATAAAACAAAATCTTGGAATAGCCCTTTAACTCCAAAGACATGTCCAAATGGGTCCTCCTGCTCTGCTGGACCTTTGGGGCCTATAATGGTGTCAGAGCCTGGACCCACCATTAGATCCTCTGGTGTTTCACTGGTTCAGTCAGACCTTGTATAGGTTTAGTATTATGCTGCTCCCTGGACAGATGCCCAACTCCATGATTCTGCTTTTCTTCACGTTTCGGATGAGAACACTTCAGAAGAAAGAAGAGGGGTGTTTCGATGATTTGACAATCTTTCCACCCCCTTTTGCACAAAATACTAGAGCATAAATTTGAATCAAACCATTAGGGAATCCGACACATGTCCCCCCGTCATCCTTACCACAACCGAGTGGTCCTCGTGATTAAAGTCCTATTGATATTGCTATAAAGGCAGAAGTAATTGCTGTCTAATGACAATGCGCTCCCCCAACCAAACCTGGAGACGGATGTAAATTCTGATCGTAATTAATTTCCTCTTTATCTTATTACGTTTTTCCCCAGTAAAAATAACTGAGAGCAAAAAAATTATTTATTTATTTTATTTATATTTTTTATTAATTAATTAATTTATTTATATTAAAGAAAAAAAAAATGAAATAATATATATATATATATATATATATATATATATATATGAATGGGGCTTGGGAATAGATTCTTGTTGAGATAACAGTTTTTATACCTTAAAGGGGTACTCTGCACATCTTATTTCTTATCCAACCCCCGCGATCTCTTCTGCAACACCCCCCGATCATCTGGTGCACAGAGCGAGCCTGATGACTGGCGATGCAGGATTCGGAGGATCGTGATGTTATGGCCCCGCCCCCTCATGCCGTCAAACCCCTCCCCCTTAATGCAAGTCTATGGGAGGAGGCGAAACGCTGTGTATTAGCTCCAAGCTTTCATCTTCATCAACGCAGCGGCGCCGGACCAGAGATCGCAGGGGGTCCCAGTGGCCGGACCCCCCTGTGATGAGACATCTTATCCCCTATCCAAAGGATAAGAAGCCTTGTGGTGGAGTAGCCCTTTAAGGATCTAAATCAATGCTGAGAGCCTCTAAGGGAGTTCAACTCCTGAATCTAAAATCCTAGACTATTTATTCTCAGCCTTACAATACATCTGTTCCTCCATTCGCTTCCCTCCTTTCATATATTTGTCTGTTTCGATTATGACTTCTATGTAGTAATGTGGCACCTGCAGTTCCTTAAAAGGGTACTCCGCCCCTAGACATATTATCCGCTTTCCAAAGAATAGGGGATAAGATGTTTGATTGCGGGGGTCCCGCTTCTGGGGGATCTCCCTGGTGCACCCGGCGTTTGCTTAGAGTGTCGGGTGCAGCACCGGAGGCTCGTGACATCACAGTCGTGCCACGTCACGGCCACGCCCCCTCAATACAAGTCTATGGTAGGGGGCGTGACGGACGTCACGTCCCCTACCATAGACTTGCATTGAGGGGGTGTGGCCATGATGTCATGAGCAGGGCGTGCCCGTGACGTCATGGGCCTCTGCCCCGCATCACCAGTCATCCGGCAGAGAGCAAAGTTCGCTCCATGCACCGGATGTCTGGGGTGCCGCAGCCAAGATTGCAGGGGTCCCCACCAGCAGGACCCTCACAATCAGACATCTTTATCCCCTATCCTTTGGATAGGGGATAAGATGTCTAGGGGTGGAGTACCCCTTTAAGTGTCCACTTGACCTTTGATATAACCCCTGTCCGCCACTCACAGCCGGCTCGACTGCCTCTGCAGCTCTTCAATGAACAGACGCGCAAATCAAATGTATCATTGTAATTGAACAGGGCTGAAGAAGATGGAGACTTATTGCTCCAACGTTTCCCATTTTGCAATATTTATAGGCACCTGATGGAGCGAGACAATAAATGATTGCGCGGCCTGCGTGCCCGGCACTACAGCATCGGGACAGGGATGTAGAGCAGAAGAACATGGAGGTTAACGCCTCGCCGTCCTCCGGTCCTTCTGCAGCCGTCCATGTTTCTGCTGTCGCCGTCGCATCTGTTTATTCACCAATTAAAAGCTTCTTACTGATAAATTAAAAGAGCCGGTAATTAAATGTGATAATGAAGCTATCAATCTGTGTTACCGAGCTACGGCTGGGATGTAATGAGTTATTGATACAGAGCGGAGGAGGGGAGTCGCCTGCATTTCCGTACCCTACACTCAGCCTTCAAAGGTTCTGAATTTTACTAAATGTCCTCTGAATACTATGTCCTTTTTTAAATCTAATCTCAATGTGGGCTTGCATTGAGGGGCGGAGCGTGACGTCACACGGGGGCGGAGGCATGACGTCCCAGGCCGTCGGCCCTGTGGTCGCCGGCAATCAGACCCGGAGCGAACACGATTATAAACTGATTATAAATGGGGTGCCGCGTGCAAGATCACGGGGGTCCCCAGCGGCGGGACTCCCGCAATCAGGCATCTTATCCCCTATCCTTTGGATAGGGGATAAGATATCTAAGCACCGGAGTACCCCTTTAAACGTGTAGTGCCTATATACGTGATCGCATTCGTGCTACTTGCCATCAACACTAGAGGGAGCTAATGATATACTTTTTAATATTATTATTATTATTATTATTATTATTATTATTATTGAATTAAAAAATCAGAATCAGTAAATTATGCATGAGAATTGGAATTTCTGTAGATTTTATTTATTTATTTATATATTTTTTTAAATAAAAAAAATCAGGTCTGGGAGTTATAGGGCATGTTTACACTAAGGAGTTTTTTGTCCTTCAAAATATCCTAGAATTGGCGCATATTTTGCACAGAATTTTCCACCGAAATAAGCATCGGAAATCAAAGTCACATGATTCATTCGTCTAGCCGGGCAAAAATTCTGCTGTGTGAACTGAGCAGCCGAATCCCCACTGAAAGCAGTGGGAGGGTGCTGCATGTGGATTTTCCGTAGTGTGAACGAGCCCATAGTTTCACCACTGCTGGAGAGAGTCCCAATTGCATCCTCCTTGCTGTAGAATACTGACGTCTAAAGGGTAACTCTTTAGTAGACCCAGAACTATAATTCCCAGCATGCTACAGGCTTTTAGACTAGTGTTGAGCGCGAATATTCAAAATGCTAATTTTTATCGGCACTTTGCGATTTCTCGAATATTTAGAATGTAGTGATATATATTTGTAATGACGAATATTCATGTTTTTTTAATGCAAATTTTTATGCTAATTTTCATGCAAATTTTTATGCAAATATCGGTACTTCCAGACTGGACACTGATCTTCTTTTAGGTGAGATATATTCGCGCATGTGCACGATACAAATTTCATTACAAATTTTTGTATAAAAAAAAAAAGGAATGAACATAGCGAATATGCGAATTTCGCGAACATAGGACGAATATTCGTCCATATATTCGCGAAATATTGTAAATTTGAATATGGCCCCTGCCGCTCATCACTATTTTTGACCATGATAGGCTTTGTAGTAGTGCTGCAGCTGGAGAGCCTCAGGTTTGGAGGACCGCCGCTCTAGGGACAGAATTCAGCAGCATCCAATGAAGCGGCATTAACTCCTCTTTGCCGGTGTTAATCCTCCACCGTCTCCCTGAATATCTTTATACGACTCCTCATCAATGCATTTCTTGCTCCAGCACACCGTCAATCGCCACTTGAATATTGAGTCCGGCAGAACGCGTAAAAGCGCCTCCTGAATATTCATTTCCAGCAGCGCCATGTAAATATTCGGTATTCCCCCCCCCCCCCCCCCCCACACACACACACATTGCTATGGAAGCAGGAGAAACCCTAAGAGCATCAATGCAAAATATTCTGCATTCAGTTCATTCGAGTGTGTGCTTCATATTGCAATTCTCTCATTTAAATCCTCCTCCCCCCCCCCTCCTCATCCCGAGAACCGCAGTAGGTAACATCTTATGGAAAATGTGAAAATAATAATTCACATTGAAGTCTCTTCCATACACAATTTGGGATCTGAGAAGCATGACAAGAGCCGGAGAACAAAGATTGCGGACTCAGGAGCTCAGTACGACTTTTCGTTTTTTTTTTTTTTGTGCTCATAATCTCTTTCAGTCCTGCGGAGTATGTGAAAGTAAGTCAGCATATTTCAGATAATGCTTCATGGTTGAGCTGAATAGTTTGAACAAAAGTCGTCTTTCCCGGTAATATATGTCCCGCGGAAATATGTTTTCTACACGCGCAGCATAATTTATTCTTACAAAAAAAAAAAAATAATAATCTGCAGGACGGAAAATTTGGGTCAGACGCGCTTTGGACGGAGTCCACGGCACTAAAGTTTATAGACTTAGAAGGAAAAAAAGTGGAACTTGTCTGGGAAGAAACTACTGAAAAGTTTAAAGGGGTACTCTGCCAAAAAACATCTTATCCCCCGCCGCTGGGGACCCCCGCAATCTATGGAGTGGCACCCCAGTTATCTGTGCACGGAGCGAACTCTGCTCCAGATGACTGGCAACTACAGCCACCACGCCCCCTCCATTCATGTCTATGGGAGGAGGCGTGACGGCTACGTAGTAGTCGTCACGCCCCCTCCCATAGACATGAATGGAGGGGACGTGGTATGATGTAGCTGCAAGCTTCCGTGTTCCAGACGCCGCCGCTGCCGGCCCAGAGATCGCGGGGGTCCCCAGTGGCGGGACCCCCGTGATCAGACATCTTATTCCCTATGCTTCGGATAGGGGATAAGATGTTTTTCGGCAGAGTACCCCTTTAACCCCCTAAGGTGTCATTTTTTTTTTTTTTTGCGCTTTCGTTTTTTTCCTTCTCGCTTTCTAATAGCGATGTCGCTTTGAGTTTTCAACTCACAGACCCAAAGGAGGGCGTGTTTTTTGGCGCCACCAATTGTACTTTGTAATGACATCACAAATTTAACCACAAAATCTACAGTGAAACAAAAAATTAATTATGCCTTGGGCCAAATTAGCAAACAAAAGCTATTTTTCAAATTTTGGGGGGCTTCTGTTTTCGGTAAAAATCTTTATTCTGTAGGTCCATACAATTACAACAATATCCAATTTATATAGGTTTCTTTTTATTTTACTACTTTTACAAAATTGCTACTTTTTGTAGGAAAAGGAGTATTCTTAAAATTGTCCTTTTCTGACCCCTATAGCTCTTTTAGTTTTTCCTATAATGGGCTGTAAAGGGGCTAATTTTTTGTGCCATAATCTGTAGTTTTCATTGGTACTGTTTGTTTTGATGGGACTTATTGATTGCTTTTAGTTTTATATATATATATATATATATATATATATATATATATATATATATTTTTTTTTTTTTTTTTTTTTTTGAGTATATGAAGTAATTATGTGTTGTTTTTTTTTGTTTTTTTGTGTTTTTACATTTACTCCATTCACCCTGTGGTTTAAATAATGTTATATTTTGATAGTTTGGACATATGTTTATTTTTTGTTTATATTATTTTAGTAACAAAATGGAAAAAGGGAGGTGATTTAAACATTTATTAAGAAAGAGGCTTATTCCCATTTATTAAAGGGTACCTCTCATCAAAAAAACTTTTGATATATTATAGATTATTGTATGCAGAATAACTTTACAATTGCATGTTATTAAAAAATATGCTTCTTTCTATTTAATTTTCCACTTTGAAGAAATGACCACTAGGGGTCTCCCTACCAGTCCTGGCAGCAAGCATTTCAGACTCATGCTGGAGTCCTAAACACTACGAGCTGCCAGTCTGCTTTGTTCACAAAGGAGAACACTCAGAGCTGCCAGCCTGCTTTGTTCACAGCCTGTTTGGCTGTGAACAAAGCAGGCTGGCAGCTCTGAGTGTTTAGGACTCCAGCATGAGTCAGAAATGCTTGCTGACAGGACTGATCGGGAAAAATACAATAGAAAGAATAGCATATTTTTCATTAACATGCTATTGGAAAGTTATTCAACATTCATTAATCTAAAATGTATCAAAAGTTTATTTGATGAGAGGTACCCTTTAACATTTTTTCTTTTACATATAAATAAGATTTTTTTTAAATCTCCATAGGGGACTGTTACATGTAATCTTTCAACTGCACACACTGAACAATGCTATGCCTTAGCATCAAGGGAGGTCAGACAGGCCAGGCAAGCAGAAAAGTTACAAAATCAGCAGACAAACAGGAATAATGTAGTTAAACAGGAACAAGGCAGGAAGTCCAAACTAAGAGGGAAGATCAGTACAAAACAGAAGTAGATTTAGAGTCAGAGCAAGCAAGGGTCAAACCAAGAGAGCCGCAAAGGTCATCATCAACAGGAAACGGCAACGCCAGGTCACAAGCAGAAGTCAGGTAATGGAAGAGGGAAACAGAAATAGGAATGCTGGTGAAGGGATAAAACTGCTATCACAGGCAACGATAGTAAAATGCCCGATGTGTTAAACTACAACCCCCATCATTCCCAGACAGCTGTTGGCTGTCTGGGATGATGGGGTCATAGTTTAGCAACAGCTGGAGGCTCCCTCTCTGGGAACACAGGCTCTGTTTATATTATTCAAAATTCATAATGAGAACAGAACTATACACACCCCCCTGGCTCCCGGCTGTAGCTTCGCCTCTAATGATGTCATCATTAGGGGCGGGGCTACAAAGACCAGACCAGAGCTGAAGCCTGGTAAGTGATTTTCTGGCTACTGTAGCCAGTATATACAGCCATCAATAGCTATCTATATACTGTATACCCCACATAGATTTAATTAGTGCTGCTCAGCAGCGTGAGTTAACTCTTTCCTTGCTGGGCTGGCACATAGTGCACAGCCCAGCCAGAGGTTTACGGGAATTCACTGTATGTTCCTACTGGGCAGGAGGTGTATAATTTATATCTCCTGCTCAGGATCAGTTGCGCAGTCACAGCTCAGCCACGCTAGGAGGGGGACTCCTGTCAGAATAGTGAAGTGAAGTCCCTGCTCCTGTATGGTATACAGGGGTGCGATATGCATCCCTGTACACTATATGGCTGGCTGAGTTATGTAGTGTTGCTATGCATTAATACTTTTGGATTTTGCAAGCATTTGATACTGTTCCTCATAGACGCTCTTGTTTAATTTATTTATCAATGATATAGAGGATGGTATTAACAGCTCTGTTTCTATCTTTGCAGATGACACCAAGCTTTGTAGCACAGTACAGTCTATAGAGGATGTGTATAGGTTACAGGATGACTTGGATAGACTAAGTGTCTGGGCATCTACAGGGAAAATGAGGTTTAATGTGGATAAATGTAAAGTTATACATCTGGGTACTAATAACCTGCAGCATCGTATGTATGGGGGGGGGGGGGGTAACTGGGAGAGAAGGATCTGGGTGACTTGTAGATCATAGACTACAGAATAGCACAATGTCAGGCAGCCGCTTCTAAGGCCAGCAGGGTATTGTCCTGTATCAGAAGAGGCATGGACTCGGGGGACAGGGACAGGTACGGCCTCACCTGGAATATGCTGTTCAGTTTTGGTCACCAGTCAATAAAAGGGACGTTGTGGATCTGGAGAAGGTGCAGAGATGTGCAACTAAACTAATAAGGGGCATGGAACATCTTAGCTATGAGGAAAGATTAAAAGAATTACATTTGTTTAGTCATGAGAAGAGACATTTAAGGGGGGAAAGGATGAAGTAAATAAGTATTTAATTCAGAAATGTAGGTGCACTACTGTGGTAGATGTAAACAATGACATTGGCTAATCCCTCAACACTGATGTTAAAATTAGCCAGTATATTCTTATATGAAGGACCTACCAGAGCCCGCACACCACGCCAAGGTTTCTCAAATGGCACGGGACCTAACACTAAACCTACCTGTGCTTGATAAGCAAAACAGGGGTCAGTGGGCAATTACAGCAGCCTCTTCCCAGATACCCTCCAGTGTGGCTAAGCACACATACAATGGGAGGAGGGGGGCAAACTACAAGCCCCACCTGAGTTGGCTGATATGTTGCCGGCCTCACAGGTGCATCTTAATGCTGCCTAGAAAGGGTTCAAGGCGCATTACATATGGAGTTTACACACCTCCAAGTATAAAGTTTAAACAACAACAAGAAACGTGGTCTCAAATGGCTGGAGGTGCTCAACCCCAAATGCGGTTGTGCATTTATACTGGGGGAGCAGATTCTGCCCTTGTAGTCCGTTGCTAGGGGCGATCCCCAGCATAAAAATGCATACAATGGAGGATGCCTGCAGCGGACTACAAGTGCCACAATAGAATCCTACACCAGATAAACGGTGTGGATGTGTAACAATTAGAATAATAAAGGAATTTAGGTGCACTATGTGGTAGATGTAAACAATGACATTGGCTATCCCTCAACAATGGCCCCTGTTTTGCTTATCATGCACAGGTAGGTTTAGTGTTAGGTCCCGTGCCACTTGAGAGACCTTGGCATTGGTGAGCGGGCTCTGGTGTGTCCTACATATAAGGATACACTGGCGAATGTCTCAATTTTAACATCAGTGTTGAGGGATAGCCAATGTATTGTTTACATCTACCACAGTAGTGCACATATATTCCTGTATTATTCTAATTGTTACACATCCACACCGTCTATCTGGTGTAGGAGGCCATTGTGGCACTTGTAGTCCTCTGCAGGCATCCTCCATTTTATGCATTTTTATGCTGAGGATCCCCCCTAGCAACGGACTACAAGGACAGGATCTGCTCCCCCAGTATAAATGCACAATTGTACAACTGCATTTGGGGTTGAGCACCTCCAGCCATTTGAGACTACGTTTCTTGTTGTTATATAAGTATATAAATGGCCCATTCAAAAAATATGGAGAAAACTGTTCTAAGTTAAACCAAAGGACAAGGGGGCACTCCCTCCATCTGGAGAAGAAAAGGTTTATTCTCAAGGGTCGACACGCCTTCTTTACCATAAGAACTGTGAATTTATGGAACAGTCTACCTCAGGAACTGGTCACAGCAGGAACAGATGAAATCTTCAAAACAGGGTTAGATACATTCCTAGAACAAAATAACATTAATGCTCATGCAGAAATATAAAATCAAATCCCTTCCCCTTCATCCAACCAAACCCCTTCTCTTCAATTCCTTGGCTGAACTTGGTTGGATCTATGTCTGTTTTCATCCATACTATGTAACTATGTACTTACCTCCTTACACTCCGTGGGCTGGGAGTTCTGCATCCAGCCCACGGAGTGGTACCACAGGGTACAAAATTGGTTGTGTCCCCATGCCTGAAAAAAAGCCAGAACAACTACCAAAATGCAGGGAAAAGCTGTGGTCATTTTCTGACCTTTTTGTTGCTGAAATAAATAAATAAATAAATAAATCAAGTGGAAACTTAACCTAAAATTATTTGTGTTGTTTGTTTAGTTAGATTGTGTTTTTCTAGTTGCGACCTCATTTTACTAGTCATCAATACGGAAATCCAGGTAGTTTCAATGGGTTCACTTACTTTGTCTCGCGACTGTAAATGGAGCCTAATCTTGGACAAATTATACAATCACAAAAAGAGTGTTATTGATTTAAAGGGTTACTCCGCAAACTGTTCTGAACGCTGGAGTCGACGCCGGGAGCTCGTGATGTCATAGTCTTGCCTCCTCATGATCTCACGCCCCGCCCCCTCAATGCAAGTCTATGGGAGGGGGCGTGACAGTCATCACGCCCCCTCCCACAGACTTGCATTGAGGGGGCAGGTGTGATGTTATAGCCCAGCCTCCTCATGATGTCACGCCCCGCCCCCTGCGTCCGTGCCGGCTCAAGCGTTGTGAACAGTTTGTTCCAAACGCTGAGCAGTGGAGTACCCCTTTAAGGCTGCATTCACACCTTTTTTTTTACATATGGGAGCCAGATCCGGCTGGGGGAGGGGAAAACTGGGCGCTCCCGTACCCCAGCCGGATCAGCCTGTGACTCCATTTACTTTTATCAGTTTTTACCCGTATCCAGTTTTGGACCGGACCTGGAACCGTAGTATACTACGGTTTTAGGTCCGGTCAGGAAACCGCTTACGGGTCAAAAATGAGCCGACCGGAGTCACCGTTTGAGTCCGGTCGGCTCATTAAAGTAAATGGAGTTACGGGCTGATCCGGCTGGGGTACGGGAGCGCCCGGTTTTCCTCTCCCCCAGCCGGATCCGGCACCTGTATGTAAAGAATGAGGTGTGAATGCAGCCTAACTGAACTCCGAGGAAAACGTAAACTCTGCATAAACCTCTGAATAAATCCTAAAGTTCCGTCCTTCGCCGTCACCCGTGGTCGCAGGTGCTCCTCATATATTTATTTCCTGCCAAATGCAACACAAATGTGGGATTTGCTCACAGAGTCAGACACCTGCTCCCCCTCCACAAGTGTGAAATTATGTAGAGGCACGTCTATGGGCGCCTGTCTGTATTCTCTCTCTTCATCAGAAATATGTATCTTATGTATGCGGAAATATGGGGGTGCAGGAGCTCAATACACACATCAGACTACTCAATTATTTATCCTATTCTATCAAGATGGCATGGGATGATACATTCTGTTTACCAATCCGATATGATTTATAGGGAAACTGACACATTAAACATGGTGTCTGATCTGCCGGCAGGATGTTATAGAGCAGGCGGAGCTGAGCAGATGATATATACAAAACAGCACAATCTGCAGGTATCATGTTATAGAGCAGGAGGAGCTGAGCAGATGATATATACAATACAGTGCAATCTGCAGGTAACATGTTATAGAGCAGGAGGAGCTGAGCAGAAGATATATACAATACAGTACAATATGTAGGTATCATGTTATAGAGCAGGGTGAGCTGAGCAGATGATATATACAATACAGTACAATCTGCAGGTTGTCACGATTCGGCTTACAGGTAGTGGATCCTCTGTGTCAGCGAGGGATTGGCGTGGACCGTGCTGGTGGACCGGTTCTAAGAGGCTACTGGTGTTCACCAGAACCCGCCGCAAAGCGGGATGGTCTTGCTGCGGCAGTAGCAACCAGGTCGTATCCACTAGCAACGGCTCAACCTCGCTGACTGCTGAGAAGGCGTGGGACAGAAGGACTAGGCAGAGGCAAGGTTAGACGTAGCAGAAGGTCGGGGCAGGCGGCAAGGTTCATAGTCAAGATGGATAGCAGGAGTTCAGGTAACACAGGCTTTGGACAACACTAAACGCTTTCACTGGCACAAGGCAACAAGATCCGGCAAGGGAGTTCAGGGGCAGTGAGCAGATATAGCCAGGGAGCAGGGGGAAGCCAATTAAGCTAATTGGGCCAGGCACCAATCATTGGTGCACTGGCCCTTTAAGTCTCAGAGAGCCGGCGCGCGCGCCCTAGAGAGCGGAGCCGCGCGCGCCAGTACCCCCCCCCCTTAGGTCTCCCCCTTTTTTTGTCCGACAACTGCTTTACCTGGGACGAGGACACCGGGAGTGAATGGAGGGATTCCTCAAAGGCAGGCAGTACAGCAGGAGTGGGAATGGGGAGGGAGGGCAGAGGGCGAAGCCTGGCACGGGGCAGTGTGTCACCAGGACGGGGGCCATGAGGAGGCACTGAGGCTTGCCTGACGGGACTGGGAGGGGGGGAGAGGCACTTCCTATGGCAAGCAGAGTCCCAGTTCTTGATCTCCCCGGTGGTCCAGTCAAGGGTGGGAGAATGAAGCCGGAGCCATGGCAGACCGAGGAGGACCTCAGAGGTACAGTTGGGAAGGACGAAGAACTCAATCACTTCGTGATGGGGTCCAATACACATCAAGAGGGGTTCTGTGCGGTAACGCACGGTGCAATCCAATCTGACTCCGTTGACCGCGGAAATGTAGAGCGGCTTGACGAGACGGGTCACCGGGATGCAGAATTTATTCACCAAAGACTCCAAAATGAAATTCCCAGAGGCACCAGAGTCCAAGCAGGCCACGGCTGAGAGGGAGGAGTTGGCTGAAGGAGAAATCCGCACGGGCACCGTGAGACGTGGAGAAGCAGACTTTGAACCAAGAGACGCCACACCCACGTGAGCTGGGTGCGTGCGTGCGTTTCCCAGACGTGGAGAACGAATAGGGCAATCCACCAAGAAATGCTCGGTACTGGCACAGTACAAAGATTTTCTTCCCTACGGCGATTCCTCTCTTCCTGGGTCAGGCGAGACCGATCCACTTGCATGGCCTCCTCGGCGGGAGGCCCAGGCGTAGACTGCAAAGGATGCTGTGGGAGAGGTGCCCAGAGATCTAAGTCTTTTTCCTGGCGGAGCTCCTGATGTCTCTCAGAAAAACGCATGTCAATGCGGGTGGCCAAATGGATAAGTTCTTGCAGGTTGGCAGGAATCTCTCGTGCGGCCAGCACATCCTTGATGCTACTGGATAGGCCTTTTTTAAAGGTCGCGCAGAGAGCCTCGTTATTCCATGATAATTCGGAAGCAAGAGTACGAAATTGGATGGCGTACTGAAGAATTACCCTGGACCAGGTTCAGCAGGGCAGTCTCGGCAGAAGAAGCTCGGGCTGGTTCCTCGAAGACACTACGGACTTCAGCGAAGAAGGACTGGACTGTAGCTGTGGCAGGATCATTGCGGTCCCAGAGCGGTGTGGCCCAAGACAAGGCCTTTCCTGAAAGAAGGCTCACTACGAACGCCACCTTAGACCGTTCTGTAGGAAACAAGTCCGACAACATCTCCATATGCAGGGAACATTGAGACAGAAATCCACGGCAGAGTCTAGAGTCCCCATCAAATTTGTCCGGCAGGGACAAGCGGAGGCTAGGAGCGGCCACTCGCTGCGGAGGAGGTGCAGGAGCTGGCGGAGGAGATGGTTGCTGCTGTAGCAGAGGCAGAAGTTGCTGTAACGTGGCGGTCAACTGCGACAGCTGCTGTCCTTGTTGGGCAATCTGCTGCGATTGCTGAGCGACCACCGTGGTAAGGTCAGCGAGACTTGGCAGCGGCACCTCAGCGGGATCCATGGCCGGATCTACTGTCACGATTCGGCTTACAGGTAGTGGATCCTCTGTGTCAGCGAGGGATTGGCGTGGACCGTGCTGGTGGACCGGTTCTAAGAGGCTACTTGTGTTCACCAGAGCCCGCCGCAAAGCGGGATGGTCTTGCTGCGGCAGTAGCAACCAGGTCGTATCCACTAGCAACGGCTCTACCTCGCTGACTGCTGAGAAGGCGTGGGACAGAAGGACTAGGCAGAGGCAAGGTCAGACGTAGCAGAAGGTCGGGGCAGGCGGTAAGGTTCGTAGTCAAGATGGATAGCAGGAGTTCAGGTAACACAGGCTTTGGACACACTAAACGCTTTCACTGGCACAAGGCAACAAGATCCGGCAAGGGAGTGCAGGGGCAGTGAGCAGATATAGCCAGGGAGCAGGTGGAAGCCAATTAAGCTAATTGGGCCAGGCACCAATCATTGGTGCACTGGCCCTTTAAGTCTCAGAGAGCCGGCGCGCGCGCGCCAGCACATGACAACAGGGGACCGGGACGGGTAAGTGACTTGGGATGCGATTCGCGAGCGGGTGCGTCCCGCTGTGCGAATCGCATCCCCGACGGCCATGTCAGTGCAGCGCTCCCGGTCAGCGGGACCGACCGGGGCACTGCAGGGAGAGAGACGCCGTGAGCGCTCCGGGGAGGAGCAGGGACCCGGAGCGCTCGGCGTAACACAGGTATCATGTTATAGAGCAGGAGGAGCTGAGCAGATGATATATACAATACAGTACAATCTGCAGGTATCATGTTATAGAGCAGGAGGAGCTGAGCAGAAGATATATACAATACAGTACAATTTGCAGGTATCATCTTATAGAGCAGGAGGAGCTGAGCAGATGATATATACAATACAGTACAATCTGCAGGTATCATGTTATAGAGCAGGAGGAGCTGAACAGATGATATATACAA
Organism: Hyla sarda; assembly: GCF_029499605.1. NCBI lineage: Eukaryota > Metazoa > Chordata > Amphibia > Anura > Hylidae > Hyla > Hyla sarda. Next base: position 300,258,164 of record NC_079194.1, on the reverse strand, counting down.
TACAGTACAATCTGCAGGTATAATGTTATAGAGCAGGAGGAGCTGAGCAGATGATATATACAATACAGTACAATCTGCAGGTATCATATTATAGAGCAGGAGGAGCTGAGCAGATGATATATACAATACAGTACAATCTGCAGGTATCATGTTATAGAGCAGGAGGAGCTGAGCAGATGATATATACAATACAGTACAATCTGCAGGTATCATGTTATAGAGCAGGAGGAGCTGAGCAGATGATATATACAATATAGTACAATCTGCAGGTATCATGTTATAGAGCAGGAGGAGCTGAAAAGATGATATTTACAATACAGGACAATCTGCAGGTATCATATTATAGAGCAGGAGGAGCTGAGCAGATGATATATACAATACAGTACAATCTGCAGGTATAATGTTATAGAGCAGGAGGAGCTGAGCAGATGATATATACAATACAGTACAATCTGCAGGTATCATATTATAGAGCAGGAGGAGCTGAGCAGATGATATATACAATACAGTACAATCTGCAGGTATCATGTTATAGAGCAGGAGGAGCTGAGCAGATGATATATACAATACAGTACAATCTGCAGGTATCATGTTATAGAGCAGGAGGAGCTGAGCAGATGATATATACAATACAGTACAATCTGCAGGTATCATGTTATAGAGCAGGAGGAGCTGAGCAGATGATATATACAAATACAGTACAATCTGCAGGTATAATGTTATAGAGCAGGAGGAGCTGAGCAGACGATATATACAATACAGTACAATCTGCAGGTATCATGTTATAGAGCAGGAGGAGCTGAGCAGGTGATATATACAATATAGTACAATCTGCAGGTATCATGTTATAGAGCAGGAGGAGCTGAGCAGACGATATATACAAATACAGTACAAACTGCAGGTATCATGTTATAGAGCAGGAGGAGCTGAGCAGATGATATATACAATACAGTACAATCTGCAGGTATCATGTTATAGAGCAGGAGGAGCTGAGCAGAAGATATATACAATACAGTACAATTTGCAGGTATCATCTTATAGAGCAGGAGGAGCTGAGCAGATGATATATACAATACAGTACAATCTGCAGGTATCATGTTATAGAGCAGGAGGAGCTGAACAGATGATATATACAATACAGTACAATCTGCAGGTATAATGTTATAGAGCAGGAGGAGCTGAGCAGATGATATATACAATACAGTACAATCTGCAGGTATCATATTATAGAGCAGGAGGAGCTGAGCAGATGATATATACAATACAGTACAATCTGCAGGTATCATGTTATAGAGCAGGAGGAGCTGAGCAGATGATATATACAATACAGTACAATCTGCAGGTATCATGTTATAGAGCAGGAGGAGCTGAGCAGATGATATATACAATACAGTACAATCTGCAGGTATCATGTTATAGAGCAGGAGGAGCTGAAAAGATGATATTTACAATACAGGACAATCTGCAGGTATCATATTATAGAGCAGGAGGAGCTGAGCAGATGATATATACAATACAGTACAATCTGCAGGTATAATGTTATAGAGCAGGAGGAGCTGAGCAGATGATATATACAATACAGTACAATCTGCAGGTATCATATTATAGAGCAGGAGGAGCTGAGCAGATGATATATACAATACAGTACAATCTGCAGGTATCATGTTATAGAGCAGGAGGAGCTGAGCAGATGATATATACAATACAGTACAATCTGCAGGTATCATGTTATAGAGCAGGAGGAGCTGAGCAGATGATATATACAATACAGTACAATCTGCAGGTATCATGTTATAGAGCAGGAGGAGCTGAGCAGATGATATATACAAATACAGTACAATCTGCAGGTATAATGTTATAGAGCAGGAGGAGCTGAGCAGACGATATATACAATACAGTACAATCTGCAGGTATCATGTTATAGAGCAGGAGGAGCTGAGCAGGTGATATATACAATACAGTACAATCTGCAGGTATCATGTTATAGAGCAGGAGGAGCTGAGCAGACGATATATACAAATACAGTACAAACTGCAGGTATCATGTTATAGAGCAGGAGGAGCTGAGCAGATGATATATACAATACAGTACAATCTGCAGGTATCATGTTATAGAGCAGGAGGAGCTGAGCAGAAGATATATACAATACAGTACAATTTGCAGGTATCATCTTATAGAGCAGGAGGAGCTGAGCAGATGATATATACAATACAGTACAATCTGCAGGTATCATGTTATAGAGCAGGAGGAGCTGAACAGATGATATATACAATACAGTACAATCTGCAGGTATAATGTTATAGAGCAGGAGGAGCTGAGCAGATGATATATACAATACAGTACAATCTGCAGGTATCATATTATAGAGCAGGAGGAGCTGAGCAGATGATATATACAATACAGTACAATCTGCAGGTATCATGTTATAGAGCAGGAGGAGCTGAGCAGATGATATATACAATACAGTACAATCTGCAGGTATCATGTTATAGAGCAGGAGGAGCTGAGCAGATGATATATACAATACAGTACAATCTGCAGGTATCATGTTATAGAGCAGGAGGAGCTGAAAAGATGATATTTACAATACAGGACAATCTGCAGGTATCATATTATAGAGCAGGAGGAGCTGAGCAGATGATATATACAATACAGTACAATCTGCAGGTATAATGTTATAGAGCAGGAGGAGCTGAGCAGATGATATATACAATACAGTACAATCTGCAGGTATCATATTATAGAGCAGGAGGAGCTGAGCAGATGATATATACAATACAGTACAATCTGCAGGTATCATGTTATAGAGCAGGAGGAGCTGAGCAGATGATATATACAATACAGTACAATCTGCAGGTATCCTGTTATAGAGCAGGAGGAGCTGAGCAGATGATATATACAATACAGTACAATCTGCAGGTATCATGTTATAGAGCAGGAGGAGCTGAGCAGATGATATATACAAATACAGTACAATCTGCAGGTATAATGTTATAGAGCAGGAGGAGCTGAGCAGACGATATATACAATACAGTACAATCTGCAGGTATCATGTTATAGAGCAGGAGGAGCTGAGCAGGTGATATATACAATACAGTACAATCTGCAGGTATCATGTTATAGAGCAGGAGGAGCTGAGCAGACGATATATACAAATACAGTACAAACTGCAGGTATCATGTTATAGAGCAGGAGGAGCTGAGCAGATGATATATACAAATACAGTACAATCTGCAGGTATAATGTTATAGAGCAGGAGGAGCTGAGCAGATGATATATACAAATACAGTACAATCTGCAGGTATAATGTTATAGAGCAGGAGGAGCTGAGCAGATGATATATACAATACAGTACAATCTGCAGGTATCATGTTATAGAGCAGGAGGAGCTGAGCAGATGATATATACAATACAGTACAATCTGCAGGTATCATGTTATAGAGCAGGAGGAGCTGAGCAGATGATATATACAATACAGTACAATCTGCAGGTATAATGTTATAGAGCAGGAGGAGCTGAGCAGATGATATATACAAATACAGTACAACATTGCAGGAGATTCAGTGTAACTTGTATTTTATTTGTTTAGATCTCAGCCTAGGAGTCCAGTGGGCGGTTCTAATGAGTGATTGACAGTCTTCCCTGTATAAGTGGGCATAAAGACCATCTCTGATTTGCACCACCCACTGGACTCCAAAGCCCAGAATGGGCAAAGGTTTAAATGAATAAATTACACGTTTTACTGACTCTTTCTATTTTTCATGCATACTTTATATATTATGGCCATCAGTTTTTTTAAGTTTCTACTCGCTGTTGGTAGATGGGGGACATCTAGAGGATAAAGGACCAATCCTGGTCATGTGATCCATGGGTGCAGGACTTATTACAGTTACAGGACATTTTTATCATAGCTATGTCTGCAGTGATATGGTGATCACATGACCAGGATCCTGTAGTATCCAATATCCTCAATATCCAATCTGCCATGGGCAGACACCAGCTTTTTAACGACCGAGACTGCTGTTATAGGGGGCACTCCTGACTATACAGTTAGACTGCTGTTATAGGGGGCACTCCTGACTATACAGTTAGACTGCTGTTATAGGGGGCACTCCTGACTATACAGTTAGACTGCTGTTATAGGGGGTGCTCCAGATTACATAGTTAGACTGCTGTTATAGGGGGTGCTCCAGATTACATAGTTAGACTGCTGTTATAGGAGGTGCTCCAGACTACATAGTTAGACTGCTGTTATAGGGGGCACTCCTGACTATACAGTTAGACTGCTGTTATAGGAGGTGCTCCAGATTACATAGTTAGACTGCTGTTATAGGGGGCGCTCCTGACTATACAGTTAGACTGCTGTTATAGGGGGGCTCCAGACTACATAGTTAGACTGCTGTTATAGGGAGCGGTCCTGACTACACAGTTAGACTGCTGTTATAGGGGGGCTCCAGACTACACAGTTAGACTGCTGTTATAGGGGGCGCTCCAGACTACACAGTTAGACTGCTGTTATATGGGGCGCTCCAGACTACACAGTCAGACTGCTGTTATAGGGGGGCTCCAGACTACACAGTTAGACTGTTGTTATAGGGGGCGCTCCAGACTACATAGTTAGATTGCTGTTATAGGGGGCTCCAGACTACGCAGTTAGACTGCTGTTATAGGGGGCACTCCAGACTACACAGTTAGACTGCTGTTATATGGGGCGCTCCAGACTACACAGTTAGACTGCTCTTATAGGGGGAGCTCCAGACTACACTGCCAGACTGCTGTTATAGGGGGCTCTCCAGACTACACAGTTAGACTGCTGTTATAGGGGGCGCTCCAGACTACATACTTAGACTGCTGTTATAGGGGGGCTCCAGACTACGCAGTTAGACTGCTCTTATAGGGGGAGCTCCAGACTACACTGCCAGACTGCTGTTATAGGGGGTGCTCCAAGCTGCACAGCCAGGCTGCTTTTATAGGGAGAGCTCCAGATTACACAACCAGACTTCTGTTATAGGGGGAGCTCCAGACTACAAAACCAGACTTCTGTTATAGGGAGAGCTCCAGATTTCACATACAGACTGATGTTATATGGGGCTCTCCAGACTACACAACCAGACTGTTGTTAAAGGGGGCACTTCAGACTACACAACCCAGACTGCTGTTATAGGGGTCGCTCCAGACTACACTGCCAGACTGCTGTTATAGGAGGTGCTCCAGACTACCCAACCCAGACTGCTGTTATAGGGGTCGCTCCAGACTACACTGCCAGACTTCTGTCATAGGGTGACCTCCAGACTACACAGACAGAATGTTCTTATTGGGGGAAATCCAAACTACATATCCAGATTGCTGTTAAAGGTGGATCTTCAGACTAAACTGCCAGACTGCTGTTATTGGGAACACTTTCAACTGCGTAACTAGACTGCTGTTATAAGGAGCACTCCAGAATATACAACCAGACTGCTATTATAGGGGGGGACTCCAGACTACACGATCAGACTGCTGTTATAGGGGGAGCTCCAGACTACACTGCCAGACTGCTGTAATAGGCACTTTAGGCTGCACAACTAGACTGCTGTTTTAGGCATTGTCATTAGGGATGAAGCAAATCTTTAAGTCATTTGGGACCTAATTCCATTAATATTATAATTTTGGGAAAATCACAAAGCTCCCCAAGACCTTGCAATTGTCACAACCTTAACTTCTCAATAACTGTGACATTTCCCTATAGAAATCGCATCAGAATACTCAATATTTCTCATGGAAAACAACCCTACTCTGGTTAGGAGCTGTGACTCTAATCTAGTGATATAAGCCGCCGCTCCTTCAGAGAAATTGTCCTTGTTATGACAAGAAAGTCTCTTAATTATTACTTGGCAGTGACTTTGAGTTACAGATGTCCTATGGCAGAGAACGGGCGGACGTGCCTGTCTACCAGACCCATGCCGAGGACATTCTTAAAGGGTTTATCCCATGAATCAATATTATTCCAAAAGTCCTTAATGGCTCTTAAAGGCGTATTCCGCTGCTGGGACCCCCCGGAATCTCCCTGCAGCGCCCCCGCATTCTATGCGGGGACTGCGTCTCTAGTTTCCAGGAAAGGCCACGCCCCCTCCATTCATGTCTATGGGAGGGGGCGTGTAGTGGGACACCAGGAGAGTTGAGGCAGGGGAATCCTCTATATTGTTTCCCCTGGAAATTTTTATTTTAAATTTTTTTAAATGAACTGGTGCCAGAAAGTTAAACAGATTTCTAAATGACTTCTATTTAAAAATCTTAATCCTTTCAGTACTTATTAGCTGCTGTATGATCCACAGGAAGTCCTTTTCTTTTTACATTTCCTTTCTGACTGACCACAGTGCTCTCTGCTGACACCTCTGTCCATTTAAGGAACTGTCCGGAGCAGGATAGGTTTGCTATGAGGATTTGCTCCTGCTCTGAACAGTTCCTAAAATGGACAGAGGTGTCAGCAGAGAGCACTGTGGTCAGACAGAAAGGAAATTCCAAAAGAAAAGAACTTGCTCTGCAGCATAAAGCAGCTGATAAGTACTGGAAGAATTAAGATTTTTAAATAGAAGTAATTTACAAATCTGTTTAACTTTCTGGCACCAGTTGATAAAAATAAAAATGTTTTACAGTGGAGTAAAGGTCATGTATATCCGGAAAACAATCACTATGTAACATTGCGCTTATATAACATCCAGCATGGTGTGGGGTCTTTTTCTGGTTCCGTAGACAAAAAAAATTAGTTTTTGGATGAATTAAATATGGTTCTTTTTTGCATGTATGACTATTGCATTGTACAGGGGAGGTTGTAGTGCAGGCTTGCTGTGTGTAGTACAGTGACCCCCCCCCCCCCCCCGACCTACGATGGCCCCGACATACGATCATTTCAACATACGATCACTCTCAGAGGCAGCATCAACATACGATGCTTTTGTATGTCGGGGCGATCGCATAAACGGCTATCCGGCAGCGCAGACTGCTTCAGCTGCCCCCTGGATAGCAGTTTACGGTGCCCCGTGTGATCCGCTGACGATCACTTACCTGTCCTCGGGGCTCCGGCGCGTCCTCTTCGGGATCCCCTGCATCGTCGGCGCTCTCCATCGTCGTCATCACGTCGCTGCGCACGCCGTCCCGTCATCCAATAGGAGCGGCGTGCGTAGCGACGTGATTGCGGCGACGAAGAGGGAGGATGCCGGGGAAGCAGAGGCCTTGCCGGAGCGTCGGGGACACCTCGGGGACGCGGGGACAATGATGGGAGGTGACATCCAGGGCAGCGGTGACGAGCGGTGACGGTCCGGAGCGGCGGGGACAGGTGAGTATAACCTCCAATACAAGTGGTCTACAACCTGCGGACCTCCAGATGTTGCAAAACTACAACTCCCAGCATGCCCGGACAGCCAATGGCTGTCCGGGCATGCTGGGTGTTGTAGTTTTGCAACATCTGGAGGTCTGCAGGTTGTAGACCACTGTCCTATACTTTACATTGCACGGATCCCTCAACATACGATGGTTTCAACAAACGATGGTCGATTTGGAACGGATTACCATCGTATGTTGAGGGACCACTGTAGTCTTTTAGCAATGTTACGTGGCAGGGTGGTGTACCTAACCCCATGTTCCCCTGTAAGCCCAAGCAATGTTTCATTAATGGAGTTGTCCCTGTAAGTACATGGAAAGAACTGAAACTTAACTGAACATTCTGTGGAAGTCCAATTATAACACAGTCTTGCATACAAAGTTTCACTTTTTGAGTGAGAAGTTGGTCACTGTCCCTTTAAGAAATACCTTCTGACTTGTTTCTATTTGAAATTGTACTCAATTCCCTTTGTGGACGGCGTACACTGAAGAACTTCTGTGACTATAGGTCACTGAAGAGATTAGTGTATGCAGATGGGTCCTTGTTTAGCTCTTCTCCCCTCCTCTGGCTAAACAACACTACTTCTTGGAGCTGAACACTTGAGCTTTTTACCCTCACAGCGTGGACTGGAAACAACATTTTTAAGCAAACTCCCATTAGAGGGGTACTCCGCCCCTAGACATCTTATCCCCTATCCAAAGGATAGGGGAAAAGATTGCTGATTGTGGGGGGGACCCCCGCGATCTCGGCTGAGGCACCCCAGACATCCGGTGCACGGAGCGAAATTCGCTCCGTGCCGGATGACTGACGATGCGGGGAGGAGGCTCGTGACGTCACGGTCACACCCCGCTCGTAACTTCACGGTCATACCCCCTCAATGCAAGTCTATAGGAGGGGGCGTGACGGCCATCACGCCCCCTCCCATAGACTTGCATTGAGGGTGTGTGGCCGTGACGTCACGAGCAGGGCGTGACCATGGCGTCACGAGCCCCTCTCCTGACTGCTCTCCTGACTGCTACCCATAGATGTCATTCAGGATAATGGGATAAAGCTCCTTCTGCAGGCAGAAAGCTACAATTAGCCTGAGGGTTTCCCTGGGTCCCAGTGCCCTCCATATTGTCATGAGATCGGAGCCATGTGGCTGTCTGCAGCGGTCACATCCAGATTTGTAAATTACTTCTATATAAAATCTTAATCCTTCCAGTACTTATCAGCTGCTTTATGCTCTCCAAGAAGTTGTATAGTTCTTTCCAGTCTGACCACAGTGCTCTCTGCTAACACCTCTGTGCGTGTCAGGAACTGTCCAGAGCATGAGCATTTTTATTCCTCCGGAGTACCCCTTTAAAGGGGTATTTCGGTAAAAAACTTTTTTTTTTTCATATCAACTGGCTCCAGAAAGTTAAACAGATTTGTAAATGACTTCTATTAAAAGATCTTAATCTTTCCAGTACTTATCAGCTGCTTAAGTTGAGTTGTTATTTTCTGTCTGAGCACAGTGCTCTCTGCTGACACCTCTGTCTGTCTCAGGAACTATCCAGAGAAGCAGAGTAGGAGCAAATCCCCATAGCAAACCTCTCCTGCTCTGGACAGTTCCTGAGACAGACAGAGGTGTCAGCAGAGAGCACTGTTGTCAGACAGAAAAGAACAACTCAACTTCAGCAGCTGATAAGTACTGAAAGGATTAAAGTGGTAGGAGCATGAGCATTTTCATTCCTCCAGAGTACCCCTATTTTTATATCGACTGGCTCCAGAAAGTTAAACAGATTTGTAAATTACTTCTGTTAAAAAATCTTAATCCTTCCAATAATTATCAGCTGCCGAAGTTGAGTTGTTCTTTTCTGTCTGGCTAGAGTGCTCTCTGCTGCTTGTCTCAGGAACTGCTCAGAGTAGAAGAGGTTTGCTATGGGGATTTGCTTCTACTCTGGACAGTTCCCGAGACAGGTGTCATCAGAGAGCACTTAGACATAAAAAGAACAACTCAACTTCAGAAGCTCATAAGTACTGAAAGGATTAAGATTTTTTAATAGAAGTTATTTAAAAATCTGTTTACTTTCTGGAGCTAGGTGATATGAAAAAAAAAAAAAAATCATTTTTCCAACATGCTACTTGATATAGGTTTCCTTTTGATAATAAACTGATCACAAAGTGTTCCCCTGGTGGGACCACCAGCTGTAATCCACGTAGAAACCTGAAGGTAAGTGTTGTATTTCCTGCAGCGCCACCACTGGGGAAATAAATCCTTATTCAACCCCCATTCACATCAATGTCATTTCTGTGTAATACAGGACAAGGTCATCGAGAAGAAGAGACACTCTTTATAGCCAATCTCCACTCCATGATGATCCTGAGACACCCCCCTAAAGTGGACACCCCCCTTTAATAGGTATTCCAAAATCTTTAAAGGGGTACTCCCGTGCCCCAGCCTTCTGAACATCCGTTTCAGAAGGCTTGGAGCAGCGGCCGTGGTGTCACAGCCACGCCCCATTGTGACGTCAAGCCATGCCCCCTCCATTGATGTCTATGGGAGGGGGCGTCACGCCCCCTTCCATAGACATCAATGGAGGGGGCTTGGCCGTGATGTCACAAAAATGTTCAGAAGGCTGGGCCACGGGAGTACCCCTTTAAAGAGTAACTATAATGGGTGGCAGAATACACATTCAAACTCCTGGCAACTCCTTACCCTGCTGTTAAAACAATTGGACTATGGATATGCCGAAAGCCTCATGCAAGCCTATAGACTCTTTAGTGATGGGTATGGCATTGCCGGGAGTTCGAACTTGTATCCTGCTGCTGCCGCAACAACATATGATTACCCTTTAACACCTTCTTTATTAATTCTAAAGTACAGGAAGTGGTCCCACCTTCACTTTGTTACGAGAAACTTACCTAGGGATGAGTTACCCATATGTAGTTCCAGGAGGGGGGGGGGGGCACCAACAAGCCAGCATAAATAGAAAGGTAGACAACTCACCACGCAGATGTACGGAACTCAAGTCTCAATTGGTAGTGGCAGTAAATAGAGGCCGGCACTCTTTAGAAGATAAAATTCCATTAACTTCATAAAAGGAATTGTCCGATTAAAAAAACAACAACCTGTGTCTGGTGTGGAAAAGTATAATAAATCAATTAACTAATATAATGTCAATTGCCATAGTGCAAAGATCTTTTATATCAGCTTTGCTTTCTCCTTTGTAGAAGTGATGTCACGTCATGCTTGGAAAGCAGTCTGCTCTGTCCCTCCACTCCGAGCAGCATGGGACAAGATGGAGCTGGAGACAGAGAGGAGCTGATTTTACTGCTAATTAGATTTTTGAATAGATAAGGCAGCAGGGAACCAATTCTTAGTCAGAGTGCTGCCTTATCTAATGAGTAATAAAGCTAAAAGGCAATAATTAATACCGGCTCCCCGCTTAACAACACTGGTCTTGTCACATGTTGACAGGAGGGAGAAGAGCAGGGACAGGAGCTCTGCTTTCGGAGCCTGTGATGTAACATCACAGCTTACAAAGGAAAGAGAACAGCTAATATAGAAGATCTATGCGCTATGGCTTATAACATTATATTAGTTAGTTGCTTAGTTATACGTTTGGACTCCATACACAGCTTTTTTATTTTCTTTCGATGAACAACCCCTTTAATAACTTTTTTAAATCCAGAAAAAGAGTCCATTAGGACATGGTGGTTATAGAGGAATTACATCATAGTGGGAGAGAACTGACGCGTTTCCAGTTTTTTTAGTTTTTTTCTTTTCCTTTATCATGGCCATGTTGGCCCCTTATTACTGCATCTGTTGCCTTGTGGAGCCAGGACAGTAACTGGATCTTTAAAATAAAAAGTGCTACAAAGGGTCAAGTTCTGGAAGCTGTCATAAAGTTACCAAACTGTGGCCTTATAATGGATAAGCTAAAATGGCCACTCACTAGTTCGTTCCCCTCCCATCGTGCTTGAAACAATGTGTATAAAATAGTGCTTCCGGAGAGAACTACACCCTAGATGATAAGACCCACATGCTGGATGAGGAACACTATAAGGACAGCTATTCATGACGTATAGCTTTACACACGGCACATTGTTACTGTCTATATAAACCCTTGTAACTGTTGTGAATACAGGAAGTATCATTTGCTGAACTTTGTATCAGAGTGATTTTCTCTCGTGCATGCACTGATCCTGATACCTAATTAGGAAGGTGGCAGACACTCATCTGATACCGGGTCCGGTTCCGATCCCTTTCAGCCTCATACAGGATAAAGTGGTTATTGTAGACTGATTATGTAGACTGAGCCATTTTGCTTGGAGCCCCCCGCCCCACCATCACAACCATAACAAGTGCATCTCCCCATACTTTCCCCAGTGCCTGTCATTGCCTCCCTTATCTCTGTCCTGTAGTATCTCTGACATTACGGATCATCCACCAGATACTATAAATTCCTGAACTGAGAGGATTGAGGAAATATCTATTTCTACTTCCTAAAATTCTGGGGCGATGTTATCTCCTGTAATCCAGCTTTACATAACAAATTAGAAATATCAAACTATATTTCGAGGCAAAGTTCCTTGACATGAAAGATTAATGCACCTAAGTCTATTTACCCTGATTATATCTTGCAGATTACTTACTGGAGAACACACTGTATCATCGCATCTCGCTCTACAACTTGTGGCTTTGCCCTTGACTTGACATTTCCGTATATATTGAGTACTTAGAGGAGCAGGAAGACGGCGGCATAAAATATTGAGTGACAACACAAACTTTCCCTCTCTGCATCTCAGAGCTTGTTCTGCAAATAATTTTGAATTGTATATTTATAATGGCGGCCGTGCACCTTCTTCATGATGTCTCACCCCATTCTAGTGCAACCAAGCCATACAATCCTACAGTCGACTGTATTCACCCCTTAGACAAGCACTCCAGTTGTTATTTTGGTGGCCCTACAGCGCCATCTGTTTTATTTCAGCACAACCGCATCCATGCATTTAACTACTGAAACTGGGTCATGTGATCACCATTCAGACCCACAGTGTTTAATATATCAGACGTAGTGGTTAATGCTGGGTCAGATTCCCTGTGAACTACAGGATGACATCATCATCTTTCAGATCACTTCTACTAGCTCCCAGACCTCTCCCTTTCAGCTCTATCTGTATACTGCTGCTACTATCTCTATGGGATCAGGATATATAGTAGTTATACACCTCCTCTCCAGCTCTATCTGTATACTGCTTCTACTATCTCTATGGGATCAGGATATATAGTAGTTATACACCTCCCCTCCAGCTCTATCTGTATACTGCTGCTACTATCTCTATGGGATCAGGATAAATAGTAGTTATACACCTCTCATTCAGCTCTATTTGTATGCTGCTGCTATCTTTATGGGATCTGGATATATAGTAGCTATACACCTCCTCTCCAGCTCTATCTGTATACTGCTGCTGCTAACTATGTGATCAGGATATATAGTAATTATACCCCTCCCCTCCAGCTCTATCTGTATACTGCTGCTGCTAACTATGTGATCAGGATATATAGTAGTTATACCCCTCCCCTCCAGCTCTATCTGTATACTGCTTCTGCTGCTATCTTTATGAGATTAGGATATAAAGCAATTATAACCCTGTTTCCCAGCTTAATCTGTATACTGCTGCAGCTATCTCTATGGGATCAGAAAATACATAGTAGTTATACACACACACAGCTCTATCTGTATACTGCTGCTATCTCTATGGGATCAGGATATATAGTAGTTATTCACGTCCTCTACAGTTCTTTCTGTATACTGCTGCTATCTCTATGGGATCAGGATAAATAGTAATTATACACCTCCCATCCAGTGTGACATTTATCATTGGCTTTACACCACTTTAATGTTCTAAATGTCCCTGCAAATTTAGCGCAGTTGCATTTTTTGTGCAATTTTCGGTAGAACATCTTTCAAAGCTGTCTACTGTTTGCACCGTACCCGCTTTATGCAGTCGAGATGTATTAATCTGTATACTGCTGCTATCTCTATTGGATCAGGATATATAGAATTTATATGCCTCTCCTCCAGCTCTATCTGTATACTGTTGCTGCTATCTGTATGTGATCAGGATACATAGTAGTTATACACCTCCCCTCCCAGATCTATCTGTATACTGCTGCTAGTTCTATGGGATGAGAATATATAGTAGTTATACATTTCCCCTCCAGCTCCATCTGTATACTGCTTCTGCTGTTTCTATGGGATCAGTATATTTAGTAGTTTTATACCTCCCCTCCAAGCTCTATATGTATAATGCTGCTGCTATCTCTTTGGGATCAGTATATATAGTAGATATATACCTACCTCCAGCTCTATTTGTATACTGCTGCTTTCTCTTTAGGATAAGGATATATATATATATATATATATATATATATATATATATATATATATATATATATATATTAGTTATACACCTCCCCTCCAAGCTCTATCTGTATACTGCTGCCATCTCTATGGGATCAGGATATATAGTAGTTTTACACCCCCCTCCAGCTCTATCTGTATACTGCTGCTATCTCTATGGGATCAAGATATATAATAGTTACACTCCTCCCCTCCCGCTCTATCTGTATACTGCCACTGCTATCTCTACAGGATCGGGATATATAGTAATTGTACATCTCCCCTCCCATCTCTAGGGGGCACCATGCTTAGGAAACACTGGCAGGGACATTGGCATTAACTATACCTAGACTTACAAAGACCGGTCTCTGCAGGAGTGCTAAGTGAGACCAAACACAGGGACAACTCCTGCAGCTATTGGCTAGGAGTCTTAACATGTGACTAGATTCTGCTTTTTGCTATACAAAATGCAATGTAATGTACAACTTGGTTTATAAAGATTAACCATTTGCATGCTGGAAAACTCAGTTGTGAAAAAAAAAAAAAAACACCCTACTAAGTTCAGCGTAGAACAGTGTTTCCCTATCAGGTCGCCTCCAGCTGTTGCAAAACTAAAACTCCCAGCATGCCCGGACAGCCTATGGCTGTCCGGGCATGCTGAGAGTTGTAGTTTTGCAACAGCTGGATGCACCCTGGTTGGGAAAACACTGGCATAGACATTGCCTCTTTAAGATGGAATCGTAAAATGCAAGTTGGTCGCTGAACCACTTTGTAAATCCGGTTGCTCATCTGTAGCGCGGACAGGTGCCAGGCTGCGCGGCATATTGGTATAATCAGGAGGCAAACTCAGGCCAGGCATTAATAAACAGGATAATCTGGATCACATTTAGTCAGGCCGGGCGCAGCGTGATGTAGCATCCAGCTGAGGTCTGGAGTAATCAGGACAATCAGAATATATCACAGTGGACACGGAACGCAGAGGAAACGGCCAACAGCTGAGATACTAATGTATCCGTCGAGGGAAGAAGATTTCAATCAATGTTGCCAAGTGACCCTCCATTTTTTTTTCCGTCTGCTGAATTTTACCCCCTTATAAAGAAATAAAGTGGATAAGGATAAAGGGTGGTGAATTTTTTTTCCGAATTTTTTCTCGAATATCGTCACTTCGAGATTTTGCGAATATTTAGAATATCGCAAATTATATTTGTTATGACGAATAATCATGTTTTTTTATGTTTGCTGTGTAAATAAAAAGTGATCATCCCTCCCCGCTTCCATCTTGTGGTCCAAAGAAGGTGAATATATGCGAAAATTCGCGAATATCGGCACTTCCAGAGGACACTGATCCCTCCCTTCTTTTAGCTTGTGGGCCAATGAGAAGGATGCAAATACAGTTGTCAGAGGTTAGCAACATCCCTAGTAACCAATAGGAAAGTAGTTCGTTGAAAGATATAATCGCGCATGCGCATTTTGAGAATTTTATTACGAATTTCGCATGGGAAAAAAAAGTGAACGAATATATGCAAAATTCGCAAATATAGGACAAAGATTCATCCAAATATTCGCGAAATATCGTGAATTCGAATAAGGCCTATGCTGCTCATCACTAGTGGCGTTAAAGGGGTTCTCCACCATAAGGTGATTTTAGTATGTACCTGCCAGACAGTAATGGACATGCTTAGGAAGGATCTGCGCTTGTCTTGAGGCTAAATAGCTATGTTGTGAGATTACCATAATGTTGAGGCTATCTATTTGTGAAATGGCTATTTCCTGTTGGAGTTTGCTCCCTCCAACTACAAGTCCCAGGATCCCTTGTTTGTAAGTGTGAGGTCATTTTTTCCCCTCCCACACATCAACCACCCCACCCTTTGCAGCACACCTGAGCCATGCATGCTGTTCACAAAACTGCAATTCCCTGGATGAGAATGATCCCCCTCCACCCATTGAAGCACTGCCATGCTCCCTTTCAACACCTGACTAGTGATGTAATGTCTCGGGCCACACTGGGAAGAGCTGAGACAACATTTTGTTGTATGCTGCTAAAAATAAACATCCGGGGCAAAGATCACATAATATTTGCGAGACCCCCATCAAACACGGGTTCAGACACTATATTATGAACTACTATTGTATAGTCAAAAAAAAACAAAAAACGAATACCCCTTTAACCCCCAAATGTCCCTTCTGTGTTCGGTCCAGGCCCATCCTGATCTCTTTTATTGAGTTCACCATGACCACTTGCTCTGGGAGAGAATTCCCCAGTCTCACTGCTCTTACAGTAAAGAACCCCAGGTTTTTCAGGGGCTTGTTTCAGTGTATAACCTCAGTAGTAAGGTGGGGCATGTCAAAGGGTGGGGCCAAAGGGATGGCAATTTGGCTTTTGCCTAGGGTGGCAAAAATCTTTGCACCAGCCCTGCGTAAAGGACGCCCCTTTGTTATAGATACAGTCCTAGGTATGAATAGAATGTACTGCCCCCTGATATATTTATACATAGTCATTAGGTCGCCCCCTAGGACGTCTTTTTTCTAAACTAAGAGTGCTTCTTAAATTTTATTTATTGACTTTTTTTTTTCACAAGACGCAACATACTAGCAAAACAGGCGCAATTCCCTTGGCAACCACTGGGGGATCCTATATCGTCTTTGCAGGTTATTATGGGTTATTTTCTGTCTCCTTCATTCTAATGATATTTTGCTTTTATGGAGTATAATCATTCCCCTGTATAAATAATTTGTGTCCCCCCCCCACCTCCTTTTAGGTAAATATACGACTGGTCCGCACTTTGTGTCTCCTTTGCTCATTAACAAAAGGCTTAATATAATCCTTTAAGAAGAAAACAAAAGATTAAAGAAAACAAATATTATTCCTCTTTTTTTTTTTTTTCTTAAAGATTTACGCCCAATGTTAAACGTTCCCTCGGGCTCGTGTTAAACCCATGGAGGAAGATAACTTTATCCAATAAGTATATATAAAAGTTATTTGATAAGTTCTTATTCATGGACATATTCAGGGCCTTCGGTTGTCTGGGCATGCTGAGAGTTGTAGTTTTACAATAACAGCTGGAGGCACCCTGGTAGGGAAACAATGTTTTACAACAGCAACAGCTGGAGGCACCCTGGTAGGGAAACACTGTTTGACAACAGCAACAGCTGGAGGCACCCTGGTAGGGAAACACTGTTTGACAACAGCAACAGCTGGAGGCACCCTGGTAGGGAAACACTGTTTGACAAGAGCAACAGCTGGAGGCACCCTGGTAGGGAAACACTGTTTTACAACATCAACAGCTGGAGGCACCCTGGTAGGGAAACACTGTTTTACAACAGCAACAGCTGGAGGCACCTTGGTGGGGAAACACTGTTTTACAACAGCAACAGCTGGAGGCACCCTGATAGGGAAACACTGTTTTACAACAGCAACAGCTGGAGGCACCTTGGTGGGGAAACACTGTTTTACAACAGCAACAGCTGGAGGCACCCTGGTAGGGAAACACTGTTTGACAACAGCAACAGCTAGAGGCACCCTGGTAGGGAAACACTGTTTGACAACAACAACAGCTGGAGGCACCCTGGTAGGGAAACACTGTTTTACAACAGCAACAGCTGGAGGCACCCTGGTAGGGAAACACTGTTTTACAACAGCAACAGCTGGAGGCACCCTGGTAGGGAAACACTGTTTTAAAACAGCAACAGCTGGAGGCACCCTGGTAGGGAAACACTGTTTTACAACAGCAACAGCTGAAGGCACCCTGGTAGGGAAACACTGTTTTACACTCGTGTATTTTTTTTACATTGCATAGTCATAGTCCGAGGCAAGCACTGAACCCGCCCTCACTCACCATGCATTCACTTCCTCCCTGAGTCTGCTGTTCTGTGCTGGGTCTCTTCATCCAATCACTGCAGGTTGCTCGGTAACCCCCTCCTCTCTGTTTTCATGCTGCAGTCTGATAGGACAGGAGGGAGCACAGAGCAGTGCTAGTCCTGCCCTCACTTCCTAGACTTTGTCCCGGCCTGTGCTTCAGCTGGGACAAAGATGATGCTACAGTCGGGCAGGATTATAGGGGGGGGAATTATCAATGGATTTATGTGTCTTTTATTGCGTATGTTTGGCAAATTTTTTGGGCGCAGTGTCTTTTTGGCACACTCTCTCCATAATCATTTTGCAAACTTGCTAGGACTTTGACGGTCCTGTGTACGATTCTTGCTGTGGTTAGCAATTTATCATTTGTGCCAATAGTATTTTGGCGCTAATTTGCTTATTATTGACGCATGTTTGATGCAAATCACCGGCAACAATATTCTGACATGGAAGACACACATGCCAAGAATACGTTAAGTG
Organism: Hyla sarda; assembly: GCF_029499605.1. Classification (NCBI taxonomy): domain Eukaryota; kingdom Metazoa; phylum Chordata; class Amphibia; order Anura; family Hylidae; genus Hyla; species Hyla sarda. The sequence continues at coordinate 300,240,097 of NC_079194.1, read as the reverse complement.
CCAAAGTTACTAAAGGACATGCGCCACATGATAAATTTGGCGCACATCCGTAAAAACCAAAGTAAAAAATAAAAGGGTAAAAAGGAACCGACAACACATAAAAATGATAAATACCCCCATATGTCCTGTATTGTATGGGGACCCCTAGTGGTCTTCTTTTACAAGCCATGATATAAGCCATTGGATTTTTTCATGTAAATACCCTTTAAAGAGTACCTCTCATGATCTTGTTAAATTTTATAATCCTCCCAGTTCACTGCCCCCATCATGATAAACCACCCCCGGCCTTTATTTTTTTTAATTATTTTTTTTAGTTTTCTAGCTTGATATTGCTATGTACATATTGCTCTGTATTTTCTGCTCAGACAGATTCACAAACTGGGAAGGGGTGTTCCCCAGCAGGCGTGACATCATCTGAAGCCATACAGGGGAGAACTTCCTCCCTCACTCTGCTACACACAGCCCAGAGCAGTCCAGTGTGTGAGATGAGCTATGATTGGCTAAGGCTGCACACACACACCCCTCAGCACTCCACACTGCATTTCCTGTGTTTGGACTTCTGCCAGGCCAGCAGGAGTCCAAAGTATATGTAAGAGATGGGGGGGGGGGGGGGGGGAATGTGCTCTGGACAAGTAGGGAGACACCTAGTGGCAGCTTTTTTAAACACAAATAAAACATAGAAAACTTAATTTTCTTAAACAAAGTACAATAGAAAGATTTTTTATTTACCATAAGAAGTGCAATAGAAAAAATTAGTTTTAATGAAAGTGCCTATTTAATTAATAAACTCAGCTCTGCTACATTATATTATTTTACATTACTTTACATTATTTGTTGTCTGTCATGAATCAACAAACTGAAACACCCATTCACTTATGTAAAGCGTAGGAGTCGGGAAGCTGCTGAGTATCTGTGAAGGGGACGACGGAACTTGGTTCAAGGAGACATGTGATGACAGCGAAATTCTCGGTAAAGCGGGCGATGAGGTCCTTTACATTCGCGGGATGTGTTGCCGCTGACTTGCATGATCAGACCCTTGACCTTGAGCTTGCAGACTCTACCTTTGTTCCTCAATAGAGACCTACAAACCTCTTTATGTAAATCGCTTCCTGGAGGCCTCTGACCCGCACTAAGCTGTAGAAATAGTTTTCTTGCCGAATCCTGAGGAGTGATTGAACGTGTCACATGGTCGGCGCGATGTTAAATATGTATAACCACATTTAGCGCAAGCTCTGCAATGCACGCCGGGGTTAACATATTCCTCTCCCTGTCATTTGTACGAGGCCACATCTAACCTCCCCTGTAGCCCCGGCCGGGGGGGAACGGAAAGGCTTAGAGGCGGCTTCTGGAGACCTGAATTCTGAAAGGCTGGATGATCAGTATGTGTCGTCTTATCTGACATGGAAATAAAAAAAAATAGGCATATTCATTTACGCCGCGGAATAATGAAAGCAATTCCGAGCCATTAAGATTGAAATGAAAGTGGAGGAGTGCGGCCACCATAATAAATATTTGTCATCGCGCCGTTACGTGTTGATCAGAATTCGCTAAGACTGGAGATGATTGAATCTCCCACTGTTCACGATAAAGCTGCCGTAGGACTGTTCTCAGTAAATTGGTTTTATTATTTTTCCCTAAAAAGATGTTCAAAATGATGGTTTAAGTGGTTTTCTACCTTCAACTTTCATTAGTTTTCTCCATGATTTGCCTCAAAATAACAAAAATTTAGATTTTGAAAACTACTCCATTTCATGTGTCCTGGTAGGGCCCTGTGGAGAGCTGCCGAACAAGCCCAACTCCTGCTTTGGCGGATCTGATACTCAGGGGAGTGGTGATTCTCACTGAGGAGATCCAGCTTGGTATGGAGCTTTACGAGCATTAGTCGGCAGAATATCAGCGTGGTGTTACAGGTGTTGTTTCGAGGGATAGTTGGGACCTAAACATTTTTTGCAGGGACACTTTGGCTTTGACAAGGGTTTTAGCTTATTATGGGTGGAGTTTAAGGGAGTGTGGCTTATCATGGTGTGATTTTTTTTCTGAAATGTCCATATATATTGTCCTCACTGTAGGGACAATACATGAGAAGAGTGGTAGCAGCAGCTTCCCAGTAGGTAGTAGTAGCAGCAGCCCTTCTGTGGGTAGTATTAGCCGCAGCTCCCTGTAGGTAGTAGCATCAGCTCTTCCTGTAGGCAGTAGTAGTAACAGCTCTTCCTGTAGGTAGTAGTAGTAGCAGCTCTTCCTGTAGGTAGTAGTAGTAGCAGCTCTTCCTGTAGGTAGTAGTAGCAGCAGCTCTTGCTGTAGGTAGTAGTAGTAGCAGCTCTTCCTGTAGATAGTAGTAGCAGCAGCTCTTCCTGTAAGTAGTAGTAGTAGCAGCAGCAGCTCTTCCTGTAGGTAGTAGTAGCAGCAGCTCTTCCTGTAGGTAGTAGTAGCAGCTCTTCCTGTAGGTAGTAGTAGCAGCAGCTCTTGCTGTAGGTAGTAGTAGTAGCAGCTCTTCCTGTAGGTAGTAGTAGCAGCAGCTCTTCCTGTAGGTAGTAGTAGTAGCAGCAGCAGCTCTTCCTGTAGGTAGTATTAGCCGCAGATCCCTGTAGGTAGTAGCATCAGTTCTTCCTGTAGGCAGTAGTAGTAACAGCTCTTCCTGTAGGTAGTAGTAGTAGCAGCTCTTCCTGTAGGTAGTAGTAGCAGCTCTTCCTGTAGGTAGTAGTAGCAGCAGTCCTTCTGTGGGTAGTATTAGCCCCAGCCCCCTGTAGGTAGTAGTAGCATCAGCTCTTCCTGTAGGTAGTAGTAGTAGCAGCTCTTCCTGTAGGTAGTAGTAGCATCAGCTCTTCCTGTAGGTAGTAGTAGTAGCAGCTCTTCCTGTAGGTAGTAGTAGCAGCAGCAGCTCTTCCTGTAGGTGGTAGTAGCAGCAGTCCTTCTGTGGGTAGTATTAGCCCCAGCCCCCTGTAGGTAGTAGTAGCATCATCTCTTTCTGTAGGTAGTAGTAGTAGCAGCTCTTCCTGTAGGTAGTAGTAGCAGCAGTCCTTCTGTGGGTAGTATTAGCCACAGCCCCCCCCCCCCCCCTGTAGGTAGTAGTGGTAGCAGCAGATCTTCCTGTAGGTAGTAGTAGCAGCTCTTCCAGTAGGTAGTAGTAGCCGCAGCCCCCCTGTAGGGAGTAGTAGCATCAGCTCTTCCTGTAGGTAGTAGCATCAGCTCTTCCTGTAGGTAGTAGTAGTAGCAGCTCTTCCTGTAAGTAGTAGTAGTAGAAGCAGCTCTCCCTGTAGGTAGTAGTAGCAGCAGCCCTTCTGTGGGTAGTATTAGCCACAGCCCCCCTGTAGGTAGTAGTAGCATCAGCTCTTCCTGTAGGCAGTAGTAGTAGCAGCTCTTCCTGTAGGTAGTAGTATTAGCAGCAGTCCTTCTGTGAGTAGTATTCTCCGCAGCCCCCCTGTAGGTAGTAGTAGTAGTAGTAGCAGCTCTTCCTGTAGGTAGTAGTAGCAGCAGTCCTTCTGTGAGTAGTATTCTCCGCAGCCCCCCTGTAGGTAGTAGTAGTAGTAGCAGTCCTTCTGTGAGTAGTATTCTCCGCAGCCCCCCTGTAGGTAGTAGTAGTAGTAGTAGTAGCAGCAGCAGTCCTTCTGTGAGTAGTATTCTCCGCAGCCCCCCTGTAGGTAGTAGTAGTAGTAGCAGTCCTTCTGTGAGTAGTATTCTCTGCAGCCCCCCTGTAGGTAGTAGTAGTAGCAGCTCTTCCTGTAGGTAGTAATAGCAGCAGTCCTACTGTGGGTAGTATTAGCCGCAGCCCCCCTGTAGGGAGTAGTAGCATCAGCTCTTCCTGTAGGTAGTAATAGCATCAGCTCTTCCTTTAGGTAGTAGTAGCAGCCCCTCTGTAAGTAGTAGTAGAAGCAGCTCCTCCTGTAGATAATAGTAGTAGCAGCAGCTTCTCCTGCAGGTAGTAGTAGTAGCAGTCCATCCTACCGTAGGTAGTAGCAGCAGCCCCTGTGTAGATAGTAGCAGCATCAGCCCTACAGTAGATAGTAGCACTAGCCCCCAGTGGTGCACCAAAGTGGGCCGACATAGAGTTGGTCATCGGTGATGCCAACCTTTGTGTCCACTGCAGGATGCCACATTCTGTTTACAGTTTCAGTGATGCGTTGTCTTCCAGTCCTTCTCCCCTGCTCTCCTCTTTGGCAGGCAGCCGGGGGACGTCTTCTAGCAGATGTGCCTGTGTGCGGCTTGTCTGCTCCCAGCAGCCACAAATGGGACAGTTGGCAACTATGTAACATACAGATGTCACGGTAGCTGGAGTGGGTTCTCTGACCCTGGAGACTCCTCTATGGAACACACAACAATGGTAATAGGGGGCTGCACAGATGTTGGGTGACTGTAGTGGAATGCAGTATCTCCAATGGGGAAAAATTGTATACAAATAAAGTTTGTTTTTGGGCAGTATACAGTACAGAGCTGCGACCACACGGGAGGGGCCAGAGCGCTGCAATTCATGGAAATACCAAGAACTCATTAAGACATTTAGGAATCTCTCTGCACTGGGCACTGAAACAGGAGAAGCCGGTCAGTGCCCGGACTACACTCCCCAGGACCGCAGAGAAGGCACGGTCCATATCCATGGTGCTAACTCCTCTGACTCTCTTCCCTTCTCCTCTCTCTTCCCTTCACTTCCTTTTCCGCTTGCTCTTTTCCTCCCACTAGCCCTCCTCTCTTCTCCTTTTATTACTTTCCTTTCTCCTCCCTTCCCTTCTTCTCTTTTCTCACCCCATATCTCTCCCTTTCTCTGATTTTCCTCTTCACATCTCATCTCCTGTCTTCTACCTCCATTTCTCTTTCCTCCCATCCCTTTTACGCTTTAATCAATTTTACTTTCCCCTCTTTCCTATATCTCTTCTGTTTTCTCCCCCTTTTCTCCCTCTCTCTTTTTTACCATCCCTTTATTTTCTACTCTCTTTCAATTTCTCTCCTTTCCTTTGTCATTTTCTTTTGTCTTCATCTTTCCTCCCCCTTCCCTCTATTCTATTTCCTTCTTTTTTCTTTCTTTTTTTTACCACACCCGTCCCTCTCCTCGTTTTATTCTATTTCCCTCTCTATCTTTTCTCTCTTCCTCTTCCCCTCCCTATGTTCTATTCACTTCCCTTTTCCTCTACCTCTTTACTTCCCTTCCATTCTGTATTCCCGTTCTTTCCCTTTTCCTCCCCCTTCCCTTTGTTCTCTTCTCTTCCTTTGTGCCCCTCTTCCCTGGTTCCCCTTTTCCTCTCTTTTCCTTGATTTCCTTTTCCTCTCCTTTCTTATCTCTTCTCTCTCCCTCCCCTGTTCTTCTCCTTTTTCCTCTCCTTATATTTTTCTGTCAGTGTCCATTTCCTCTCTTTTCCTTTGTCTTCTGTTTTCCTACCTGTTCCCTTTTCCTTTCCCTCCTCCTTTCCTTTCCGTCCTCTTCTCCTCTCTGTTCCCCTTTTTCCTCTCCTTTCTCCTTTATATTTCCCACTTCCTATCCCCCTTTCCTCTGCTCCCTTCACTTAATTTTTGCTCCTCTTCCCTCTCATGTTGTTCCCTTTTATCTCCTTTCCTCCCTTTTCCTTGATTTCCTTTCTCATCTCTTCTCTCCCTTTCATCCCTTCTTTTCCCCTCTTTTATCTTTTTCCCTTCACTTCCTCTTTTCTTTTCCTGCCCTCTCCATCCCCCACATTTATTCCTCTTCCCTTCTCTTATTTCCTATAAACATAAAGTTCTGCAGCAGCTTTGGCAGAGTCCCCATTATACAAAGCTCAGCCACTGCAGAACCTCTTTATAAGGAAAAGGCGGAGCCAACATCAGATTGCACAAATATTATTTACAGGACGCTTCAATGGAAACTGTCCATCAATACCTTAAATATAAAAAATAAATAATACCGCAGAAAATGAAGTGCTCAGATTTACGCGGCTGTATATCTGTCCTTAGTAGCTCGGGGTGATTTATGATCCCTATGCGGTTTAATAGGACGAGGATTGAAGGCGGAGATAGCGTTCATAATAATGATGGAATTTCTCCTGATTTGCGCACATTACTCTGCATTATAAATAGCTGTCAATTCTCTCCGCTGTCAGCTTAGAGCTCTGTCTGATGTTTTATCAACGCCTCCAGCTGTGCAGCATCCTGGCTTCTCCTGCCATTCGGGGAATGCCAACCACGCTCTAAGGTTGCTGTAAATATCAGCCCTCTTCGGGCCCGGCTGGCGCACCGTGCCCTGGTGCGTTCTGCTGTTTATTTATATTGATGCAAATGTTAAAGGCCAAAAATGGTCGAAACTGGTAGAAAAAGGGGTCACGAGCAAAAGAAGGGGGAGGGGCGGTGACATCAGGGGTAATTCCAGCTAATGGCTTGGAGGGCACATATTGGGCACCTGACATTACATGGGGGAAGCTGTTGTAGTCAAAATGTTGATCCCACTGAAAAAAAATTCTCATACAGATCTAGTAGAGCTGAATTTGTCATATAGTTGACTGGGGTTGCATCGTCTGAGCATTATGGAAAGACAAAGTAGTAAACAATGCAGTATAAAAACACATTGTAAAATAATACAGCAGTGATATACCGTACACTGAATGGCCTCTTTATTAGAAACAACCGTCGAGTTGTGGGTTGGACCTCCTTTGATCTTGGGCCTGGATTGCTTCTCACAGTTTCTGCCGATTAGATGAAGTAGGTAATGTGGTGAACCACCGGATGAAATGGCGGGACCACGGGTGTAGCGGTGTGAGTGGTGGGATCAGATGGTATTAACTCCGGGGGCTGGATGGTATTAACTCCTAGTGGGATCAGATGGTATTAACTCCGGGGGCTGGATGGTATTAACTCCTAGTGTTCGTGATGCCAGTGTGGTTTTCGGGTTCCAGAACACCACACGCCTGGATTCTCAACTATCCCAATTGCTAGTAGTGAAATGAGAGCCCACAACCAGTTCGGGTCAAACGGAGGCTTTACTGAGTAGAAGACAGATGGAATTATCTTCACAGCTAAGACCAGAATTCCCAGAGAGGTGGCCAGGACCCAGAAGACCTCGCAGCTTGCTGGACCAATAATTGTAGTTAACTTGACTTGAAATTAGACTTGACTGTGTGCAGGACTTGACTAGTTTCAGTGACAGAAGACATAGACTTGAGACTTACTGGAATGACTGTAGCTTTTGGGGTCTTCCAGATGCTGATCACTTGCACTGAGATCTCTGGTGGTTGCTGTGCTCAGTAAGGTAGCATAAGAGCTAAGAGAGTGAATTGTAATGGCCGCCCCTTTATATAGTGGGGGGGCTGGACTATAGCCCATTGGTCAAGCTGCGGGTCATAGGTTAAGCTGGTGCTCTCTGGGAGAACATGTGACAACAAATCATGTGACTGCATAACATAACATGTGACAGACTCACACAGGTCCTTGAGACCTCCCATAGGTCCTCTATACTACCTTTACATAGTGATCCTGTCTAGGCATTAAAGTGATATGCACACCTTTATAAAACCAACAGGGGGAGACCTTGCAGGGGAGCCCCCAGGTCTCTGAGGGACTCAACCTGACAGGGCCTAAGAGTAGTATAGAACCATATCCTGTACTGGGACATCACAGTAACATGCCCTGTCTATGAGATTAAAGGGAGACTCCAATGTCAGTGTGATGCGCCACGGGGTGTGATGTGAGATGTAAGGGGGCAGATGTTATGGCCCCAGGGGTAGATGGTATTAACCCCTTCTTGTCACAAAGCCAGGGCATGGTTTGGCCTTAAAACCAATTGAAGGTAGTACCGCTAATCCTAGGTTAGGCAGGCGCAATAAAGAGTCCAAGGCCAGGTTAAGGGTAACGGTAACTTTACTGCGGTTAGACAGGTGATACAGTCTATGCAGTTCAGCCAATATCCCAGAGAGGTGGCCAGTGACACAGAGAGACCTCGCAGGCTTGCTGGGACTTGCAGTGACTTGACAGACTATGATGCAGGCCACAGTGACTGTAGGTGACTTGACTTTACATAGTTAGTATGGTTGAAAAAAGACATACGTCCATCAAGTCCAACCAGGGAATTGAAGGGAAGGGTGTAAGGGGATAAGGGAAAGGGATGCAGTTTTATAATTCTGCATAAGCATTAATGTTATTTTGTTCCAGGAATGTATCTAACCCTGTTTTAAAGCTGTTAATTGTTCCTGCTGTGACCAGTTCCTGAGGTAGACCGTTCCATGAATTCACAGTCCTCACGGTAAAGAAGGCGTGTCGCCCCTTTAGACTAAACCTTTTCTTCTCCAGACGGAGGGAGTGCCCCCTCGTCCTTTGGGGGGGAGGGTTTAACCTGGAACAGTTTTTCTCCATATTTTTTGTATGGGCCACTTTAGATGGTGACAGACAATTGAGATGACTTGACTTACACAGGACCGACTGGTGGCTGCAGTACTTTAAACTTGAGGCCTCCAATGGCCGGACACAGGCCCTGGAACACGACTGCACTGGACCTAAGCAGGAACTCAAGAGCATGGAAAAGATCAAGATTACAGCCTCTCCCCTGGTTACAAAGGGGGCTGTGCAAGGAGCCCATAGGTCACTTGGGAGGTCACCTGGTCACTGGGGTTCTCTGGGTAACAATACAATCATGTGGTACAGATTTAAAGATATATGATCGCTTCTCGGCCTTTTGGCTAAGATCAGGTGTAGTATCTGTTCTTATCAGTTTTTCATGCCGGTGGACTGTGACGCCGGTATGGGGCTGGTGGGGATGGGTGCTGCATGGAGGATGCAGGTGTACCAGGGCTTTCCGGGGCTGGTTCTGAGGAATCAGCTCGACGGTTGCCCCGATGTGACCTGTTCCCTCCGGGTCTCGCCATGAGGCTGAGAGGGTCTAGAGCCGAGGTACTTTTGTGCCTCGGGGAGTGGTGACCCCGAGGTGCCAAAACTCACTGGGAGGATAGACTCACTGAGTTGAAGCACGGGCACCATAATCTCTTCACCTTGTGGCACTCACCTCTTGATTCCCGGCCTTCTGGCTAGGATCAGAGTAATTTTTATAGATCCGGCCGGATGTCCGGGCAGTATATCTGCACACATTCACTTATTTATTTCTTTTTTGTCTCACTGTGTCACTTTTTGCGTGTTGTGTGTTCACAGGATTTGTCAGGATGCGGTAGCCCTTCTGGGTGTCCCTCCTAGCGGTCTAGGGGAGGTGTGTGTGGCCATTAGGTTCCGCACCTCCCTGCAAACACCCCGGGTACTCCTGCTTTGGCAGGGTACCTACCGTAATCGGCTCTGCGGGCAGATACCTTGGCTAACGCCAAGGGGGATGCCGGGAGCATTTGTGGTCCCCTAGTAGCTTCGGCGAAAAGGGACATCGAACCTGGAACCTCGCAGGTACCTTTTGGTCTGGAGGCGAAGGGTAAGGTTTGTTGGGGGGCCTCTCTCCTATCGGAGAAGGGCTTGCGATAGACCGCATCCTTTGTGCACGTTTTTTTAGTGTAACACGTTTGCACTTTTTCTTGCACTTTGGGTGAATCGAAAGCACGTTCCTCGGCTTTAGATAAAAAAAAAAAAAAAGATTTAAAGATATATTACACTTATAATACATAACTACATACAACCTGTAAATACTATAGGGTTTGCTGCAGGAGAGCCCCAAGGGCACACAGGGACTCTGCCTGACAGGACAGTAGTACAGTACGACAACATCCCATACTGGGACATTACATCAGGATAAAAAAAAGTCTGCAGAAGCATATAAAATTGCTTGCCTGTCTGTCCCAGTTCTGAAACCACCATTAATCCTTTATGTTGGTCTGTAGTCATCCCTTCCCATACCAGAAATCAGCTCAGAGACAAAATCCAGCCATGCCACTTATGACAACAGAGGATGATGCATCATCTTAATAGAGAGGGAGGAGCCAGCTGAGACAACACCTTACTGACAATGAGAGGACTAGACAAGTTCCTGTCAGGACAGAGGGAGGAGCCAGGGTGTAGCTGAGACTTCACAACACGGACAATGAGAAGACTACACAACTTCTTGTCAGGACAGATGGAAAAGTCAGGGAGCTGCTGAGTAGTGTTGAGCGGCATAGGCCATATTCGAATTCGCGAATATTCGCGAATATATGGACGAATATTCGTCATATATTCGCGAATATTCGCATATTCGTTATATTCTTGTTTTATTTTCGCGTATGCGAAAATATGCGCATACGAAAATTAGCATATGTGGAAATTCGCATATGCGAAAATTAGCATATGCTAATTTTCGCATATGCGAATGTTTGCACGCCAGTCTCACACTGTAGTATTACAGCCTTCTTTACACCACACAAGCTGGAAGCGGAGAGGGATGATCACTGTGATGTGTACTGTGAAGAAAAAAAAAACGAATATTCGTAATTCCGAATATATAGCGCTATATTCGCGAAATTCGCGAATTCGCGAATATGCGATATTCGCGAATAATATTCGAATTGCGAATATTCGCGAGCAACACTACTGCTGAGACTTCACCACACTGACAATGAGAGGACTACACAACTTATTGTTAGGAGAAAGAGATTATCCTGGAGATGATGACAACAATTCACTGACAATGAGATGATTACAAAACTTCCTATCAGGAAAGGGGTGCTGGAGACAACACCACACTGACAATGAAAGGACTACACAACTGACTCTTGTCAGTTGTGAGTCAAGCAAAAGTATGCTGAAGCCCATACAATTTGTGATAGCATTACAATAATACGTTATATGTCTTGGTATGATAGTTTTATTTATATACAATTTTCTTATACCTCTTCAAGATCTGGGGACTGGGAAGGTCAGGGAAGGAAGGAAAACTTGCTGTCAAGGTTCTGGAATTTTGTGGAAGCCATAGAGGAAGGAGCTGGCTGAACTTGGTAGTCCACACTGCTTAGATGAGCCTGTATATTGTAACTGTTTTGGTGGTATTTTCTGCATCCCTATTTGTGCTGCCCATTGAACTTACTACTTGTATAGACAATCTCTACTGTCCAAACATTTCTGCACAGATATCAGATGAGCCAGGATGTGCAAAGAATAGAGATCTGGATCCATCTGACCAGGTCATGTTTCTCTATAGAGATCTGGATCCATCTGACCAGGTCATGTTTCTCTATAGAGATCTGGATCCATCTGACCAGGTCATGTTTCTCTATAGAGATCTGGATCCATCTGACCAGGACATGTTTCTCTATAGAGATCTGGATCCATCTGACCAGGTCATGTTTCTCTATAGAGATCTGGATCCATCTGACCAGGTCATGTTTCTCTATAGAGATCTGGATCCATCTGACCAGGTCATGTTTCTCTACAGAGATCTGGATCCATCTGACCAGGCCATGTTTCTCTAT